>NC_136979.1:172500-297500 GCF_032717465.1 Coenobita brevimanus
TCAGTGAGGCTAGGAGCTGACAAGAGATCAAGATGGCTGGATGAATGTTGTGAGGAGAAATGCATGATCAGGGATTTGTCACCCCTTCTTAATGTGGCAGTGTCCGGATTGACTTTATCGGATATTTTTATGTGAAGCTACAGAACATAGTGAATGTTTTTGGTGTATCCAATGGAGTCAGGATTTGGGGGGCTTGAATGATGAGTGAATGGAGGCGTGGCCCATTGGATTGAGCAAATTTGGGCTGTATGGACATTGCTACTCCTCACCCTGCCCTAAGGTGGGCAAGGAGGTCCGGATGATGATGATGATGATGATGATGATGATTATCATTAATATTATTTATATATATTTTTTTTTTTATTACCCAGTATTATTATTATTAACTTCACTTAATATGTATTAGGATGTGCATGAAAATGGAAGGTTATACCTGTGAGGTGGTGCCAGGATTCTGTACAGTTGGCCTTACCCTTGCTGAGCTGCAGACATCATGTGAGGCACAATGAAGGTCTGCTTTGGTCAGGTTGCAAGCCTCATATCATTTTGTTTTGTTTGTAAAGAAATCAGTATGCTTGCATACATTGACCTTGGTCAACTAATGGTCTCTCTTCATGCTGCTCGATTTCTGGCCACCTCCCTATTCAGGTACAATTTATATTGGACATAAAACAGACTGACGAAGAGAGTGTATGTGAATGAGGTGGAGGGGGGAAGAGGGAGGGGGAGGCCGACAATGAGATGGAGGGATGGGGTGGAGAGAGATATGAGAGGGGGGTGTGAGTTGGGAGCAGGGCAGTGAAATGGTGGGGGACAGGATGACGTGGAGGGGATTTGTTTGTGGCCACCCCAAATGTGATTGAGGCATCTGGCAATAGATAGATAGATAGATAAAACAGTGACTCATGGGAGGTAAACTACCTTACAGAGAATCAGCTTTGCAGGGGTTAAATGATGAGTGAGTGTGTGGCCCATTTTAACCCTTTGGTGTTTATGGGTGCAGTGCATATTTCATCCACTCGTTACCATTTGACGCAGGCTGCATCTGTGCACATTTCAACCACTTGTTACCATTCGATGCTGGTTGCGTTTAACGAAATGGCCCCGTTTTTTTGGTAATGGAATTATTTCTGGATGAGAACAAAACACTACTCATGTCCCCATGTATCCCTCTGCTGCACTTAACCCACTCCACACCCGGCATCGCTCCATTGCTCGTCAGTGTGCTACGAGCCTTGCTCTAGGGTAAGATAATTTCCTTTTGCGTTCTGTAAAATTGGCCCTAATTGACCTACAGTAATTCATTATACACCAAAATGTAGCCAAATAAATTCCCTATAACTTTTTCTCAGTAACATTTACCACAGAAATGATATTTCTATGAGAAAAAAGCTGAAAAAAAAACTGAAGTAAAAAAAGAATGTTCGGCATAATTTACATTTGGCTGATCTTTTTAACAACACCTTAAGCAAGTACATTTATTCAGGATTACCGTGAAAAGAATTACAATATTTGAATTAATTGTTTATGAACTATCGAGTGCAATAGGAATAGTGCGGTGACGGGAGGGGGGGGTCTCCCCCAATGTGTGGCTTTGAGCGCTGAGGCCTGCCTCCCAAGTACTCGCTCGTGGTAAAACGCAGCCTGTGTCAGATAATAACATAGTGATTAATGGGCATGCTGTTGCTCAGTTCTCCTTTTGTCATGTCTGGAGATGTTTCTCTTATAGCCATTCCTTGTTTGAGGGTTCCTAGAAGGGACAGCATTGGAGATGATGACCGCGCCACTTTAGGTGCAGAAAGATGTTGGGATGGTGATGATGATGATGAGAGTTAGTTCTTAGTGATGAAGACTGACTCTGTCACATGATGGCTTCAGTATAACTATGGTCTGTCTATTTTATGAAGCGCATTTACAGGTAGGCATTGTTCCTCTTGGGAATTTCCTAGGCAGCCTCTCTGCCAAACGTGTACACGTCTCTGTCTCATGTCAGCTATTTACTACTTTTAAATGAAGTTTATTTACAGTATATATATATTTAATTCTCTAATAAGGCTATATAGTATTATAAATGTCTTTTTTTTTTTTTTTTTTTTCTAATAACAATGACTTTTTATAAATACCACAACACTTGGCAACATTGCTTTCCAACGTTGCCACGCTTGTAAGGCTAGAGTGACCGTGTTAATGCAGGTCATTTCCACTCTGGCCGCCACCTGAGATGGATGCTCTTACTCCTGCTACTTGCTCTCGTGTGCTCCACAGTAGAGAAAAAGAACTTATTTACAACATAAATAAGTATTTTTTAGAAGAGAAGGCAAACAGAGGACCTATAATTGTTCCCCCCAAAGCTATTGATTAGGCCTCCTGGGGAAAACCTCTATAAAAAAAAAACGCACCTTGACTTTTACCTCGAAGGTGGTGTGGAAAAAAAGCCGAAATTATAGAGAACAAATAAAACATCATACTTAAGGAAAGTATCACATTCATAAGAAAAACATAATGTTGACAGACAGACTGTAAGAGAGAGAGAGAGAGAGAGAGAGGAGGGAAAGGGAATGGAGATAAGGGGGATAGGCGGACAGCGAGGGAGGGAGGTTGGAGGGGCTGGAGATAAGGGAGAAAAGGCAAGACGGAGGGAGGGAATGTGGTGGAAATTGAATAGGAGCGCAACAAGACAGTCAGGAGGCTTTTCCTCAACCTCAGAGGTGGTGAGGAAAATAAATCAAAATTATAAACCCCAAATAAAACATCATACTTTAAGGAGAAAATCACAGTCATAATAAAAAATAATGTTAGAGAGAGAGAGAGACAGTCAGTCAGGAGACTTTTCCTCAAATTCTAATAATTCATAAAACCGTATAGACTTTTTATAGAAATAAATCTACAAAAAATGCAATTTCTATATGCAGAGAGAGACAGAGAGAGAGAGAGACAGAGAGTCTTTCGAAAACCATAACTTTACTCTTCCCTACATTCACTTTTAGATTCCATTTCTTATACACTCTCCCAAACTGATTCACCAAATCTTGCAATTCCTCTTCCACTTCACTTAACAATACAGTATCATTTGCAAACAAGAGTACAGGAAGTTTCCAAATGCCACCCTCTTTCATTAGGGCCACTCCAACATCCACTGCTCTACCTTGTACCTCTTCCCTAACCCCATCCATATACAGATTGAACAACCATGGAGACATGACACATCCCTGTTTCAATCCAACATTCAGGTAAAACAATTTGCTCAGTTCACTATCCACACGCACTGCAGTTTTAGCATCCTCAACATACTCTTCACAGCATTCAACAAGTTCCTGTTTACTCCATAAATTCTTAATATTTTCCACATTCCTTGTCTATCCATTCTGTTGTATGTTTTCTCCAAATCCATGAAGGCCTCATACAACCTCTTTCCCTTCTCTAGAAACTTTTCCATGAAAGACTGAAGGATAAATATCCGATCTAATGTCTTAAAGTTCTTTGTCATTGTCTGAAAGTTCTTTGTCATAATTTGGCCCATATTTTTGTCCTTTCATAGTTTGTGTCATGTAGGTCAGTGGCAGGGAAAAAAAAAAACAATAGACTCTCATCCTTGCCATAGCACCATATTCTTGTTTTAACTCGTTAACTGCTCTACACAGCCTGGGCTGTTCCGAGTGCGACTGCTCAATACAGCCCTGGCTGCGCAGGTGAATTTCGATTATAGTTCCATGGTGACCAAGGCCAATCCATGCAAGCATGTTTGAGCCTTCAAAACCAAAACCAAAAAAGAAAAAGAAAACGAAAACCATACATTCCGATAGGGAATCAAACACTTCAATGTTCCTCCATGGCTTTACCAAGGTAAATATTGAGCTAATATTTCGTTACTATATACTGTGGCATATGTTCTCTCAATTCCTAACACAAAATTTGGCCTTTGGGAAATTTCATTTTTACCCCTATGTCTGTGCACCACAGACACCTCCAAAAAACCGCCATGAGCAGTTAACGAGTTAAAATATTTTTGCAGCTCATCATTCAATATAAAGATGTGGCACGTTAAAGTAAAGAGTCCGGTCAATCTCACATTCTCTCTTCTACTTCAGCACTAATACCCAGTCCTTATTGAATACGTGCTAGGGTTGTCTCATTGAGAATTTGTGTGATGGTATTGGTGAAGGGGTTTGGTGATATATTGTTGGGTCTTGTGGATGTTCTCTGACCCAGACTGGGATCGAACTTACATTCTTTCAGACACCAATTTTTATTTGATTCATCCTACTATATATCTGTGGTCTTAAGCCAAATGCCTTAATCCTGGAAGGGGTGGCCACAAACAAAGTGCATCCATGTCACCCTGTCATCTGCCATCAGGCCACCACCTCCCCAGGTTACACTACCCGTCTCCCCTGCCCTGTCCCCCTCTAGCTCACTCACATGCACAATCCTAGTCTTTCATTCTCCATTCTCTTCATGTGGCCAAACCATCTCAGAGTATCTCAAACACTTTCCCACTACAGGGTAGAAACTCCTAACAAATCATATGAGGCGAGCTTCTCATCAAGTCAGCAAGAACGGAGTCGCATTGTAGTGGAGCGAGTGGATCAAGTTGTGGAACCGAACATCTCTAACTCATCCTCCCGTCAGCCACCCCCTGTGGCCACATTCAACCATTCTCCAAATTCTAAGACATCCGCCCAGCCTCCACTTCCCGCAGAATTCAACGGGGCCGCCCCTGGTCTACCTGCAAGATTTGGAAGGTGAGAAGTGCTGTAATAATAATAATGATTTATTATTATTATTATTATTATTATTATTACTTTTTTATCATCATTATTAACTTTCATTTTAATTTCAATTTTTCTTTTTCTTTATTATTTTTTCCTGTCTGTACCCTGCCTCACCACTTCGTACGTGGGAAAAGGAAGTAGAGTGAGGAGTGGGTGGAAGAAGTTCAGGGAACTGTTGCCTCACCTGACATTAAGAGGGCTCTCCCTCCATGCTAAGGGATATTTGTATGCAGCATGTATTGGGAGTGTAATTCTGTATGATAGTGAGACTAGGGCATTAAGGAAGAGGACATTTCCATGCTCAAAGGTACAGAAATGACAGTGACTAAGTGGACATGCAGTGTGTCCTTGAATGCGAGGCCTGGGGAAACAAGGTTTATGGTGCAAGTGTTAAGAGGTAGGCTGGGGCTGGAGTGTATCGATGTTGTGAGGAGGAGAGGTAGATTGAGATGGTATGGGCATGTGGAAAGGATCGGGGATGGCAGTTGGGTGCAGAAAGTGAGGAGTGTTAACATTAGGGTTAGGGTTGCGAGAGAAAAAATGAGAAATGCCTGGGACGTGGTCATTTAGTGTGATGTCAGGGATAAGGGACTGAATAGAGAGGCTGCCAAAGATCAAGCCGGATGGAGAGCTGCCATTAGATGACCAAGGCCGACGCATGCAAGCATGCTGAAGCCTTTATAAACGAAATGAATCAAAATGAAACAATACTGAATAGGTAGGCAGCCAGAGATGGAGCAGCATGGAGAGCCGCCATTAGGTGACCAAGGCTAATGCATGCAGGCATGTTGGAGCTGTTATGAATAATACAATTATTATTATTACTACAGTACTACTATAATTACAGTAGTAGCAAAAGCAGTATTGTTAGTGATAGTATTTATAGTAGTAGTAGTACTAGTAGCCTGTCTGTCTTTCAGTCTGTCTATCTGTTGATCTCTCGGTCTGTAGCCAGACACCTTAATCCCCTAATGGGTGGCCACAAACAAATCACCACCCTGTCCCCTGCCATTTCATTGCCCTCCCCTCAGCTCACACCCCCGTCATATACAGTACCTCTCCTCTCCTTCTCTCCACCTCATCCTTCGTCTCCCCTTCTTCCTCCACCGCTCCGTCTAACTTACATACACTCTCCTTGTTAGTCTCCCACCCTCCTTCCTCTCCACAAAGTCAGACCACCTCAGTGTATTTCTCTTAATGCTTTCTAGAACATTCACTTGCGCACCACAGCACTCCTTCACTGCCTCATTTGTCAGTTTGTCTCTTCATATAACTCCACATACTCCTCTCAGATTACTCATTTCCACTGCTTTCACTCTTGACTTGTGTCCTTCCAATGAGATCCAAGCTTCACTTCCGTACGTTAGGGTTGGTATCATAATACAGTACTATACTACAGTACCAGTAAAATATGCTTTGTGAATTCATGACAAGCGAGTGAGCATCATGTTATCACAGTTTTGCACTGGTGTTTTATTTCTTCATGATGGTAGCAGAACAGTGAAAAATTTGCTGGAATGAGACTCACTCTCTCTCTGACACGCATGCATGCACGCACGCGCGCTCGCGCACACACACACACACACACACACACACACACGGAAAGCTCAAGATTCCAAGGGGTTCCTACGCCTTGAGGGGCGAGTTTTTAGTTGATAACAAAATATATTGAATTAGTGTGTTTCATGCAAGAAGAATTTCAACTCTACTTCACATACGAGTAGATTTATTAGCATTTGATTAGCGTGATGGTCGTGTTGGGCCTCTCATTTCCAAACCTAACTGAGAGTAAACATTGCTCACCTGTAATCATGTGGCAACTTTTTTACTTCCATACTCGCTTCTCTGTTTCTTATCATTGCTCTCCAAGAACTAGCAGCCTTCCTTCCCTGCTTAACCCTGTCAAGCATGTCATCCTCTAAGCTTCCATCCTTACACATCACACTACACAAGTACTTAAGTGCACTCTTATTATTACATTATTATTATTATTATTAGTAGTAGTAGTAGTAGTAGTAATAGTAGTAATAGTAGTAGTAGTAGTAGTAGTAGTACAGTAGTAGTAGTAGTATCAGTCATCCTCCTCATCATCCCACTTCACCCAATTATTTTCCCCAGGTCAGACACCGAGAAGCTTCCTGAAACTTCCAGCACAGTTCCAGTCAAGCGAAAACCTGAGGAACCACCACCACAGCCAGTTATTAAGCGGAAACGAGGTCGTCCGCCTTTGTACGACCGAAGTGCTGGTCAACAGTCAGTTCCGCGTGCCCAGCCAGAACCAGGTGCTCCAGTTACAGTTCCAGGTAATGCCCAAGTTAAGAAAGGGTTAGTTTGTTAGGATACCGTGTAAAATGGATCATCATGCAAAAATAGAACTGCACAAATACCTTTATCATCATCATCATCTAAACCTGTGTTGCCCCATAAAGTGCTTAGGAGCCTGTGGCCAGGCAGGTTGGGTTGCCCCATAAAGTGCTTAGGAGCCTGTGGCTAGGCAGGTTGGGTCTGACATTTAAGATCGAAGTGGCCAGCCTCACCCATCCCTGAGTGGCATTACGTGAGCACTAAACTACAACCATCCCTTGGATATGAACCAACAGAGGCTCAATCCAGTTGGAGCACCTTAATTACCCACTAAACCACCAGATGTCATAATTTGGTAATATGGTTACCACCCAGCATGGTAGTGGTTTCCTTGTGTATAGAAACCATTTGGCCTATCACTCAGTGTAGAGTCACCTATAGGCAAAAGGGAAAGGAAAGAATGAAGGAGAAAATGACATAAGAGGAAGGAAGATGGGACAGGCAGTCACCTAAGAGCAGCACTACATCAAATGAGTGGATGGTGAGCACTCACTTGATGTAGTGCTGCTTTTGGGGGGGGGGGGAGTGCTTACAAGGTCTGTTCAGAAACTACCTGATCTTAAGCTCTAAAAAATTAGATAGCAGACATGTTGAGGTAGGACAGTAATCCTCTGCAAAATAGGCCCCTTCTGACTTGATACATATAGCCCAGTGTTCTTTCCACTGCCAGAAACATTTTTCAAAGTTTGTTTTCGGTATCTCCTGCAGATGCTTCGTCTCATTTGTCGTGACTTCTCTCATCACCAATCTGGAACCGTTTAGTGGAGTTCTGAGTCCTGAGAATAGCAAAAAGTTGTATGGAGCCATGTCTGGTGAGTAGGGAGCCTGCCAGACCTGTGGGATGTTGTGCTTGGCCAAAAATTCCTGAATCAGTTGAGAAGAATGGGCAGGGACATTGGTATGGTGCAGCATCTAATTTTCCACATTTCAAAGGTCTGATTTCTTCCGCTGGACTGCGTCATGAAGATAACGGATAATGTTGAGGCAGTAATGTTTTTTGACAGTCTTACCTTCTGGTGTGTATTCGTTATGCACAACACCACGGTACTCGAAAAAAGCAATCAACATGCAAGTGCATTGCACCTTGCTGTGGACCTGTCCCCCCTCCCCCGACCAATCCTGGATGCTTCCCTGGGAATGGCTGTGCTTTGGTAACAGGTATATACTCGTACACCCAAGTCTGATCTCCAGTGATAACAGTCTTCAGAAAGTCTGGATTGCAATTTGAAAACTCCAACATTTCTTTAGCAACGTTCATCCTAGTGAAGAGATTACGAGGAATGCAATGTAGCACCTGCGAGAGATACCGAAAACCAACCTTGAAAAATGTTTCTGGCAGTGGAAAGAATGCTGGGCTATTTGTGTCAGGTCACAAGGGGCCTACTTTGAGGGGGATTAGTGTCCTATGGTGGTACCAATCTTAAGTGGCGGTTTGGGTGGGGCACGAACCTCTGTACAGTGGTGCCACGTGTTCCATACCCGCTAAGTGAACGGCTCAGATATAATTATGTAATAGGCATCACAGTAAGATAAACACACAAGAATATAATGGTAACGAGTGTATTATAATATATGAAAGAACAGTAAACCGATTATGCGTAAAATATTTATACGGCAATACAGAAACGTGGCATAATTATTTTACGGTGGTGCCTAAAAAAAAGTAGTCACTTTTATTGGCTGTTACCGTATTTCTGGGGTTGGTAATAATGTCACAATTATGATTATAAGATAATATGTAGGATTATAAGCAAAAATATGCCAGTTTCTTAGTAAAAAAAATATATACATTAAACCCTCGTGAGCGGCAACACTCACACACACCCAGCCCGACCTGGTCATCTGTGAGGGATAGAGGAATTGGCCTGTTTGGGGAAACTTCTTAAAAAAAACGCGCCAAGACTTTAACCTCCTGGGTGCTGTGGAAATAAAGTCAAATTTACAATATGTACATTATGACGTAAAAGAAAATAACCAAAATGTATCTTAAAATACCACAGACGAGAGAGAGAGAGAGAGAGAGAGAGAGGGGGGGGAAGGCAGACCAGGGGCAGTGTTGAGTGTAGCTTAGTGAGAGATGGAGGAAGGGAGGGAAGGAAGGAGGGAGAGAGTGATTGAATGAAAACAAATCATGGCGCCACAACAACGAGGTCATCTGGCGCCATATGTAAAACAATAATATTTTTAAACATAATTAGATATAATAAAAACAAAATAAAGAAATGAAAGCACACGTTTATAAGTCACTCATAAAAGAAACAAAATTCCCAAGGGTACGCACATCTCCCCAAGGAGAGAGAGAGAGAGAGAGAGAGAGAAGGCAGGCAAGGGGCAGTGTTGAGTGCATTGTCAGGCTGAGGGAAAGATGAAGGGAGGGAAGGAAGGAGGGCGAGAATGATTGAATGAAAAGGCGCCGTAACACCGAGGTCATCTGGCGCCATATGTAAAATAATAATATAATAAAAAATAAAATAAAGAAATGAAAGCACAAGTTTATAAGACATAAAAGAAACAAAATTCCCTAGGGTGATGCACATCCCCCCAGGAGAGAGAGAGAGAGAGAGAGAGAGAGAGAGAGGCATCGCGAGTATGGAAAACGTGGCAACACTGTACAGAGGTTCGTGCCCCACCCAAACCGCCACTTTAGAATGGTACGACCATAGCTCGACAGGTTAACTATTTATTTTTTTTTTTAGCCTAAGGTTAGATACTTCCTGAACAGACCTCATATGCACCTAGAAAAACTCCAACATATCCTACCTTGTATGTTTTAGCTTGAAAATACAATGGAAAACATTCCTGATTTAAAAGGATTTATTTTTTGGGTATATATAATTTTTAGAGATGATCAGAGTTCTTTAACATGAACCTACTGTAATTAAAATGGATACTTCTTGTGCTCCACTAGTTCAACCTCCTCGCCCCACACCGCCTTCCACGGCCAGTCAGCAAACAGTTGAGCCGGCCTTTGTTCTCCCTGAGGCTTCATTGTCTAAGGCTGCTAGAATACAGGTAATTATTAGTTTTTTCCAGGCTGAAATTTTTCTGTGCAATAAGACCTGCAGCTATCAAATATACATCCTTGTTGCTAGATTTTAAGGCTATATTCTGGATGGCATAAGAGTCTTTGAAGGTGGGATAGAAGACTATTAAGTTTCAGTTTTTAAGACTGCTAGAGTACAGGTACATCAATCAGTTTCTTCCAGATCACATCCTTTGTCTGAAATAAAAACATGAAACAATCATGCTGATATCCAGATTTCCAGTTTCTAGACTGTGTTTTAGGTGACTTTTGTGGTTTTCTGAGGTGTTGCTTTGTGAGGTCACCAGAATACAGGTAATATTTTTTACAGGTCATAATCTTCCTTTAGAGTAAGACACTTAATGATCAAATTTATGTCCAGGTCTCTAGTTTTTAATGCAGGGTCTTAGGTGACTTACAGTGTTTCATAGCACCACTTCCATGGTGGTTGACAGTATAATAAACATAACACCTTAACATTGCCTTGTAGTCTTGTTGTTAGAATTCCTTATTAGGAGCGTAGACCTTGCTCAGGTTCAGCCTCCATGAAGTAACTGAAGCTTTTTCAATCATATACAGTAATGACATCAAGAAGTAGGCCTGTCATCTGCTTTAAATTAACTGGATTATGCTAGGCCAAGCTTGGGCCCCTGCAGCTCAGGCTGGGGTAATATAGGACTGTCTATTTTTACAGGCATCCCCCTGAATGATACACAATCCATGCTAGATCCAGGTCTGCAGTTTTCAGGCCTGTATTAAAGTTGACTGAGGAAAATTAATATCACTTCTTCTTTAGCAATTTGTTTTGCATATTACACTTGCTAGAATGCCAGTCAGTTTGTACTAATTGATCATTTATCTGTATGACGAACATCGATAAAAAAGGTACTGTACCAGAAAATATATGTGTAGAGGGTTAGGCCTATGAGGTGGGTTAAGCGATCGAAGCCAAGTTCTTGCTGTTGCCAGACAGTTTTGTGTAATGTAGGAAAAACATGTTGTATTGGAGGAGATTATTAATGCTATGTCTTATTGGAGGGATTTATTAATGCAATGCATGATCCCTCCAGTTTGAAAAACCTGTTCTAAACTGAATATAATTTTCAGGAGATGGGAAGCTTAAACCAAATAATTTATCCACATATTTTTAGGGGTAAAGAATACAAAAAACACTCATTTCTTACTTCAAAACAACTATAAGGAATCACAGGTAAGTTTCTCAAGAAACATACTGATTAATGTTTAAGTGACTGTAACATCGCACTAGGAGTCACCCTCCCTCTAAATAACCATCACTTTACTTTTTTCTGCATTTACTCTCAAGGCATGACACTCACAGACATCAGCAAAACTCTGCATTAATCTACCAAGTTCTTGTGCAGTATTTGCAAGTACCTGTAATACTGCATCATCAGCATACAACAAATTTGAGATATTCCATCCATCACCATTCATTACCAGTGCCATCCCATTCTCCATTACTTGTGTAAGTACTTCTCTCATCACCCCATCCATATATATATATATATATTGAACAACCATGGAGACATCACACAACCTTGTGGCATGCCTGCACTGATTGTGAACCATTCACTCAGCTGCCCGTTTATCCTTACACATTCCTCATTACCATCATGAAAACTCTTGATGGCTCCTAGCAGCTTACTGTCTACACCATACATGCATAAAACCTTCCACAATCCATCTCTGTCTTCTTTGTCGTATGCTTTTTCCAGATCCGTGAATGCCATAAACATCTTATTGTCCTCCTCACAAGTCGTCTCCACTATCTGTCTTACTGCAAATATTTGATCCACACATCCTCAGCCACTCCTAAAGCCACCCTGTTCATCACTCACTAGGACTTCTGATATCTCTCTTACTTTCTGTTTAATAATTCTTCCATATACCCTCCCTACCACGCTCAAGAAACTTATGCCACGATAGTTCTTGCACTTACTTCACTCACCTTTATCTTTGTACAGGGGTACAATCACAACCTTTTTGCACTCTGCAGGCACAATTTCACTCATCCACATCTTCTTACATATCTCCAACAAGCACATCATTCCTCTCTCTCCATTACACTTAATCATCTCTGCATACACATCATCATCCCTAGGCGCTTTCCCATTTTTTAACCATTTCGCAGTGTTCTTTACCTGTGCGAGTGTCATGTTTTATGGCACTGCATTCCTTCTCTGCACACCCCCAAACCCAGTCATGTTTTCAGTGGCTCTGTTCTCTTTATTCCCATTCATAAGGCTTTCAAAATATTCTTTCCATCTGGTTCTTACTTTATCCCCATTGGTTAATAATCTACCACTTGCATCCATCACACTTTCACATTTCTTTCCACTGTCACTTCTACATTTCTGCACCTCTTTCCAAAATAACTTCCTATTTTCAGAGTAATTTGCATTCATTTTTCTTCCTAGATCATCATTTACCTCCTTTTTCCTCCTAGCTTGTCTCTTTACATGCTTCATGCTCTCAGCATATTCAGTTCTTATTTCAATTAAACCCCTGTCCTGTAACCACTCCAGCCACCTCTCCCTCTTCTCCTCCACTGCTCTCTTAACCTCTTCATCCCACCATGCCACACCATTCTTCTTTGTTGCTACTCTTGCCACGCCACACACTGCTTTAGCATTCCTGACTAAGCAGTCCCCAAATGCATTCCACAGGCTGTCCAGATCCATTTCATATTGATTCACTGATTCTAACTCCTCCCCTACTTTGGTCCTTTATTCATCTACCATTTCTTTGATCCACAGCTTCTCGACATTCAGTCTTTCTCTCTGACTGCTCCTCTCTCTCCTGGTCCACCTCACTCCTCTCAGCTTGATCATGCATTTTACAATCATATGATCTGACAGACCTCCAGATCGTGCTTTTGCGGCCCTTGTATCCGCAACCATTCCCAGCATCGACCTTTCTACGAGCACGTAATCAATCAGACATCTTTCAACAAAATCCCCATTCCCTCTATACCACGTATATTTATGTGGGTCAGTGTGTTTGAAATACGAGTTACACATGCACAACCTCCTTTCCTGACACATATCCTTCAGTTGCTTCCTGTTATCATTTTCTTGTGGTACTCCATTACAAACCATCATGTCATCCTTAGGACCAGTGCCTACTCTTCCATTCATATGATCACTTTATAGCTCCTGGACATTTCTCCTACTGCTTCATCCAGCTCATCTCAAAACCTGTCTTTCACTCTTGTCATCACATGGTGCATATGCTACAATTACTCCCACTTTCACCTTGTCGAACTTGAAATACATACTGTATGTCTCTAGCAGACACATTTGTAATCTCACATTCCAGTCTGCCACACCTCATTCATCAGCAAAGCAACTCCCTCGCCCTTTCATGCCCAACCTTTAACACTTTGCACCCTCCCACTCTTCCACTTCACATCCATTTATCTTTGTTTCACACAGTGCCATCACAGCATGTCTCGCACTCGAACACATTCACTACTTCCACCCTCTTGCTTCCCTCATTCACAGCTCTCATATTCCACATGGCTGTGCGAATCTGCCCATTTAGTTGGGGCCCTGGGCAGGTATTGGGCCCTTCAAGGCTCTCCGGAACATTTGCCATGATTAAATGATTTTAGGACACTTAACCCGTCCAAACATCCCAATTATATGGTTACCACCCAGTGAAGTAAATTGTTTCCTGGGTACAGGAAACCATTTGGCATGTCACTTGAGTGTAGAGACCATAAGGCATCCCTACATTGAGTGAGTGGATAATGGGCACCTCCCATCTTCCACGAGGCTTTGAAACAGTATTAAAACAAATCTACTTATCCAGATACAATAATCCCTCCACTATCCAATTTAATAGAGCCAAAGGCATGTCTGGAAAGTGGTCCTGTCCGGATAGTGGGCCCCAGCCTTCTGGACTTGTACTTATGGACCCTAACTCAGAAAAACACCTATACAACTCCTTCTGGGCATGCATAGCACCTATTTAAGACCCAAATCACACCAATAAGGGACATAAAAGACTGAAATAAATGCAAAAGAACCATAAAATGAGGTTTTGGAGGTGAGTTTATACAATATTAAACATTCTGGGTACTTACAACAAGTCCCTGGCTCCTGGACTGGTAGTTATGGACCCTAACCTAGCCTAACTCAGAAAAACACCTCCCTACTGCACATGCATAGCACTTAAGACCCTATTCACACCAATAAGGGACATAAAAGAGTGAAATGGGGTGTTAGAGGTAAGTACAGTATGGAAAATACAGTACAATATGAAACATTCTGGGTACTTACAGCAAGTCCCTGGCAATCTCGATGAATAACCTGCCTCCTCTCAGACTCTGACAGTAAGAAGGAGTTCCTGAAGCACTTGCAGTACACTGTACATGAAGTCTTGCACTGAACTTAGTCATTTGCACTCAGAATTCCATTCTTTTAACACTGCGCACACTTGTCTTACTTGTGCTCCATTGTACCATAATGAAATAAGTGTTGCACTCTGCACTTAAACTCTTTCCACTCATAAAACCATTTTCTAAACATAACACACTCTAGTTAATTTACGTTACATTGAAAGTCTATTAAATCTTTGTCTTTTCACTCAGAATTCTAATTTCTTAACACTATGCACTGTTTTTTTTTCATTGCACAACACTGTAAATTCCCGTGTCGTCTGGTGGAGACGTTCTAGGCGTTTAATCACTGTCAGAGTCTGAGAGTAGCTGTTACAGGTGACCTAGGGGTGTGTCGTTGGGTCGTGGTGATGGAGTACCCACTGCAGACAACACTGAAGAGAGGCACAAACTCATGTCGAGTGGTGACTCCACTGTGCCTGATGTGCTGGGCTGTGGCTCAGAGGATGAGGGCCTGTCTTGGGGGGGCAATGGAGTGGAGTCAGGGCTGAGCACAGCGGGGATCATGGGCCTGAAAAAGCTGTCAGTGGTTGATTGACACAAGGAACGATGATTTTGATGATTAATGATGCGCTGGCTGAAAGCGCGCACTTCCTTCACAAGTCCCAAGGGCCCCATCTCCCTGTCGTAGTCCGGTTGCTCCAGGTAGTCCAGAACTAACTTTAGGTGTTCCCGGAGTGCGCTCAGCTTGGGGATGGTTGGAGTAGTGTCACGCTGAGAGGAGTCCGCATCATCGTCGCCATCCTTGTCGGAATCTTCAAGCTGGGTACTGACACCTGCAACTGAAGATGCGATCTTGATATCAGACATGGTCTGATACCCAGGATCGCCCTCGTTGTCATCCAACCACTCACGCACTTCATCCACATCAACATCGTCCTCATGCGCAAGTAGACGTGCATGGAAGTCATCCACGTCAAAACCTTGGAAATCATGCTCCACATTCGTTCCAAGAAGCAGACGAGACCAACCATTTTCAAGAGTCTTGACAGGGACTTCCTTCCATGCATTGGCCGAGTTGTAGATGGCAGACTTGATGTTGTAGCGGCGAAGGTTTTCCAAAGTCTGCTGGCCTTACGTGTCCCGTCCCTCCCTGCACTCGTCCTCGTCCTCGTGAACAACCATCACCTCGTCCAGGAACTTCCTTTGGTACAGCCTCTTTGTTGCCAAGATCGCTCCTTGGTCCATTGGTTGGATGAGAGCAGTAGTATTAGGTGGCAGAAACATGCACCTAATGCGCCCATTCTCAGCCACCAACTCCTCGTTGCACGGGTGGGCAGGTGCATTGTCGAGGAGAAGGAAGGCCTTTACCTGGTCGTGTGGGATTCCTAGTTTCTCCGTCTGATAATGGATGACCTCCTTGACGAAATGGCGGTGGAACCAGACTTTGAAGATCTGAGCTGTGAACCATGGCTTCAAGGAATGGTACCAGATGACAGGAAGGACATCCATCACCCTACGAAGACACCGAGGCTTCTTTGCACGGCCAACAATAATGGGCTTGAGCCGGTGCATGCCGTTAGCATTGGCACAACACAAAGCAGATATCCATTGCTTGGAGAGCTTGTGGCCAGGTACACGCTTCTCTGTCTCCTCGGCTAGAGTGTTCGTAGGCAAAGAGCGATGGAATAAGCCAATTTCGTCAGCGTTGTAGACTTGACCGAGAGTTAGGCCCTCCCTGTTGATCAAGCGCTTCGCCTTGTGCCGAAACTCGTCAACTCCATCCTCATTGGAGTCCAAAGCTTCGCCTAGAGACTTACGGTTGGTAAGGCCATGTCATAACTTGAACGCGAAGAGCCAACAACCCTCGGATGCCTTGAAGTCTAGGGCGTCGTGAAGCCTTGCGAACTTCTCAGCAGCAGCCTTCAGCTCTGTGCCATGCACCAGCACACCAGCAGCATGTTGCTGTCGATACCAAATCAACATGGAGCAGTCGACTTCAGCATACTTGGGAGTAAACTCATCTTCCTCTCCACGTTGCATTTGCTTTTTGACGAGAAGTCAGCCATGTACTGCGTGAGTTTGTCGCGGGATCTTCTGATATCAAACAAAGTAGATCGGGCCAGGCTTAATTCAAGAAGGATGCGTGAGGTAGACCATCCCGTGTCCACCTTGTCTGATATTTCTCTCTTCTTCTCCAGAGTCAAAACCACTCTCTTCCTCTTCTCAGGCGGTGGGGCCATAATCACACACACGAAGGAGAGGCATGAGAGCAGCAGAAGAGCCTGCAGCAGGTAAGGCACCACCACAAAAGCAAGCACGTGGGCGGCCATGACGATGAGCATGCACACACAACAAGAGACGGGTGGTAAGTGGGGAGGAGTCAGGGGTGCTCTAGCGGACGTCGGCGGAACAATGCACCAAAATACAGCTTGCGAGCGCTGCACGCGCCACTTCAAATTAAGGATGGGAAAAAGTCGGATTTTTCCCTAATTTTTTGCATTTTTTGGCCCATTTTGGGAATATTGGATCCCAGGACGAAAATGTCCGGTTATTGGGGATGTCCGGAAAATGGGCGTCTGGATATTGGAGGGATTACTTATATATATATATATATATATATATATATATTCATTCATTGCCAGACGCCATGTATCCCAAACGGGGTGGCCAAGGGCTTAGAGTTAATGGTTTTACAGGGAGGGGCTTTCACTATCCACTCACTCGATGTAGTGCTTCTCTGGGTGTCTGCCCTTTCCTCTCATCCTTCCTTCCTCTTATGTCTTCCTTTGTCTTCTTTCCTTCATTCTTTCTTCATCCTTCTGCCTGTGGGTTACTTTACACTCCCTCTTCTCTCTGTCATTCCTTCATTCTTTCCCCTGCTTTCTGTCTATGAGTGACTCTGAGTGACAAGCCAAATGGTTTGCTTTACATCAGGAAACATTTACTACACTGGGTGGTAACCATATAACCAAATTATGGCACCTGGTGGTTTAGTGCGTAATTAAGGCATTCCAATCAGATTCAGCCAGTGCAGGTTATATCAAAGGGGTGGTTGGGGCTTATTGCTCACGTAATGCCACTCAGAGATGAGTGAGGCTGGTCACTCTCGTCTTAAATGTCAGGACCAACTTGCCCAGCCCAGGGCAACGTAGGACTGGATGATGTATATAAATATAGTAGACCCTAGTTATCCATGGGGGTTAGGTCATCATCACAAAATGGCCTATTATTTCCACATAAGCTAAGCACATCGCTGAAAAAATAAAAACCTGCATTTAAATTACATATTAACACTCACCGAAAGACTGTGTGTTCTCTTCATAACCTTCGTACAATGATGACGATTGCTGTATGACAATGATGATTGCTGTATAGTTGATGATGATTGCTGTATGATGACGACGATGATTGTAGTACAGTTCCTACAGTGCCAATGTGGTGAGGCGACGAGATGTGTGGCGCCACTGTAGGTAAGCTGTGAGTCTAGTCTGACCCTTCTGATAGGATGCCACATAACACCTTACACTCTGTCTTTGGCTTAGGAGCATTACTTTTATCCTTTACTTGCTTCTTGGGAGCCATTTTTCATTTTCACTTACACAATGAAGTTCAGTAGGGTTGTAAACATGAGAAGGGCGACTACGACGTAAGTAACGAACTGATTGATGTTTACAATAAGACTGGCGGAGTGGTGGGAATGCCCATGGGTGCGGGTATGCAAACTGTAGCTACAAAAGAAGTGTGAGTTGTGTGCTAATTTCAAATTAAATCACAGTGTATATTTTGGTAATAAAATAAGTTTGATCTGCAGAAACAAATCCGCAAATGCAAATTCTGCGAATAAGAAGGGTCTACTGTATACATACATATATGTGTATATATATATATATATATATATATATATATATATATATATATATACATACATACAGTATCTAGAGGCAATCTGACCAGCTTTATTTGCAGCCTCTTGATTATGAGAATAAATACTCATTATCCAAACCTTCTCTTATCCATTGGAGAAAAAAATTAACGCTGAATCAATGCAAATGGTTTAATATGCACCGCAAGTTTTGATGGAAGGCAAGAACGTGGCAATGGCAGGAGGGTAGAACCTCTTATTTATGTAGTGAAGTGACATGGGTGATTGTTTGAAACAGAGAGAGAGAAGAGGTTGTTTTGGATGTAGGAGAAAGCATCAGTGCAAGATGGCTTTACCAATGTTATCTTGCACTATAACCAACAGTGAGCTTTGAACAGTCTACATTACCAACTATTGCATTATTTTGTAAGCGTTGTAGAAATGGCAGAGACGTGGAATGTAGTGGGTGAAGGGAAGAGTCCAAATGATCCTAGGGTCATTACCCTTCTTGGCTGTATCATCAGGTGGTGGGAGGTGGGAAAGTCATCAAGAGAAATTGCCCTTCTCACAGGTGTCTCTGTCAGGACTGTGAACCGATGGATTCGTCGGTGGCAATTGGAGGGCTCAATTAAGACAAAGCCTCACAGTGAAAGACTTTGAGTTTTCACTCGTCAGTATGTTGCCTGTATAGCGGACATGGTTAACGAGCAGTCAAAGTGTTCTGCTGTTCAGGTTACTTGGGCACTAAAGCTTCCCTGTGATCAGCAGACGACGAGAAGACACATTCACGAGATGGGCATTCACTTTTACAGGACTGCCAAGAAAGGAGAACTCTCTCAAGCCAATAAAGAGAGTAGACTAGGCTTTGCTTTACAGTATTTAGTTTGCAGTGTATATTTTTGGAACAGTAGTATTAATGATGAGAAATACTTCACGTCGGTGGAAGCAGGGGCTCTAATGTGCTGGAGACCAGTAAGCACACGGTATGAAATGAATAATATACAGGAGAAGGGCAGAAGTGGTAGGGTGAACCTATCATTTTGGGAATGGATGTTGGACAATGGGCCTGGAGAATTGGCGAAAACAGAAGGAAGATTTACAGGGCAAAAATATATTGACGTGTTAGAAAATGTTTTATTGCCATCCCTGCGAAATAGGGCAATCCCACATCCTCATCCCATCAGACTCATTCACAACAGGAGCCCTGTAAATATGTGCAGAGTGGTAAAAGATTGGCTAAATCAGTACCAGGAAATGGAAGTCCTCGATTGGCCCTCAAAATGTTGTGAAATAAACCCAATCGATTATATGCGTGTCATTAATACTGTAGTGTTTGACTGATTTAAATTCATTTGTTTAATTTTTCTGTGATTAAAATTTGCCACTACATCTTCTAACTTCATCCCTAGCACCTCCGAAAACTAAATTAAATGATCAGGCTTTTGCTATAAAGTTCTTCTTTAGCTAAAGAGACTCAAAAGCACGGTGGTATACCTGTAAGTGTAGTATGAATTATAACTTTATTAAGGACAGAAAAGTATGACCATAATTTTCACTGAGAAGTTTAATATCCAATGATAACCGACAACTGACCCCTCTGCAAAGAAATCAACAAATCACAGTTATGCAAACGATTATTCTAAAATTGAAATGCAAACTGATTGCTTCAACACTACGAGAACTAAGAAACATTAGGGTACTAACAAATATTCTCTAAATCCCCTTATAAAAAATTATGTCTTGCATAGTATACAGTTACCTGTATCTCATGTTCATACTTATCAATTTAATATGAATATAACATTATCAGCAAACCCTGCTGACCTCATGGCAATATTGGTTACTTACTTTTCCATGGATATGGACACTGAATCCCTCCCTCTGCCCCCCCCGTCTCCTGCCACCCCGGCACCTCATATCCCCCTCCTCCCGAAGCACCATTGTTCGAACCTCATTTGGTAGAGATTCATGTTGTGCTTGGGAGCAGGACAGAACTTTTGACCACCAGTGTACATACCTGGATAACTGTACTGTACTTACCTGGATTACTGTACTGTACTTTACTACAACACCACACCTACCTGCTTTCTTTTGTTCTAAATATAAATTTTTTTTATTGATTTTGTATATCTGCACATGTTTATATGCTTAAAAATGTGTTAAAATGTGTTAGCATGAGTTCCAGGGATATCGATAGGTGTAAGCCCCAATCTAACGGAATTTCGTTTTTTTCGACATGCTCAGGGCCCCCTAGGGTGCCATTAAATTGAGGCTTTACTGTATTCTGCAGGTAAACCTTGGCTACCACATCGTCTGTTGATGTAGCCTCACCAGACAGCCACATGTTTTTCAGTGATTGCCATTTCTTGAAGCAGTTACATCACCCCTTGCTTGCGTGGAACTTTGGTACAGGCTGCTAGGTCTTCAGAGGAGATGTTAGGCTGCGGTTTTTGAGAAACACGTGCATGAAGGCTCTGCACTCTCTTGCAGATGATGTTATCCAGTGGCACGTTTTTCCCACAGCAGTCCTCTATCCACATGCATTAAGCCAATTCCACGCAGACTGAGGTCTTGTTATGCACAGTTGTTGCCATCTTTGCACTGCCACATACACTAGCAGCAACAGCATCATGAATGGCCTTCTCGTTTTTTTAATATAGCACACCATGCCCTTTTTCGCTCAAAAGTACAGCCCCCCAGTTGTGAACAACTGCCCCTTTTGCAGCATAACAAGCAACAACTTTACTTTATTCTTGAGTGACATCACAGACCTTTCGCTTGGGCTTATGAGTCGTTGAACCTTGTGCAGCATGCTTAGGACCCATATTTTCAGAGGGTTAATGGGTAGAGTAGCACTATTACAGTAAACACAGCCACTGAGCACACATGCTGCACACATGTGAATGCTCTACCCATGAGAGGAACTGAGGATGAGCAAGGCAAAGTATGCCTGGGTCCCTCCGTCTCCGACCAATAGGACAGGGAGAAAGATCACACATAGGCAGACACCTTCCCTAGGAGCCAGTCATAAGCAAGCTCTCAGTGTGAGAGTAGGGCGGGAGAAATCTACTACAGCATGATGCAATACCTAGAGAGAATGGCGGGAGATTTGAGTGGTGAAATACTGAATGCTTCTGTTGCCCTGTGCTGAACAGCACATGCCCTTAGTAACTGTACAATACATACAGTACAACTTTGAAAGCAGTGATAAAAAACAGGGAAGTGAGCATGGAAGTGAAAAAGTTACTACATGACAGTATTGTGATACCAACTCTAACGTATGGAAGTGAAGCTTGGATGTTGTTGGAAGGACACAAGTCAAGAGTGAGAGCAGTGGAAATGAGTTATTTAAGAGGAGCCTGTGGAGTCACATGGAGAGACAGGCTGACGAATGAGGATATAAAGGAGCGTTGTGGTGTTGAAGTGGATGTGATAGGAAGCGTTATGAGGAACACACTGAGGTGGTTTGGCCATGTGGAGAGGATGGAGGGTGAAAGACTGACGAAGAGAGTGTATGTGAGTGAGGTGGATGGGGGAAGAGGGAGGAGGAGGAGGCCGAGGATGAGATGGAGGGATGGGGTGGAGAGGTATATGAGAGAGGGGGGTGTGAGTTGGGAGCAGGGGGGTGAGATGGCGGGGGAAAGGACGACGTGGAGGCGATTTGTTTGTGGCCACCCCAAACAGGATTGAGGCATCTGGCAATAGATAGATAGATAGAGACAACTGTATAAGGTTGATATTTCTCTCAGAAAACATGCAAAAAATCACTCATGAACCTCTAGAAACAACTACTACCACGAGAGAAGGACAGGAGATTTATGCTGCTGGTGCCCTGTGCTGACCAGCACATGCCTGTACACACGTAAATGTACAGTTTAACTGTAAAGGACAGTATTTCTTATGGAAAACATGCAAAAAATTCACAAACCTCTAGGAATAGCTGATGCTGTGGGAAACAGAGGAAATAATTCCTGTGCATTTTAGAAATAATTTCCCAGAAAATCTGCGAATATGCAAACCCGCTACTAGCAATCCCGTGAATAGAAGGGGTTGACTGTACATAAGAGAATGATAGAATATTGATATATGTTGTAGGGATGAATAATAAAACTACATTAATATAACAGCTGGTTTGACAGGATTTACAGTGGTATCACGGGAGAAGAAGATCTCATAATAACTAAATGTTATTCACATAATTAGTTGGATGTCCACACATCTTCACACAAATCAACACTCTATACAAGAGGTGGAGTGGGCCGTGGGTTGTCCGTTTTGTCATTTTCCCACTCAGATTTCTCCAGCTTTAGTGTCAGGTTGCAATTTCATCATGTCACTTTGAGATTTAACAAGTTTCACTGTTTTTCTTGCTCCATGTTGTAACTTAATTTCATGGAGTCTTTAATTTTCTATTAACCTAACCATACCTGTGTGTGTTTCTGATACTTAGCATAACAGTATGTATATATTTAGTGCATCTAAATTGTTGTAAAGAGGAAAATTTGGGTTTACAAATGGGATGCCCAGTACCATTTTGGATAAGTTCCATAGGTTCTGTGCTTTCATTATTGTGTAATTTCTATATAATGCGTGGTACCAAGTATGCGTGATAACCAAGGGGTCACCGGATATAATATCCTTGTTCTGCATTTACTTCTGTACAGCAGAAGTGACTACTGTTATTATGCTGCTGTGATCTCTTATTGTAATGAAATAAAATCTAAGTAGCTATTGATTGATGAGTGGGTGGATGGATGCATAACCCATTTGTATTGTACTATTTCGCTTTCTTAATATAGTGCATTTATTCCACTCTTACAAATACCCCTAACCTGTTCCAGCTCAGTTGATGGCCAAGTGTTGTAAGATTGGAGGATTGATTTGACTAGTAACCAAGGAGACTCATTCCTACCCCATAACTAAGGCTCATCGAATTGCATGCTACCAAGACTTAGTATTTAAGGTAATGGAGTGGCCTACTTCCATCAGGCAATAACAAACCCATTGTAGCTCACTTAATTTTGTATTTTCATGTTCCTGTTTTTTTTTTTTTCTTTTCTTTTTTTTTTTTTTTCCACCTCATGTAAATGAAAAGAGTATTAATCTAATGATGATAATGATGTAATTGTTTTTGTTATTTTTCTAGTTGTCATTCGTCGTCGTCGTTGTTGTTGTTATCCCAGTCTTGTGGACATGAACCTTATGGACTACAGGCTGAAGTTCCCCTTCTGCAGTCTGCAATCATTTAACTGGGAACACAAAAGGACTTGGGAGATATTTGTGCAATGCAACCCCCCAAATAAAAATGTATGGGACCAAGAACTGTTCATACTTTACAAACCGAATTTAATAGATGATTCTTGTCTTATTCTCGTAGTTTAGACAATACTTTGACAAGAATTGTCTTGTGGATCAGCTGGCCATTATTATCCTCTTTTTGCAGCATTCTTATAAAATTGTAGTTATCATCTGTCTCTTGTAACCCATGCTGTTGATAACTAATCTAGTACATGTACTGTAGTTATACTGTTAGCAACCAACAAGCAGCAAGTATTATTCTCACCTCTTTGTCTGCCGTCTGTATGTCCAAATTTGTTTGTAAAGGTTTTGTAGTTGTACACTATTCATATTTAATCCATAAACTGTGATGTACTTCAGTAGTGGATGTGCTTGACAGTGATGTAAGCCAGTGATGACCAGTTAAAGCTGAATTTCCCATGGTCCTCCACCCCCATCCCCCAGTACAGGTAGAACGCTGATTTTCCAACAGTGGATATCTGGCACCTCTTCTAATCCACACAAAAGCATGAGAGGGCACATGAAAATCCCAGGCCTGCCAGATTGCTTTACTGATTGGCCATAGGTAGTGCTGAGTGCAGTGTGTGATCAAATGGATTGCTTTCACCGTATGTCCTGGTGGTGATCTCTATATTTTACTTGTATCAGACCCTAGCTATGGCTTCTAAGGAAGATGCACATGTCAGTGGTGGTGTCAAGCTTAGACACCAGTCTGTTCTAGTACAGTCAGACATCTTTGATCGTGTTTAATTGGTCCGCCAGACTGCCGCAGTGTCAACCCCCTAATAACCAAATACAGTACGGCAATAAATGGGAATAAATGTTAACTAGTTCAGAGCCTGGACGTTTGCACTGAAGTTTTTGCCAGATACCCTAATAATAACCCCCAAAATGACTGAAGGGACTGGATCAGCAGTGTTTATGTCAATTCTGTTACTCTTTATCATGAATCAGATGAGCCGTTTCTCATATTTCTCCTAACTGACTTTGGGAGCCAACATTGTTATTAACATATTTTGTCAGTGAATACGAAATTCTGTCAGTTAACCACTTCTAACCACGAGTTTCTCTTCTTGTGAATACGATACTTATTGTAGTCATTTTTCATTTTTTTAGTTACGTTTACCTTAAGGATCATAATAAGTTTTCATTCATTCATTCATTGCCAGACGCCATGTATCCCAGACAGGGTGGCCAAGGGCCTAGAGTTAATTGTTTTACAGGGAGGGGCACTAATCCTCCACCAACCCCACTTGACGTAGGGATGCCAACAGCATCTGGTGTTCCCCGGCGGTCACCCATCCAAGTACTAACCAGACCCAACGTTGCTTAACTTCGCTGATCGAACGGGAAGCGGTGTACTCAACGTGGTATGGCCGTTAATCCCTCTAATATCTGAACGCCCAATATCCGAACATCCCCACTAACCGGACATAATCGTCCCGGGATCCAATATTCCCAAAATGGTCCGAAAACTGCAAAAAATTAGAAAAAAAAAAAAAAAAAAAAAAAAAATTTCCCGCCCATAATTTGAACTTGGCGCGGGACAGCTTTGTTGTGGCGCATCATTCCTCCAACGTCCGATAGAGCGCCGCTGCATCCTCCCCACTTTCCGCCTGTCTCTCATCACGAGTGCATGCTCGTCGTCATGGCTGCCCACGTGCTCGCTTTTGTGGTGGTTCCTTACCTGCTGCAGTTTCTCCTGCTGCTCTTGTGCCTCTTATTAATGTGTGTGATGATGGCCCCGCCGCCTGAGAAGAGGAAGAGAGTGGTGTTGACTCTGGAGAAGAAACGGGAGATATTGGAGAAAGTAGATGCGGGGTGGTCTTCTTCCCACATCCTCCGCGAGTTCAGCCTGGCCCGATCTACTTTGTTCGATATCAAGAGATCCCGAGACAAACTCATGCAGTACACGGCTGATTTCTCATCGAGAAGCAAACGCAATGTGGAGAGGAAGGTGATGTTTACTCCCAGGATTCCGGGGGCTTGAATGATGAGTGAATGGAAGCATGGCCCACTGGATTGGGCAAATTTGGGCTGTCTGGACATTGCTACTCCTCACCCTGCCCTAGGGTGGGAAAGGAATTCTGGATGATGATGATGATGATGATGTGAAACATGTGTAAGGGTAAATGAACATCTAAGTGAATGGTTCATGATGCGTATGGGCGTGCGACAAGGTTGTGTGATATCCCTATGGTTTTTCAACATACACTCAATCCCCTGCTATCGTGTGTTCAGCCAGCGCGGTTGTCTGCAGTCGTGCACACATCAAATACACGACCATACATGCTATCATCATAAAGCTTTGTAGCCAACATTTTTATATATGTAACTCTTAATTCTTGTAATAGGTGAGTCTTGAGTTAATTGAAGGGCAGGAGGAGTTAAAGATGAATACGGGGAGTTGATCTTGATTTATTATCTTCAGAGAAAGTCTAAGTTGAGCAGCGTATGTATTATACAGAGACTTAATATACTAAGTAAATCTAGTTGGACCCCTCTTCTTATTCACTCTCTCCACTACCTGACGGTTCTGTGGCTTGTCTCCTTCTAAGCTCTGCTTCCTAAATTCCTATTTTAGCAGGGTTCGTGTCACGTGGAATATTCTGATGTGAAGCTTCTAGAAGCCTGTGTGTGAGTATGTGTGTATGTGTGTGTATGGTCACGAGGCACTGTTCGTGTGCCTATCAAGCATTCCTTGAGTTAGAATGTGTAAGCATGTTTACCATTGCCCGATTCTCGCTGACACACTACCTATCTCATCCCCTGACTTGCTGCTTCTATCTGTCTATCTGTCTGTCTATCCATCATGCTATCTATTATGATTTGTAATTATAATGTGGAGTCCTGACATCCACACACCCCAATACCACTATTACACGTCGAGTTTGAAGCATCCAAATCAGAACAAAAGGTGTTAAAATACTGGAAGAGCTTTACGATAAAGTAGACGATTGATTTGGTGGTCGAATTTTGGTATAACATTACCCCAACAACAATAAATGACGCATGGCCTAACATCATGGACGGTTTACCATAGGACAGGCATGTTAAGGTACCATGTGAGCCCCAGTCAGTGGAGGCTGCAGCTGAGGAGGCGAAAGGTGTTGCTAGCCATGGGTTTGAGGGCACAGTTGGTGACGTGATACGAGATATGTTACGACCAGCACCAGTTACTACTGAAGATATTCTACTAGAGGATGCTGAGGAAGCTGAGGATAGCCTAGGAGAAGAGATGGATGCAGGAGAGAAAGTTAAGGAAGGGCTGAGTATGAAGGACATCAAGACTTTGATTGAGTTGGGTGGCCAGATACATCATATTCTAAAGCAAGATACTGTACTACTATCAACAGCGAACAGCACACATCCTACACTAATAAAGCCCTTGAAGGTTATGAGGACAAGTACCATGCCTACATGACTGCCTTACACCAGCATTGAATCACAGATTATTTTCATCAGCACCCAATCACTGAACCTACCCCCGCACCGGACCCTCAGCCTCAGCCCACGCCTGGCCATGAACCACAGCCAGGCCCTTCCAACCAAGAGGCAGACTACAAGTGCTTTGACTGATTTTTTCTTAGACAACCTGGACCAGAGGAGAAAAAATATTTTGAGGAGAGTCAGGCCTGTGAGGGCTCTGGCAGCAACTAAACCACTCCCAAGCCTCGAAACCCTTCAAACCACCCAAACCTTCCTTAATCCTTATAAAAGTAAATTTGATGGCCCTTTATATTGTTTATTTATTGATTATGTTAATATAATAATGCTTTATTTCATGTTGGAGGGGAGATTGACTGAAATTGTAGACAGAAAGTGGTTAAAAGTTAAAGAAATGGGCCACCGAAAAACCAATTAAAAATTTTCCCATTGATTCTTCAGTTCAGCTATCGCGAATTCAGCTATCATGCGCATTTGCTGTAACCAATTAGGCTCGAGAGCAGGGGGTTGAGTGTACTGTATATATGGATGGGGTGATAGGAGAAGTAAAAACATGAGTAATGGAGAGGGGGATGACGTTAGTAATGAATGGTGATGGATGGAATATCTCAGATTTGTCGTATGCTGATGATGCAGTACTACTTGCAAATACTGGACAGGAACTTGTTAGACTAGTGCAGAGTTTTGCTGATGTCTGTGAGTGTCATGCCTTGAGAGTAAATGTAGAAAAAGGTAAAGTGATGGTGATTGGGAGAAAGGGTGACTCCCAGTGTGACGTTACAATCAGTGGAGAGAGACTGGAATTGGTGAGAGTTCAAATACCTTGTTACAGTGATAGAAAAGAGAGGAAAATGTGCAAAAGAAGTGGAAAGCAGAGTGACACAAGGAGGGAAAGCAGCCGGAGCAATGAAGGCCTTGATAAGAAACAGAGGCTTGAGTGTTGCAGTTGCACGAAGCTTGCATGAAGGAGTGTTATAGTCGCGGCGCACGACTCTGAGGTTGTCATAATCGTACCCTGGCAACCTACCATTCAAATGTGGGTCCAATTTCGTATCATATTACACACGAATCATATTATTATGCATGAGTATATTATACACAAATATTATTATGCACCAGACGCACTTTTGAATGGTAGGTTGCCAGGGCACGATAATAACAACCTCAGAGTTGCGCGCCGCACTATAGTACCAACTTTAACATAGGGATTTGAGACTATGGTGTGGCATGAAACTGAAAAGTCAAGAGCGAGAGCAGTGGAGATGGGACTGCTGAGGAATGTATGTGGAGTACAGAGAGTGGACAGGATACGAAATAATGTGATTCATGAAAGATGTGGAGTGATGAAATCTGTGGACACCAGAATCAAAGAGAGTGTACTGATTGGTATGGTCATGTGGAGAGGATGGATAACAACAGAGTGGTGGAAAAGGTATATCTGAGTGAATTTGGAGGGAGGAGGTGAGGTAGGACAAGGAGAAGGTGGAGGGATATGGTGGATGAGTGTGTGAGGAAGAGGAGTTTGGAAGTTGGTGAGGCTAGGGAACTGACAAGAGATCGAGGTGGCTGGATGAATATTGTGAGAAGTGCATGGTCATGGATTTGACACCCCTTTTTTAATAGGACAGCATCCAGATTAACTCTGTTGGATACATTTATGTGAGGCTGTGGAATGTGGTGAATGTTTTTAGTGTATGAGATAAAGCCAGGATTATGGGGGTTTGAATGGTGAGTGAATAGAAGCAAGGCCCATTGGATTGGGCATATTTGGGCTGTCTGGACATTGCTACTCCTCACCGTGCCGTACGTATATAGGATCAGACCAATGAGAGCTAGAGTGTCTGGGATGGTGTGGCAAGATTGGCCCCCTATGGTGTGGGAGAAGGAACCCCCCCTCCACCGTCACTTTACCTCCCTCAACCCCATTGCGTCATCTCCACATTGTCCCCTCCCGGCCAACCATACTCCATCATACCCCCTACAGCGATGTGTGTGCCTAGCAACCCTTCTCCCCTATCCCTCCTCCCCCTCTCTCCTCCCCTATCTCTCCTCCCCTATCCCTCCATCCTCCTCCCCCCCTCCAGCCATACACACTCCACCTCCACTTTTCGCCTGGCTTGTTTTGTTGCTATGGGCATATGCCACACTGACATTTCATTCCTAGGGGACACTTCACATTGACATTACAGTAGTTATGTATATATAATTTTTTACTGTAAATAATACATTTTCTGTACATTTTCTATTTTCCCCCATGGGGGATTGGTAACTTTTTTACATCTTTGACGGGCGATTGTGTGATAACTATTTGGTCAGTCTGGCTGAAACACACATTTTCAGGTGTGTAAATTCAGTCTCTTGAAATGTGGAAGAAAAATTTCTACCTTGGTGAAAGTCAAAAAATCAACCCTGTTTTGCGGCTGGAGGGACAGACCTTCTGAGCGAATTGTGTGCTTTAGGGGTTAAGTGTGCCATAGCCTTATCCCACATTTGTTGAAGTGACTGTTGAGATGGATTCTGCTATAAGCAAATGGATTTGCCAGTGTATGAGTGGATAGGGTTAGGTGTATGAGGTCTGTTGAGAAAGAATCCGAGCTTAGGCTCTTAAAAAAATACTGTAAATACTGTAGCTAACTTTTTTAGTGGTAGGTGGTGGAAACCATCATCCACTCACTTGATGTAGTGCTGCCTCCTTCATACTTAGCTTGTATCATACTTTTTCTGTGCCTGCCCTCCTCTCTTCCTATTTCTCCATGTTTCCTGTCACTTCTTATTGCTTTTCATTCCTTTACAGGTGGCTTTACTCTGAGTGACAAGCCAAATGGTTTCCTGTAAGCCAAGAAACCATTTACAACATTAGGTGGTAACCACGTACCAAACCATATGTGCTCTCTATGTGTCAACAAGTGGGTTGGTGTAGGGTTAGTGCCCCTCCCCGTAAAACAAACTACTCAAGAATCAAATGGCCACCCCTTATGGGATTATGGCACCTAGCAGTAGATAGATAGATAGATAGATAGACTAATCCCCCTCAAAGTAGGCCCCTTCGGACATTACACACATAGCTCAGCATTCTTTCCACTGCCTGAAACATTTTTCAGTCAGTTTTCAATATCCTGCAGGTGCTTCGTTGCATTCATCAGGATCTCTTATCTTGTTTCAAACTGGGGGCCCTTCAGTGGAGTTTTGCCATGTTTGGCAAGTAGGGAGCCTGTTGGACCTGCAGGATGTTGTGCATGGCCAAAAATTCCTGAATTAGTTGAGAAGAATGGGCAGGGATGTTGTCTTCCGACTAGTCGCTTTCCAAAGGTCTGGTCTCTTCTAATCGAACGGCGTTACAAAGATCACAGGTAATGTCGAATAGTAACGTATGTTGACAGTCTGACCTTCTGCTGTGTATTCGTGATGCACAACATCATGGTAGTCGAAAAAACTGTCATCATGCAAGTGCATTTCACCTTGCTGTGGACCTGTCATGCTTTTTTTGGCTGAGTCAACCCTGCTTGCTTCTGCTGGGATGGCTGTACTCTGGTTTCTGGGTCATACCTGTACACCCAAGTCAGATCTCCAGTGATAACAGTCTTCATAATGTCTGGATCACGATTTGCACACTCCAACATGTCTTGAGCAACATTCATCCAAGAGAGGAGGTCACGATAAATCCAATGAAGCATCTGCAGGAGATACTGAATACCAGCTTTGAAAAATGTTTCGGGCTTTGAAAAGAATGCTGGGCTACATGTGTTAAGTCAGAAGGGGCCTACTTTGAGAGGGAATAGTGTCCCTGCTAAACAGGTTCGCTATTTATTTTTACAGCCTAAGGTTGGATACTTTCTGAACAGACCTCGCACAGCTTAGGTCATTGATGAGTAAAAGGAGAATTTGGTGATAGTACAGAAGTAATTTAACCTAAGTAATCTACTGTGCATGGATTTGTTATGCATCTTGGCAGCATTCTTGTCAAGTTCAGTTGTTCTGTCTCCCTGTCTGTTGCCAGATTCCATAATCCTGTAAGGGATGGACACAAACAAATCATCTCCATGTTGCCCAGTCCCATGCCATTTCACTGCCCTGTTTCCAGCTCACACCCCTCTCCCTCATATAACTCTGCACTCCATACCTCCATCTCATCCTTGGCCTCACCTTCCCTCTCCCCCCCTCCACCTCACTCACATACACTGTCCTTGTTAGTCTCTCACTCCATCCTCTCCATATGACCAAACCACCTGAGTGTATTCCTCCTAACACTTTCTGTCACATCCATCCATATCCACACCACAGTGCATCTTCACCTCCTCATTTGTCAGTTTGTCTCTGCATGTAATGCCACATGCTCCCCTCATGCAACTCATTTCCTCTGCTGTCACTCTTGACTTGTGTCCTCCCAACAAGATCCAAGCTTCGCATCCATGCGTTAGAGTTGGTATCACGATACTGTCCTGCAGCGACTTTTTCACTTCCATGCTCACTTCCCTGTTTCTTATCACTGCTTTCAAAGAACCAGCAACATTTCTTCCTTGTTGTACCCTTTCAAGCACTTCGCCCTCTAAACTTCCATCCTTACTCATCACACTACCCAAGTACAGTACTTAAATGCATTCACATTTTCCATTTCCTTATCATCAAACCTCACTGTACATCCAGTGACTTCATTTCTCTTGAAAACCATAACTCTGCTCTTCCCTACATTCAGCTTTAGATTCAGTTTCTTACACACACTTCCAAACTCATTCACCAAGCCTTGCAGTTCCCCTTCGTCTTCACTTACTAACACAGTATTGTTGAGAAGTGGGATTTGCTAGTTAGGTAGTACTGGAAGGTTCGCAGTAATTCTCGTAGTTCGGTTACATGTCAGAGTTGCCAGTTAGCCTGCTATTTGTGAGTGGAGGTATTTTGTAAAGTTATGCATTAAATTTTATGCTTTTTTTCTAATGTTTTATTTGTGTGATTATTTGTTAACTTATTTAATTTTATTTCAGTTTAGATGCCAAATAATGTAGAGTGTTGCGTAGTATAAAAAAACTGGATATTTTGGACGTCTCCGATTTGGTAACTGTTGCCTTTCCGAGAATGTAGTAGATCAGATCATTCTAGTACATAGAGAGCTTATATAAGGATGGGGAAGGGACTAGAGGAGTCAGTTCAATTTGAGTTTAGTAAAGTGTCAGTTCAGCGTCAGTGCAGATTGTATAGCTTTGGTACTTGTGAAAACAGTGAAGTGTAGTTGGCAAGCATTAAGTGTAATTATTTGGAAAATAAATACAGCTAACTTGAGAAGTTAGTGTTTATTTACAATGCCTCAGCTGATCTCGTTGATGCACACCGAAAGGCTGACTATAGGAAGAACAATTCACTGGGCAACGTTCTTCCTATACTGAACTACTGCTGTTGGAGCCTGTGGCAGTGTGGGATGGGGACATAACAGTATCATCTGCAAACAACAGCATGGAAAGTTTCCAGACAGTTATTACAAAGCATTATTTTCTGTTAATGTTTGCCAAATAGTTCCTTTACAGCTTCCCATAGCTTAGAGCCTCATCTTGTCTAAATCCAGCCCTGCCTGAACTACAGTTTATGGATTATCTGACAAAAAGTTGTATAGCAAAACCACCTGGTTATATTGGTACTACCATATGAAGGTGTCCCTCTCCATCATGTAAGATAATGATGATAGAGATGACCTTTTTTTTTTTTTTTTTTTTTTTAATAAATATATATATATATATATAGATCTCGATGAATATGATGATTATTTGTTTAGACCTTGGTGAGATGATGATGATGATGATGATGACTGTTTTCAAATCCTGGTGAGATGATGATGATGATGATTGGAGATTCCTGGTGAGAAAACTGATGATGATAATTATGATGTTGGTGATGATTTTTTTTTCTGGTCTTGGTGGGATTAGATGATGATGATTGTTTTCAAATCCTGGTGAGATGATTATATTGATGTTGATGATTGTTTGCAGATCCCTGGTGAGAGAACAGATTACGATGATGATAATGTTGATGATGATGATGCTGATTCTTTTGTGTGTGTGTGTGTGTGTGTTTTTCTGAATACTGCTGCACCCTCTCTTTAGGTGGAAAATGGTGATGATGATGATATTGATAATAATGGTGCAGATGATGATGACAATGATGATGATAATAAGTGATGATAATTGTTCTCAGATCCCTGGCGATAGAGCAGGTGATGCTCCTCCTCCTTTACTTGTGATTGAAAATGACCTTCGTACATCATCATCATCAACATCATCAACAACAGCAACTACAACAACAACAACAACAACAATAACAACAACAACAACAAGCAGTTTGCCAAACCTAGGGGTGGGTGGGCTGCACCGCGTGAGCCGAACTCAGGTAAACAGTGCATCCTGGGCCACTTTCCTAACCTCTAGGATCACTGCTGCAGCGGTTTCCCTCACTACTGCAGCTGTAACGTGTCAAGATAAGTCTCTACACGTCATGGATATCAATACAGGTTAGTGAACAAATCTGTATTTACCCATTGACCCTTAGGATATCTTTTTCTTATTATTCATGCAGTATCTTGATTTTATGTAGGTTAGACTTTCAAGCTTCGGGGGATGGGAGGTAGGCAGTTATCATGGTACTACTACGATGGTTACTTGGGAGGTACTACCATGGGAGTGGCATAGTACTAAAACTCCAATAGGTGGCTTTGGGCTGCACTACCAGCCTGGGAACTAAAGTCATAATCCAGGTGGAGACATATCCTCTATATAGGTACAATCTCTTCCTTGGCCTAAGCTGGGCTCATTAGCCTTGTGTGGCAAATGGCTTAGGAGAAAGAAAACTACAGTCAGATATGAGGTGCAGGGCAAGGATTGGTGTCAGTAAAGACATATGATGATTTGAAAAACTTGCCCATAATGCTGGTTGGTGGGATACTGGTGGTGATGGAGCAACATGGCACCCAGTATCACAGTTAATTGCCATAAACAAATGAAAAAAGCCTTACACATGCATGCATAGCCAAGGCATTAAAAAATGTAAGTGTACATTAATGATGAAAGGGCTACCTTGTCTTTAATTTCAGGTGATATGTTATTGCCACCGGTACAGCTAGTAAACCGTGCGTCACAGCTATTCCTTGACGGTGGTTGTCTGGCAGTACTCACTGTTGATGCCACACTCACCATTTGGGACCTCACTCATCGCAAACACATCCTTACTGAGTCCATCAAACATCTTGGTGAGGAAGGAGTGTGTTCTGCTTAAGTTAGGTTAGGTAAGGTTTAGTGTCGGTAAGGTTGCTTATCATTATGCCACCTCTTTATAAAACCTCACTCATCGTAGACAAACCCCTACAACAGTTCATGAAGTGCTTGGGTGAGCAGGTTAATTTAAAATCTGTCAGTCTGTCTATTTATCTGTTTTTCTATCCAGGTCCATATTCTTGGTGCATAGGAGAGGCTTTGTACTACCTCTTGCTTTGGTATTTACTTAGCATATTACACTGTGACTTTTATTATGTTCTGCTGTATCATTTTATCTCTATCTATCTATATACCTAGGCTGCTTCCCCCAAGGAAAGGGAGGTAGCCGAGACAGGACGACACACTCCCCATTTACTCATTCATTCAAACACATTCATTCGCATCTTAGCCCCAAAGGGGAGGACGGACAGATCCTCACCGCACCACACCGCACTAATGTATACAAGACTATTGAAGTGTAAGTTGTAGAATAAATTGCTAGGGAAAAGGTATTATGAAATATCCAGAGCCACTTGAAATACAGTCCAATAGCCAATGCCTAAATGCTGGAGGGGATGGCCATAGACAAATTGCCTCCATTTTGCCCTGTCCTCCACCATCATGCTGCCCTTCCTCCAGCTCACACCACTCTCATTCACTTACCTCTCCACCTCATCCTTGGTCTTCCCCTCCTGCCACTCTTTCTCCACCTCTCTCACTTTCACTAACTTAGTCACTCATTGCCTGTTCTCCTTATGACCAAGCCATTTCAGGCAGCACTTTCCGGTACATCCACATCAGCACCACAACCCTCCGTAACTTCTTCCCCTCCCCCCCCCCCAACTAAGTGTATATTCTTGTATTTTACAGTTGAAGGCCGCATTGGAGGAGTAAAGTGCGTAAAAGTGGGATTGGAAGCAGAGGATGAAGGCCAAAATAAGCATAGTGGGGGACCAGTTATTTTATTATCATCAGGGGAAGCTTTTGTTCGCTGCCGAGAACTGGGTGTATGGCTGATGCTGGGAGATTCAGCTTCTGTTCGTCGATTGGTACACCCAGAATTTACCCTCCTACCCCCATGCCATACTCCAGGGCAGAACCATCAGGAGGCACGGCCTTTAGCCTCACTGCTGCACCAGACTGCAGCCTAGTGAGTTCATTTTTTTTCCATTTTGAAGTTGTCTGATGGTCTTATGGTTAGAATACCCTATATGTGATGGCCTTGCATAGTGTTGATACCCAAGAGGTGAGTGGAAGTTTTTTGATCATATAATACAGTATCATGAAGGGATGTAGGTTGGTCAAATACCCATAAATGCATGGGCATCCAGAGGGGGGGGGCAAGGGGGGGCAGTTGCTCCCCCTTGGAATTCGACGGCTTCAGTTCTTGTTCAAGGATGAGTGAGTGATTTGAGTTGATTCATGCATTCTGTCACTATGCATTTGATGTAAGTCATGTAACTCATGTAAATATATGCCTATGCCTATATGGAGTGTGTGTATTTTGATATAACCGCACATACTGTATATCTATCTATCTATCTATTGCCAGACGCCTCAATCCCGTTTGGGGTGGTCACAAACAAATCGCCTCCACGTCGTCCTTTCCCCCGCCATTTCACTGCCCTGCTCCCAACTCACACCCCCCTCTCTCATATACCTCTCCACCCCATCCCTCCATCTCATCCTCGGCCTCCCCCTCCCTCTTCCCCCCTCCACCTCACTCACATACACTCTCTTCATCAGTCTTTCACCCTCCATCCTCTCCACATAGCCAAACCACCTCTCAGTGTGTTCCTCATAACACACCCTATCACATCCACATCCACACCACAACGCTCCTTTATATCCTCATTCGTCGGCCTGTCTCTCCATGTGACTCCACAGGCTCCTCTTAAATAACTCATTTCCACTGCTCTCACTCTTGACTTGTGTCCTTCCAACAACGTCCAAGCTTCACGTCCATACGTCAGAGTTGGTATCACAATACTGTCATGTAGTAACTTTTTCACTTCCATGCTCACTTCCCTGTTTCTTATCACTGCTTTCAAAGAACCAGCAACCTTTCTTCCCTGCTGTACACTTTCAAGCACTTCACCCTCCAAACCTCCATCCTTACTCATCACACTGCCCAAGTACTTAAACATACTCACATTTTCCAATTCCTCACCATCCAGCCTCGCTGTACATTCACTGACTTCACCTCTCTCACAGACCATCACTTTACTCTTCCCTACATTCACCTTTAGATTCCATTTCTTACACACTCTCCCAGACTCATCCACCAAGCCTTGCAGCTCCCCTTTGTCTTCATTCAACAACACAGTATCATCTGCAAACAACAGTACAGGGAGTTTCCAAACATTATCCTCTCTCACCAGGGCCACTCCAACATCCACAACCCAACCTTGTACCTCTTTTATTACCCCATCCATGAACAGATTGAACAACCATGGAGACATGACACATCCCTGTTTCAACCCAACCTCCAAAGAGAAAAATTCACTTAGTTCACCATCCACACACACTGCAGCCTTCGCACCATCATACATACTCTTCACAGCATTCAACAACTTTCCATCTACTCCATATATTCTTAATACTTTCCACAATCCTTGTCTATCCACCCTGTCATATGCTTTCTCCAATCCATGAAAGCTGCATACAACTTCTTTCCCTTCTCTAGAAACTTTTCCACTAAAGATCTAAGAATGAATATCTGATCTACACAACCTTTTCCCATCCTAAAGCCTCCCTGTTCTTCTCCAACTAATTTCTCTGTTCTTTCTCTAACTCTGTCAATAAGTATCCTACCATACACTTTTCCTATTATACTAAGAAGACAAATGCCCCTATGATTACCACACACTTCTTTTTCCCCTTTTCCTTTGTACAAGGGAATAATTATACCTGACTTCCAATCCTCCGGGACCCTACCTTCCTCCCAGGCCAATCTGCACATCTTCCATATCCATTCTACTACTATCTCTCCCCCATGCTTCAGCATTTCACCACACACTCCATCAGTTCCTGGGGCTTTCCCCAATTTAACTTTCTTCATTGCTTCCACAACTTCTATCCTACTGATTTCTTTCTGTCTTCTCACCTCCCTCCTTCTCCCAGCCATTCCCCAGCCACTTATACTCGCATTACTTCCATCCTGTATGTTCAACAATTCCTTAAAGTGTTCTCTCCATCTGCTCACTTTTTCTCCCTTCTCCACTAGTAATCTACCATTTTTATCTTTCACTCCCCTGCTAACCTCACTTCCACCCTGTCTTACTCTCTTCATCTCTTTCCAGAACATTTTCTTACAGTCCCTCCACTTTATACTCAAATTCCTTCCAAATTTTTTTTTTTTTTTTTTTTTTTTTTAAATAACAGAACGGAGGAAGGAAAAACAAATGGAGAAAAAAAAATAATCCATACACCAGATTACTGGTGTCCTCTGTTCATAAAATATCTGTAAGAATTAGACTTGAACAGTTGTAGGTTGAAATTTGGAGGAAAACAACTCTGGGGAAGCGAGTTCCAGAGAGATGCAGTTCGGGGAATGAAAGAATTCTGATAGGCAGAAGTTCTGCAATGTGGTTGAGTGACATTCCAGTCATGAGCGTTACCAGATGCCCGTGTAGCACGAGGGAAGGCATGGAGAGGTGGCACCATGGACGCAACTTCGTCTGAGCATTTGCCAAAAAAATATCTGTAAAATAATGCAAGGGAGGCAACATTCCTTCTTACTTGCAGGGGAGGTAGTTTATATGTAATGGCAGGGTTGTTAATGATTCTAACAGCTCTCTCTTGTTACTCTCTTTTACTAATCTTTTCACCTCTTTCTTTCTACATATAACTCTCTCTTCCACCTCTCAACTTCTTCCACGCCCCTATTTCTCATCCATTCATTGTATGCTTTCTTCTTTTGTGCCACAGCCTGTCTCACTTTTTCAGTCCACCACGCCGTTCCTTGCACCCCCCTCCGTCTTCTCTTCTTCCCACACACCATATCACTAGCTGCACATATTTCTTCTGTAAATATCCTGCACACACCTTCCACATCCCCCATCTGCTCCAATTCATATTTGCCCAATCGTTCCTCCACTTCTCTCTTATACTCTGTATATGTATAATTTATTTTATTTTTCCCCCCCTTACAAAAAATCCTGTGGATACCCCTGTATAAATTCACTACTTCTGTAGCTTAGTCTTAAGTCCCTACCCTCATAAGGGGCAATATGGGACTGGCTTTTTTTTTATTTATTTTTTTTTTATTTATTTATTTTTTTTAAATAGGAAACAAGCCACACTGAATGGTAGCCATATAATGAAATGGATGCCTGGTGTTGTAGTGGGTTAAGATACTCCAAGCAGATGTGGCCCATAAGGGTTTACATCCGAGGGGTGTTTGGGGAATACTTTGCACATAATGCCACTAAGGGAAATATAATCAGTCACTGTTGAGACGTTAGGACAGATATATAACGGTGATGTAAAGAAGCTTGAGTTAGGAACAAAATTTCATTCCTGATGTATTTTGTCAGTGAGCTTCATCATGCGAATAAGTGCTGCCAGGGTAATCTGACCTTAATATTTAGCTATGTATTTACTGAACTTGGTGGTTGTTTAGACCGTGCTGGATGTTGATTGGTCTGTTTTCATTCTCTCTCAGTCTTACTTATATTTCTTTCATCTTTACTTGGTCCAGATTTTCATTTTTGTACATCTTATATCATGTACTGGTATTTCATTCACAAAATATATAAGTGCTGTGGCTGTGCATTGCATCATTCCCATAGCACATTTTCATGATTTGTATCATATTCTGTTGTTAATCACTTGTTACAGCTCAGCATTCAAGATTGAGAGATGACAATTTTGATCCAAGTTAAAGTGCGAAGAGTTTACTTGTAGGTATTAGGTATCTAGAGCTCTTCCATGCTTTCCCTATTACATTATTTTCTAATATAACACTGTTACTTGGGTTATATTCATTCTCATTCACAGCTTTGACCAGAGCATTAATTGTGTGGTGATGTCTTATGTCTGCTTTTAGTTCCTCTAACTGGGTTCTCTTTCCCAACACTTTTCCTCCACCACCACTGTAAGGAATTTCATATACAATGGGTCCCTCATTGGATGGGCAAAGGGCTGAGGATGATGATAATGATGAAATAGGGTTATGATGATGATGATGATGATGAAATTAATAATGACAACACTCCTATTACAGCTCTGGTTCATCTAGAGTATCGCGACCACTGATCTCTGAAGATGCACGACAGAACCTAACCGAAGTGTTTATCAATCGCATGTTGACCTCAGCCCGTTACCTCCAATCGCCACATGACTACAAATTCTGGTTTAAACGCAAGATACAGTTCTTCATCAAGGAAGGTCAGTACAGTAATAGGTTAGGTTACGTTAGGGTAGGGTGGTGAAAAACATATCTAAGTTTGAAGACAGGAGGAGGCATGGTAAGCCAAGAAGATGGATAGATATGTTAATGAGTATGTAAAAAGGAGAGTGATGAGGCCAGGGAACTGACCGTGAATCGAGCATGTTGGAACAATTTATATGGAGGAGTACATAACAAGGGTTTGGCACCCCTGTTATTTTCTGGTGAAGCGATGGTCCTTGGATTGTCTCTGGCTGATAGGTAATGTGAGGCTCCCCCCTTCTGGGGGGAGGCGTGGCGGGAATTCCACCGGCATAGATCGTGGGTCCAGGGCGAGATGGGGCTCGGGCCCGTGCTAGAGGGTACAGGGCATTGCGGTTCCCAGGCTGCCACTTCCGCCCAATAGAGAGGGGCCCGAACCTGGGAGTAGCGCCCCAGGAGGGTGCCCTATCAGTGGGTTTATAATGGCAGGATAGTTGCAGTGCCAAGACGCGCTTGGAGGGTGTCCCTGCAGCTGTTCTGGCAGGGTGCCCCAAGGCCACTACCACAGCCACTGATTAGCTGGTGGGCTAGGGGTCCCAGATCCATTGCCTGGACCTGGGACTGTGCAGTGAGTGGAACCTGTGCTGTGTCTGTCCCCCTTTATTAATACTGAAGATGACAAAACAAAATAAGTTTCAAAGCAAGCTTGAGGACAGTAAATCACTCATGGGGATGAGGGTGGGTTCATGGAATGTGGGAAGTTTGAGGGGAAGAGCAGGGGAAGTCGTTGAGGCATTCAGTAGGAGATGGGTGGATGTGGCATGTTTGCAGGAAGTCCGGTACAGGGGTGGATCAGCCAGAAAGATTGTTGGGAAGGACTGTTGCTATAAGTTGTTTTGGCAGGGAGGGACAGACGGATATGGAGGTGTTGGTGTGATGGTTGCGGAGAAATGGGTGGAATATGTTATGAATGTTTTGAGAGCCTATTTTTCTTTAACCAATACACCCGCACCACCACATCCATCTGTCTTACCCTGCCAAAATATTTTGTATTGACAATCCCTCATGGCAGTCATTCTGGCTGATCCTTCCCTATATCTAACTTCATGCATACTTCTATCATCCTCCCACCTCCTACTCATTGCCTCCTCCACTTCCCCCGCTCTACCTCTCAGACTTCTCACATTCCGTGATGCCTCTCTGATCCTCTTGGGTGGTTTAGGTTCCCCAGGCTTGCCCTGTTTTTCCTTTGTTCCCATAATCAATGAAAATATAAATAATGGAGAGATGGACCACAGGCCCCTTCCACCCGCACAGTCCCAAGTCTAGGCATGGGACCTGGGATGCATAGCCCTCCAGCTCTGACCAGTGGCAGTGGCCTCGGGGCACCCTGCCAGGACAGCTATAGGGACATCCTCCAAGCGCGACTTGGCACTGTAATTGTCCAACCATTATACAGTACACCCACTGATAGAGCAGCCACCTTGGGCACTACTCTTAGGTTCAGGCCCCCCTCTATTGGGCAGAAGTGACAGCCTGGAAAACTGCAATGTCGTGTACCCGCTAGCACAGATCCAAGCCCCATTCCATCCCAACCCCCAAAACTACGTTGGCGGAGCCCACATCGTGCCTCCCTTCAATTGGCCCGCCACAAGGTAGGGGGCAAAGCTGTCTGGCTGCATGCCCTGGCTGGCGTCAACCTCTGTGAGGTTGTGGGATACGTTGTGTGATTAAGGGTAGTGCATGAGATTGAGCAAAGTGTTTGGGAGAGTATGCTGGTCTACTCTTCATGTTAGTGTCACACTGAAAAGGTCAGCAAAGGGTGGTCATCAGATATTCTTGTAGCAAGTGAAACAGGAGCTCCAGCTCTCCCTATCACCAGCATTCCCATTCCCCTTTGGAGTACCACCCTAATCAGCCAGTGTTACAACCTACTTCCTATACAGTATTTCTAGTTATTCTGTTACAGCAAATCATTTACTCTTTTTTTCTGGATCCTACCTAATATTTTGTGAGATTTATGGTTACGATGATGATGGTAGATGGTGAAGACCATTATCCACTCACTAAATGTAGTGCTGCCTACTGTCTTCACCTTTATCATCCTTCTTTTGTGTCTGCCCTTCTCTCTTCCTATTTCTCTCATACTGCCTGTCACTTTTCATTACTCTTCTTTCCTTTTCAGGTGGCTTTACATTGATTGACATGCCTAATGGTTTCCTGTAAGCCAGGAAACCATTTATAACACTGGGTAGTAACCATACAACCAACCTATATGTGTTCCCTACATATTACCAGGTGGGTTTGTGGAGGGTTAGTGCCCCTTCCTGTAAAACAACTAACTCAAAGTCAAATGGCCACCCCTTGTAGGATTATGGCATCTGGCTATAATAGATAGATGGATAGACAGATAGATGGATGATGGTGATGATGAGGGTAATGAAGATGAAGGTAATGATGATAATAATACTGATGATGGTAATGAAGGTGATGAGGATAATGATGATAATGGTAATGATGAAGGTAATGAGGATAATGATACTGATGATGATTATAGTATGATGATAATGGTAATGATGAAGAGGATGAGGATAATGATGATGAAGATGATTGTCTCCATTTCAGGTTTAGAAAAGAAGTTGCGAGAGATATTTGATGACCTTTTGGGACCAAGACAAGGGTCAGGTCGGGAGAATGAAGAGACGCAGAATTGGATGCCCAAAATCATGGTTGGTATATGGTTTGGTTGGTGTATACTGGTGAGAAAGCTGTGTATGGAAGTTGACCAGGATTGGGAGCTTACTGTGAAAGTGATAATGATGGTATAATAAGACCTCACTATAAGAGACTAATTGGGGCCCAATCCATTCCGAAAAATGTGAAATTCTGATAAAAGCGACATCCGGACTTCCCCCTGCTAATCTGAACTTTTTCCAATATATCAGATTAGTCCGGATCGCATGAACAGTTTTTAAACTGTTTGGACTACCATTGCGGTACTGTACTGTGTTATAACTTCACTATATTAATCAAATGGTATAATATATATAATAATAGTGTACTGTACACTGATAAACATGTCTTTTAATTACCTTAGTGTGGTGAACATAGCTGGAGTTGTCAGGCAGTCCAGACTGCTTCTGGCTTTATTGGACTTTTCCCGATATATAGGAATTTAGTCCGGTAGCTCCTTGAGTCCAGTAAAAGTGAATTCCGGTCTATTGAAGTCCGTTATATCGAGGTTTTACTGTTATTAAAAACATGTTAATGTGAATGTTTATGAGGTGGAGTCAGGATTCTTAGGGCTTGAATGGTGAGTGAGTGAGTGAGAGAGTATGGGCCATTTAATTGAGGAGGCTGATGATAGTCTTTCATTTCCTCAAGAAGAAAGGTTGCTGGTTCCTTGAAAGCAGTGATAAGAAACAGGGAAGTGAGCATGGAAGTAAAAAAGTTACTACATGACAGTATTGTGATACCAACTCTAACGTACGGAAGTGAAGTTTGGACGTTGTTGGAAGGACACAAGTCAAGAGTGAGAGCAGTGGAAATGAGTTATTTAAGAGGAGCCTGTGGAGTCACGTGGAGAGACAGGCTGACAAATGAGGATATAAAGGAGCGTTGTGGTGTTGATGTGGATGTGATAGGAAGCGTTGTGAGGAACACACTGAGGTGGTTTGGCCATGTGGAGAGGATGGAGGGTGAAAGACTGACGAAGAGAGTGTATGTGAGTGAGGTGGAGGGTGGAAGAGGGAGGGGGAGACCGAGGATGAGATGGAGGGATGGGGTGGAGAGGTATATGAGAGAGGGGGGTTTGAGTTGGGAGCAGGGTAGTGAAATGGCGGGGGACAGGGCGACTTGGAGGCGATTTGTTTGTGGCCACCCCAAACGGGATTGAGGCGTCTGGCAATAGATAGATAGATAGAGAAGTTTTTTCTTACACTCTGTATCTTCACCCCATCTTTAGCTGGGAAAAGAAGTTATGATGATGATAATGATGATAGGAATTTTGATGCTGATAATAGTAATTTTTACTGTAATGATGATAATGACTTCTATTTCCATACAGTATGTTGTCTCTTTCCCTGTACAGGATTTTGACAAGAAGAGCTTACTAGAAGAATTCTTACGTGAGATACTTTTGGCGAAGAACTCCCTCCAGCTTCAGCGCCTGTATGCAGAGTACAAGGAGCAGCTTGACTCATCTGCTGTTGAGATGATTTAAAGGGCATGAGGGCTGGTTGACATAAGGATTCAAATCCAAGTATGGCACAGGGTTCAGTCCCAAAGAGGTGCTGGGAGGTTTTTGGTTTATGTAATGCCATCTAGGGTCGTAAATTAGTCATCAACCCATATACTGTGTTGGACTATAATAGCCCATACTAAGCATAATTTGGTGGTTTAGTGGTTAGAACTCCACTGTGAGAGTGATGATTTTGCATAGGTTTGATCATCAAGAGGTGACTGGAGTTTTCAGTACTATATAGTGTTGCCTGGGGGAGTAAACTGGTCATCTACTCTGAGACCTGTACACCTCAAAGGAGGTAATACGGGATTTGTCTGTTATCATTGATGATATAAGGGTTGCTAGTACAGTATTAGGACAAGAACTAGGAGCTTGGTATATTGTTGGAATGTCCCTAATATGTGCATGGGTTTGATTCTCAAGATTTTATTATTATTATTATTATTGTACAAAGGAAAAGGGGAAAAAGAAGTGTGTGGTAATCATAGGGGCATTTGTCTTCTTAGTATAATAGGAAAAGTGTATGGTAGGATACTTATTGACAGAGTTAGAGAAAGAACAGAGAAATTAGTTGGAGAAGAACAGGGAGGCTTTAGGAAAATATTCCTTCCATTTGGTCATGGGTTAATAATCTACTACCTACATCGTTCACACCATCACATATCTTTCCTCTTTCACTTCTACATTTCCGCACCTCTTTCCAGAATAACTTTCTATTTTCAGAGTATATCGCATTCATTTTTCTTCCTAGATCCTCATTTACCTCCTCCTTTTTCCTCTTCACTAGTCTTTATAGCTGCTTCTTGCTCTCAACATATTCAGTTCTTATTCAACTGAACCCCTCTTCTGTAACCACTTTAGCCACTTCTTCCTCTTTTCCTCCACCGCTGTCTTTACCTCCACATCCCACCATGCCGTACCTTTCTCCTTTGCTGGTACTTTTGTTTGTTTTTTTTTTTTTTTTTTTTTTTTTACGTGTCCGACTCTGGGCAAAGGCTCAGGGCCTATTTCTTGGGGGCAGTGGCCCATCCCAAGGCCCAGTAGTCCTCCTACACCTCCACATGTCACTACTTCGGCACTAACACCCACCGTCCATATTGAATACATGCTAGGGCTGTCTCATACGGGACTAGTGTACTGGTATTAGCGGGGGTAGTTTTATGACATGTCGGCGGGTCATCTGGTAGATCAAGAAAGTCTGTTTTTAGGAAATTCAAATCCTTAAACTGTTCCCTGCCCCAGCCGGGATTCGATCCTGGGTCCATTATACTGCAAGCCGCCTCTCTACCGATTCAGGCCACACCACACACCGCTTTAGCATTCCCAACTAAGCAATCCCTATATGCATTCCACAGGCTGTCCAGATCCATTTAATTCCAGTTCAGTAATTCTAACTCCTCCTCTGCTTTGGTCCTGTAATCATCTGCCATTTCTTTGATCCTCAGCTTCTCAACTTTCAGTCTTTCTCCCTGACTGCTCATCTCTCTCCTGATCCACCTCACTCCTCTCAGCTTGATCTTGCATACCACAATCATATGATTGGACAGACCTCCACATCGTCCTCTCACAGCCCTCATATCAGCAACCATTCCCATCATTGACCTCTCTGTGAGCACATAATCCATCAGGCTTCATTCAACACGATCCCCGTTCCCTCTATACCATGTATATTTATGTGCATCTTTGCATGTGAAATAGGAGTTACAAATGCATAACCTCCCCTCCTGACACATATCCTTTAGTCTCTTCCCATTATCATTTTCTCCTGGGTCTCCATAACAACTGGTCCTCAGGACCAGTGCCTACTCTTCCATTCATATCCCCCATTACAATCACTTTATAGCTTCTGGGCATTTCTCCCACTACATCACCCAGCTCATCCCAAAACCTGTCTTTCTCTCTCTCACTTCTATCCTCGCATGGTGCATATGCCACAATTACTGCCACTTTCACCTTCTCAAACTTGAACTTGACATACATGCACCTCGAGCTGACACATTTGTAGTCTCTCTTTCCACTCTGCCACACCTCATTCATCAACAAAGCAACTCCTTCCTTGCATCTTCCTCACCCATCCATTCCTGATCTTACACATTTCACACCCTCCCACTCCTCCACTTAGCACCTTTTCATCTTCGTTTCACACAGTGCCATCACGGCATATCTCGCACTCTTGAACATATTCACCAATTCCACCCTCTTGCTATCCTCATTCACACCTCTCACATTCCACATGGCCACGCAAATCTGCCCATTTGGTTGGGGCCCTGGGCAGGTAGTGGGCCCTCCGAGGCTCTCTGAAACGACTTCCATGATTAAGTGATTTTGGGTAGGGGAATCTGGGGGACACTTAACGCTGCCTGAAACCCCAGTTAAATAAATAAATTTTTGGTGGGGAGATATGAAGCTCGCTAACGATTCTAAGGTAAGCATTCTAGTATTGCGGAGGATAAGAAAGGAGTGAAGCAGAGGGGTTAGGTGTAGAAGAAACAAAGGGTGGAGGGCAGAGGAAAGAGAAGCAATAGGGGGGGGGAAGAGAAAATAATTATCTTAATAAAATAAATGGGTGCTGGATTCGAATGCATCCATTTAATGGCCCAGATGTAACCTCATGGCTCCACTGCCCGATGATTCAGACATCCTTGAGCTCCCTCCTTATTGTCTGAGATGTTGGTAGTGGAATGTAAGAGTAGGATAACTTCAGCCTTCAGTCCATTGGGCTAACATCTAGATGAACGTAGGGCCACAGCAACCAACTTTAACAACAAACCAGTACTGTTGAACCAGCCCTAAGGCTGTTGTCATTGCCTTCATAACATCTTTGTGTGTTGTATACTAGTTATCATAGTAGACTTTGTAATGTCACTTCTGTAGTGGTTTATTTTGCATTTTACATCTTAACATTCTCTTGTATTTTATTCGTATTTTAATATCACTGAGGGCGCTCACCATCCACTCACTCAGTGTGTTGCTGCTCTCGGGTGTCTGCCCTTTCCTGTCCTCCCTCCATTTCTTCCTTCCTCTTCTGTCTCTCTCTACTTCATTCTCTCCACATCCTTCTGCCTACGGGCGACTTTACACTCCCTCTTTTATCTTTCTCCTCTTCCTTCTGCCTGTGGGTGACTCAACACAGTGTGAGAAGCCGAATGGTTTCCTGTACACCAGGAAACCATTTACTACGCTGGGTGCTAACCATGTAACCAAATTATGGTGCTGGTGATTTAGTGGGTAATTACGACGCTCCATTCAGATTGAGCTGGTGAAGGTTTATATCCTAGGAGTGGTTGGGGTTATTGCTCACGTAATGCCGCTCAGGGATGGGCGTGACATGTCACACTCATCTTAAATGTCAGGACCAACTTGCTTAGCCCCGGGCTCCTACGCTTCTCATGGAGCAACACGGGATTAAATGATGAATGAATGAAATATTGTACTGTATTGTTTATAAAGGCTCCAACATGCTTGCATTTGTCGGGGTTCATCACCTGATGGCATCTCTCCACACTACTCAATCTCTGGCATCCTCCTTATTTAGTCCTTTATCCCTGAGGTCAGACTTGATGACCTCAGCCAAGGTCTTTTTCTGTCTGTTTCTCACAACCCTACCTCCAGCATTCACACTTCTTGCATTCTGCACCAAGTTGTCATCCTCCATTCTCTCAACATGCCCAAACAATCTCATCTTCCTCTCCTCATCACAACACCAATACTTTCCATTCCCATCCTTCGTCTCAACTCTTCATTCATAATTTGAGTCTTCCCCAGGCCTCTTATTCAAGGATGCACTACACATCCATCTAATCATTGTCATTTCTGTACGTTTTAGCCTATGAATACCCTCCTTCTGTACTGCCCAGGTCTCACTACCACACAGCATTACACTCCTAGCCTATCCTGCATACAAGGATTCCCTTGCACAGAGGAAGAGCCCTGTCAATGTTAGGAGAGGAAACAGCTCCCAGAACTTGCTCCAGCTACTCTTTACACTAGCTACATAATCTGTCTCCCAAATAACAAAACCCTTCCACACACTTGAAAGACTCCAACCCAATCCTTTCATGCCTGACAATCTCTACCTGCTCTCTCCAACACACTGCACACAGCTATATTTCATAATTATGCACCCACTTATCACACACTGCACAAGATGGAGTTACATCTCACACCCTTGTGGCAAGCCGCAAATGGCCACACTCCTGCTTTGACAGTACTACCACCAGCCCCAGCTATCATTTTTGTTTTTTATCAATTCCTGAAGCTGTCGGCAATTGAATATGGCATCAGCGGTCCCTTTGCTTGGCATAAAGCCAAACTGCATCTCATCAATTTTTACTCTTTCCCTTATCATACCTTCTAGGACTCTCCACTACCTTCATTTTCTGGTCTAAAAGTTTTCTGCCTCTGTAGTTTCATCTTTCCAGTGCATCACCCTTCCTCTTATACACATTTTCCAATGCATCGCCTTTCCTCTTATACACATTTTCCAATGCACCACCCTTCCTCTTATACACATTTTCCGATGCACTGCCCTTCCTCTTATACACATTCACAGTCACACTCATCACCTAGTCATCTGGGACAGCACACTTATATATAATCAGATTTATCATATCAATAACTAGATCCACTCCAGTATCTCCAGAGGTCATTAGTATTTCAGCAGTCAACCCAGACACATTTGCCACTTTCCAAAACTGCATCCTGCTTATTGCCATGCTCACAGTAGCAGCATCAGTCAAAGGCCAGAGCCAAACACAGAAACAGCTGAACTCGAAAACCTTCCCCGTTCGAGTCCAACTCCTCATTCAGTAACCAGTTATAATGCTCTTGCTTGGTGCCTTTAATATCTTCACTGCCTACCGTTACCTTTTCCCTTATCATTCTTCACACATTGTCCATCTGTAATATTCCTGTTTTCCCTCTTCATCTTATTTGTCACCTTAAATACCATATTATTCCTTTCAGTGCCATTCAGGTTATCCAGTAAAAGTCTCTGAGGCCCAGATTTTGCCCTGTCCACCTCCTTTTTAGTCCTGTACTTGGCAGCGAAATATTCTTCTGTTACCACCCCCTTTCACTCCTGGAAAAGTCTTCTCTCCTTAACTGCTGCTTTTACACCCGCATCCCACCACCATGTTACCTTATGTCTTGGAGGGCCCCTTGTTCATCCACATGCTGTAAAACGCAGAATAAATTGTTAATACAGGTTTTACACCTTAACATTCTCTTGGATGTTTAATAATTTAACAGCATCATAATTTAAATATAATAATAATATAGCTACAAGAGGATGTTGAGAGTTATGTGCAGAATAAATTGCAAAGGAATAGCTGTAACATAATTTCCAAAGCCATTTAGAATATAGGGGAGGGATTCACAGATAAATTTGCGGTTAACATCATGTTGTAGCTCTTACCTGTATTTATTTTACCAGGAAGGACAAGGAGGATTTAAAATCATCCTTTGTTGTGTGAACTTTCTTCCCCAAAAAATCATTTGGTACAAGTGGGAAATCATAATGGGATGTTTTCTGTATTTGCAGGTGGGCAAAGAAGGGAGAATATAGAAGCTTCCCACGTCGGATGTTCCTGTGAAATTTTTGAGACTTGAGTAAGTTATTCTTGCGCTAATTTGAGGTAAAAAAAAATGTAGTACAGTATTAATTTGAGCTTAATTCTCAGCCATTATAGAGCTACTGTACAGTTATTAATGACCCCATGGGTGAATTATGAAAGGGACAGTTTTTACCTATTTGGTCATCAGTAATTGTAGTTTCATAACAGTGGAGAATTATAAACCTCTTAATATAACAACTTTCGCTCAGTATTAATTTAAAAATAACTAAGTTTCTTTTAAAATTTCCCAGTACATCACATATGCTCACGAATCCCACCTGGCCAGAGTCACAGAAAGATTTATGGTCAATTTCCTGCCGTAACTAGGATCAGTTTTTGATGGAAGGAAAAGGACGGGAGAGTGTAGCATCTCCCCAAGTCTCTTTCTCCGTCTACATACCAAATACTTTTTATGAGAGGAAAATGTATTGTATATCTGTTTTCTGCAGGAAGAACAAGGAAAGCAGAGTACAAGATTTTTGTTTATCCCTATTCCTTCTTACAAAAACAGATCTACGTTTTACAGAGGTGAATCAGTTATACATATATTCAAGAATCCCTCCCCTGGGGTCATAGTCTCATCAGCATTGGAGGCTTTTTAGAATCTCTTCCTTAGTGATGTATTTTACTTGTTCTCTTGTATGTTATTTAACTTTGTTTATGTCAACAAAGATTGCATAAATAATGTATAGGATCATTTAAATGTATTAGACACAAAAATAAATTGGTAAGGAAGAGGTGATAGGGAGTCTTCTTTATAGACAAGAATACTGTACAAACTCAGGCAACTGCCTTATGTACCAACACTTATGACTGCCCAATAACACTGCCTGATGTAATCCATAAGCTACCAATTGTATAACTAATATTAATTATCCTCACTGCCAGTAGAAATAGTCCATATAAATCCATAGGGTGTATTCTTGTCAGCTTAGGAGGCTTAATATAGTCAGTTTGTTTTCACTTGATGGAATGTGGTCATTTTCACAGCTTGTACAAAATTGTGGTTTTATGAAGTTGATGTGCTTGAATTATGAGGTTGGAAGTACAGAACCCCCCCCATTTTTTTTTTTTTTTTTTTTTTTTTTTTTTTTTTAAAGCAGGGCCATTCCTATGACCCATACAGAGTTGTGGTTGTATGAAATATGATGAGTGTTAACTATGAGGTAGAAGTCTCCTTGGTTATTTTTTATTTGTTTTAATTCTTTAATAACTCGACAGGACGACTATTGCCACCGCTTGAAAATGTAGTCAGTTTGTTTTATCTGATGGAACTGGGCCACTCCCACAGCTTGAATACTAGATTATGATTGTTATGAAATTTGATATGTGGTAGGAATGGGTGTCATTGCCAGCTATATATAAATTTATATAAGTTTTTTACCCCATAGAACTGGGGTACTCCCGCAACATGAATGCAGTACTAAGTTGTGACTGTATGAAGTTCAGTGACCATAAATTATTATGTAGGAATGAGACACCTTGGTTTCGTCTTCTTCTTCTTTTTCTCTGATGGAACTGCACCAACTCAGTTTGAATACTGCATTGTTTGCGTATAATATTCAGTGAGCCTGAATTATGAAGTATGTAGGTCCTTTTGGTTATTATACTTGGTTTGTTTTTGCCTGAGAGAACTGGACTACTCTCAGCTTGAAGACTACCTTGTTTTTATGGAATATGTTGAACCTAAATTAAGATCTTAGAATGATTCTCTGGGTATTATTCTCAGTTTATTTTCTTATGACAGAACTGGGCCACTGCCACAACTTGAATACCAAATTGTGGTTGCATGAAATTCATTTTGATGAGTCCAAGTGACTGAGGTAGGACTGAATGACCTTGGTTACTAGTTTAATTGACCCTTCAGTCTGACTAAAGCTGGCCATCAACTAAGCTGAATGGAGCTAGGGATCTTTGTGAATTTTGAACAACTGTGCATTTTTTTCTTTTTTAGCACTCTACCTTACAAGTTTATCTCTGCAAACTGCTTAAATAATATGTCCTTTGAATTCTGGTATGCCCTGGTTGTTTAGTGGTTGGAACACCCTGTCAGATTGATGGTCTTGCAATTCTGAAGGTTATTTTTTATTTTGTAATGCTCCCTAGGGAGTAAGTTGGTCATCTGCCTTTAAGGTTACTGGACCATGCTACTCCTCACCCTGCCCTAGGGTGGGAAATGAGGTCTGGATGATGATGATGATGATAATGATGATGATACAGTAATTTAGCCTCAAGTCCTTACTCCTTGAATGGGGTAAAATGGGAGTGGCTGTTACCATTCACCATTATGTATCCAGTCTGTCAAGTAATGGAAAGACATGACTAATGTACAGTAGTGTATTTTTGTATAATATGCAAAATAAATCAGTAAAGAAGAGGTGCCAGAAAGCTTTCTGAACTGACAGTCTTACGAGTCTGTATTATGGGTTGTTTGTAACATGGGTTGTTGTGTCACACGATCTTTAGTTATCGGATTTATAAGTCCCATTGGAGATTTCACCATGCAAGTTATTAATGCAAAATACAATATGCTATAGTCGCAGTGCACGACTCTGAGGTTGTCATTATCGTACCCTGGCAACCTGCCATTCAAAAGTGCGTCTGATTTCATGTCATATTATACACGAATCATATTATTATGCACGAATATATTATACACGAATATTATTATACATGAACATATTATACACGAATCACATGCATCTCATATTATACATGAAATCAGATGCACTTTTGAATGGTAGGTTGCCAGAACATGATAATAGCAACCTCAGAGTCACGCGCCGCGGCTATAGTATTAGTGATGTAAGTAGCACACAAGAGAATGTGAAGGAGTACAGTAACATGGAAATTTCATCACACCTCTTACTTTCAGTTTTATTATGAACATTGTACCTCAGTACAGTACTCTGTTGTATTTCATTGATGGAGTCTATATTGAAATTGGAAAAAACATAATATAGTGTATAAGAAAACGGTAAAGGTGTAATTTATTTTACATAACACGTCAGTATCCACTTGTAGGTTTTTGATGGAAATAACTGTATGTTGTTATGAATGGGATATAAATAACACAAAAAATGTCAGAGTGTATTAAATTGGTAGGTGGGGGCACCCACCATCCACTCACTCGATGTAGTGCTGCTCTCGGGTGTTTGCTCTTTCCTCTCTTCCTTCTTTCCTTCCTTCCTTCAGGCTTTACAGTATCTCCTTCATTGTTTCTGCTTCCTTCTCCCTACGAGTGACTTTATACTCCCTCTTGTGTCATTCTTTTCTTCATTCTTTCTTCTTCCTTCTGCCTGTGGGTGACTCTACACTGAGTGACAAACCAAATGGTGTCCTGTACACCAGGAAACTGTTTACTGCATTGGGTGGTAACCATATAACCAAATTATGGTGCCTGGTGGTTTAGTGGGTAATTAAGGTGCTCTAATCGGCTTGAGCCTTTGCAGGTTTATATCCAAGGGATGGTTGGGGTTTATTGCTCACAGAATGATGCAGAGGCTTGTCACTCTCATCTTAAATGTCAGGACCAATTTGTCTAGCCCCAGGATCCTATGCTCATGGGGTAACATAGGATTGGATGATGGATATCCCGGATGGTATTATGCATAAGAAATTGTTAAGGAAAAATGGTATGAAGCCTTGTTGTCACCAAAAATATGATATAAATGGCTTCATCTCATGTCTTCCACAGTAATTGCTCTTGTGTATTACACCAGAACATTTTTGTGTATGTTTCTAGTGGCATTTTATATGGATTTAGATAGCATCAGTGACATGCAAGAGGATATTGAGGTATAAGAAACATAATATATTGCTAAGGAAGAGGTGCATGGAAGCCTCCTATGCCATGTAGAATACAGCCCAAAATGCTTAGTTATTTCCATTACAATATTTATCTCATTTATGTATAGACTAAATCCATGTTATAAGAAACCTCTCTCTCTCTCTCTCTCTCTCTCTCTCTCTCTCAAGTAGTTTTTGCTATGCCTGATATTCCAGTGGTTAGAATACCCTGGTTGAGGTGATGGCCTTGCACAGACTTGATCCCTAATAAGAGATGTTTTTCAGCCATGCAGTGCCATCAAGGGAAGTAAACTTGTCATTTGCCCTTAAATGTATTGGATTATTGTAGCCTTGCCTTTTGGCCCATACATTGCGAAGGGAGTAAAATAAGATTGCCTTTTTTTTTTTTTTTTTTTTTTTTTTTTTTTTTAAAGCCCGGTAATACATTTTTAAAAAGTATATTCATGTTATTACCAGATGATTAAATCAGACTTGAGACAGGCCTTTGGAGTGAAGGAGTTAATGAAGGCAAGGCTATATCTCATTCCTCAAATTTGAAAGGTCATTCCAGAGCTGCATAAAATTATCTAATTAACAAGAATGAAGTGTGAAAAATAGTATACGTACTGTGAAAGTGTATAACTTTATTTTTATGATCATTATTTATTTACAGTACACAAGATTCTTATATTACTGAGAGTTTGAATGGTGATCTAATTTAAATTTTAGAATTTTTTATGTGCCGCAATAAACGTGAATTTTAGATATCTTTATGTCTCCCCTTAGTTCTTTGTAATGCAGCTGGTGGCATAGTGTTTAAAATATCCCTCAAAGGGGGTAAAATGGTATTGACTGGTACTTTTTATTTTTTTTTTTCACTGAAGAAAAAACGTAAGTGAAAATGTGTTGTACTGTATTTCATAATACATATTGCTTATTATTATGTACATTATCATCTTCCTGACCTCTCCCACATAAGGGGTGATATAGGGTCCAAAACTGAAAACATCTGATAAAGAGAACTATCAAAAGTTTGCCTAATTAAATAGGCCACATGCCACTTCACCATTTAAGTCCTTAGAATCATGACTCCACATCACAGGCTTACACATTCACACGTTATTTTTTTTTTTAATGAAATGAATATTCTAGTGGCTCAGTTTATGAAGTAAATAGATTTCTAATGCAACTGTGCAATTTAATAAACCTTTTCAAGCATTATGCGATAAAAAAAATTGGTGAAAATTATTTGGGGAATTTTGGCCAAACCTAGGGAAATCTAAGGAGCTGTCTGGGGAAATATGGCATCGGTAAAGTGGGACTGGTCACGTTTCGTTCTAACTTCATTGTTCAGAACTTCAGTGTTGACAGCGGAGGAGAGGAGGGCGGGGAGCTTCGCTGTCGATGGTTATGGTACGAGAGGCAGTGCAAGGAGGTACGATTATTTTTGCATTTTTAATGCTTACACAAGTTCCATTGTTAGCTGTAGAGAAAGTGCAACCGTCGCCAAATGGATATGGTAAGGTCAGCATCGAACATGACCAGCAATATTTTGGGTACTGGCCAATATACTCGTAGGTTTCTTGGTATTTGTGTGGAGTACGGTCGCGAACAATAACAATTCGTCAAAAAAAAAAAAAAAAAAAAATCCTGGAGATTCTTGGGATTGGACGATTCTGTCGGAACGCGAGAATTTAGTCAAATTTAGTAACTAAATTTCAATAAATTTTTTTTTTTTTGCCCCCCCCCCTCTCCTCCCCCACGAAGATATTGGTTTGTTTACAGTACCTCGTCAGGGGCCCGCGCCCATTCAGTGGCCAAAAAATATTTGGGGGAAATTCGACGCTGGGTACAGTCGGCCTAAGAAGTGACGGCGGAGTATCCAGAAGTTTTCGGTCAGCGATGGTGCATATACTCTTCCTTATATCTCTACAAGGTGAAACCTAATACTTAAAATTGTTACAAAAAACAATAAATCAATGTCAAGGTACCTATATATTTCAAAATTGTAGGAAGCAGTTCGTTAGTTACGATAATAGGAAATCCTAAACGGAACTAATTGAAATTTCACAACTATCGCCCTGGGACAGTCAGGAATAATTTGTGGAGTTCTAATCTGGTATGGTAACACGCAATTTTTTAGCAGCTTAAGACTGAACAAAAGGGAGCTTCAATAAAGAACTAAAATTAGCAATTATTATTTATAAAATAATTTCCGTTACAATGCTAGGGAATAATTTGAAGTCATTTATTTCCGTTTCCAATGTCTTCATGGACGACGACAGAAAGAGCGGGAAGGCGGCGTAAGCCAGTAAGCCATTTTAAATGTTTCGATCAACATGCACGAAAGGAGATAACATTTACTCAAAGATATGCAGTTATTTCACTGCCTTTGGCCAGTTTTCCATTACGAAAAATCTCTGATTTTTATTTAATATAAGCCAGAGGGCTATCTGTGAAGGAAGTATAACAAAAATAAACCTCGAAATTTACCTAGAGACGGAACTCCTTGGAGAATGCTAACTTTTGTCGTAGTCTGATACCCTCAGTGCATAATCGATTAGCAAGAGTAATAAAATCATTGAGTTCAAAACTTCCAGATCAGCATTTTCTGGTCAGCAGGACATTACAGTTTATTTTAAAAGATATATTAAGATTAAAAGATGGAGTAAAAATTGCGTTCTTTTGCATTGCACGAGTTTATGAACTCATGTTTTGGTCCTGCTTATTGCCTAGTGTAAGAGAAAAAGGCTGAATCTGTCATACCTACTTACAAAAAAAAAAAAAAAAAAAATGCATCAATTGAGAAAAAAGTTGCTAATTATAATTATTATTGGCGAGAGGAAGACGGAATAAAAAGGCAGTAGGGTCTTGCTGCTAAAGCAGGTAGGGCATCATTACGATGAATAATTTCTTTGTTATTGCATCCTTATTGTTGCTGTATCATCACCATAGCATTTGAAAATAATGCAGTGTATTGCAGTCACAAGAATTTTCCTTAACTGGTCTTCAAAACTAGTGCATCTGTATTTGAAATCAGGAACACGGAGTAATAGGCCTACTGCCCACCGCGCGCGGAGTAATAGCCTACATTTCACATTCATTCAAATCGGGAAAGGTAACTATTAACTTTAATATATCACTGCCTCCTGTTATTCATTTTACATCATTCTTAGCGCGATATAATTTATATTTTATTTGATATGACGTGATGAAGGCATTGAATGTTTACGTTATATTCTCAGTTTTATTTGAACGTATGGCAGTGCAGAGTGACCGAAGCAATCTGAAACTTTGTCATCACTTCTTGGGGCGACTGTACAATGTAGGGGGTCTGGGAGGGCTGCAGGGACAAGGAAAAAGCTGATATTTCGGGACAGATTTTTGTGATGGTGCACTGGTACTTTTAAAAGGAGTTATGGTTAAAGCCTCACATTACTAAGAAAGTATTCTCCTTAATGTATGAGTGTAAACTAGTTTTATTGCTTTAGGTTTGATACATGTTCATTACACTCTATCAGTCTTCATTTGAATACAGTTTTGAACATGAGATTTTATGCATTTGAATTACAAATACATTATTTTTTTTATACACTCATGTACTGTATTCATGTACCGTACTGTCCATATTTAGTAGTAATTATTTGGTAATCACAGCAACTTCGAGCATTTTCAGGACACACTCTATCAGCTCCCCCAGCGAAATACCTTCCTGTATACTTATGGGCAGAGGGGAATTAAATAAATTTATTAGTTTGAGGTGTATGTATGTAAAGTTCCAGTTTGAGCAGGTAAAGGTGGCAGTGATTGTTGCATGATTATGTACCCTGCGAATATAGAGGTGAGACAGAAAAAGACATGTTCTGGGTCCAGAAGGATGGAGAGATAGGACAGATTCCCTGGAGGTAGGGAGTATTCGTGCTGAGCAGCATGAACATCAGAGCTGATGCTGGTCCTATGAATGGGTTTTTATGGAGTACCTAGAGAACCAACTTAAAGTCATGTATCAGAAAAAGAGGTTAAGAATTATTAATTCACATTTTAAATACAGAGAGGTACACAATTATACATGGCATAAAGAGTGCTGAATGGACCGTGAATGATTAAGTGATTGTAAAAAAGATGTTTGAGAGTGCTATTGATACAAGAGTGGTGAGAGGACATTGCGGAGGCTAATCTGAACATGTGATTTTGTAAGGTGAGCTTAAACTGTGAGGAGTGAGGTGGATAAAGAGAGAGAGGAACAGTCAGAGTGAAAGACTGAAAGTGGAGAAGCTGAGAAATAAAGAAGAGGCAGGCAGATGAATACCAAGCTAAGCTGGTGACGTAGATGTTAGTCAATTAACTGACAGCAAATGGATCTGGACGACTTATGGAATGCATATAGGGAATGTTTAGTTTGGAATGCTGAAACAGTGTGTTGTCATGCGGTTAGCCTATCAGCTAGGAACAAAGGTAGCCTACATCTTGGTGGGATGAAAATATGGAAAAAAAAAAACAGTAGAGGAATAGAGAACCATTTGTTTAAAAGGATGTAAGGAGGTTTAAATGAAAGACGAAGGGCATTTGAGTGTAAGAAGTCCGCTAAGAGACAAGCAAAAAAAAATAATAATGTAAATTATTCTAAAAAACAGGAAACTATTTTTGAAAGACATGCGCAAATGAAGAAATGTAGGTGAAAAGAAGTGTGAAAGTGTGAGATGAAAGTGGAAGAATACTAACAAATGGAGTTATAGGTAAGGGGCAGAAGGAAAGAGTGTTTTGAAAGGCTGGTAAATGAGGATGGTGAGAGCTGGGTTGTAACAAACATGACTGGGTTTGGTGGTGTGCAGAGGAAGAATGTAGTACAGTACTGTACCAGGATATGATGTGGCATAGGTAGAAGTGAAGAATGTGCTGTGATGCGGCTGAAGAATTGGGAAGACAGCAGGTGTTGAAGAGGTGTATGCAGAGATGATTAAGTGCACTGCGATGCATAATACTGTATATAATCTTTTTACATAATACAAAAATAATATTCGGGCACTGATCCAGTGAGCCTGGGTCTCTCTTTCTCTCTCTCTCTCTCTCTCTCTCTCTCTTTCTAATTGCTATTCTTGCCATTGTCATGCAGTTTTATTCAGCATAGGATAGACCTTTTGGACTCGAGGGATTACATATTACATTAAATGTAGCTCTCTCTCTCTCTCTCTCTCTCTCTCTCTCTCTCTCTCTCTCTCTCTCTCTCTCTCTCTCTCTCTCTCAGTTGCTATTCTTGCTATCTTCATACAGTTTTATTCAGCTTAGGATAGAATTTTTGGATTGGAGGGAGTACATATTGCATTAATACACCCTTCATTTCTAGTGGCTTTTGCTAAATCTCTCTCTCTCTCTCTCTCTCTCTCTCTCAGAAAGAGAGTCTCTCTCTCTCTCTCTCTCTCTCTCTCTCTCTCTCAGAAAGAGAGTTTCTAAGTAAAAACTGCACACGAACATTCCGGACAGCACAATATCAACTCCTCCAGTCGTCTGACCTAATATTTATGCTATTCTTCCTGTACTATTCGTTCTGTAACTTAACCCAAATTTTCATCCTTTTGCAGCTTATTTCACATAGCCCAGGCATTATATTTTAGTGTCAGTAGAATCGTTACAACACAGCGTTCAAGGTGGAGATGACAATTTTCGGTCGTTAGAGCAAAAATAAGATGCCTAAAGAACATTTCACTCAGCTTAGGGCATTGTTTCATAACTTTTTCCGGCAGCAACCCACATCCCGGAAATGAAGCGATCTTGGCGACCCAGGACGTCACACGGATAAATTTCACCGGTAAAATATTAGTAAAGGTGATGGCAAAATAATTTATCGGTAATATAACATGCTTACCGTAAACTCACATTATTATTATGACAGCCCGGAATAAGAAAATAATGACATGATACTACATCATAATTTCGTGGTTGTTTATTACTGTACGTTCATATAATTTTAGAAGTAAGCACAAATAATTTTTTTGTTTATGATTCTAGGTTACATATGTATAACACACACACACACACACACACACACACACCACTGTTCAGACAAAGCCCAATGGTTTCCTTACAACTTAGCTTAACATCCAGGTCGTGGATGGCCTGGAAGTCACTGATAACAATTACTGCATTCATTCCCAGTTAGATAAACTAAAATAGAAGAATCCATTCAGTGAGTTTTAAATTATCCAGTGACAAAATGTTATTTCATGATCTATCTATCTATCTATCAATCTATGTGTGTGTGTGTGTGTGTGTGTGTGTGTGTATTTTAGTTACCGGATAGAAGCACAGTCGAAGACAAATGTTTGCCAAATATTGCCATACATACCCTCTACTTTTAACTTTCGTCCGCTGGTCAGTATTCCTCATGTGAAAGGTTTGGTATGCTTCTCTGTTCATAGATGATTCTCCTTGATATTATGCTTCAGGGAGGAAAACGGTGGATACATCTAGGCGTGAAGTAGACGCAGTAGAAAAATAAGAGAAATTTGTCTATGACGATAGTGCTCCCTCAAGCTTTGCGTTCACAAGGAGGTGTCACTTTTCATGTAGTATCTTTAAATCCAGGAATTTAATTAAGAAGTTAATCGTTTCCTTCAGTAAACAGTATTTTTTCTACAAATGAGGGCCATCAATCGGATATAAACAAAAGTAGAGCTGCCTTATCACTCTTGACAAACGAAACTTGCCTGTAAATAGGGTACCGGAAAGTGATGTCCAATAATGAGCAAAAGTGCTGGCTGTGGCGATGGAAGGCGTATATGAAATATCTTTACTTGTCACTGTGAAGTATCCTACACAACAACTGAGTAAATGAAGAACGGATACACCCTGACGTTCGGGGAGGAATGAGAAATATGGCAAGCAGGACAAAATGATAGTATGGGATTGTGCGCTGCGAACTTCTGCTCGTGATCGTAACAGCCATTACGGTACCGTACTTATCCATGTCGTCCCTATGGTGGTAGACATCCATGGTTTGTCTCGATATGGTTTGGCAGTATGGTTATCTCCAGCGATACGTTGCAGTACTTTAATCATTACTCATGGTACAGACGAATCCGTAGAAGAGTATAGTTTCTTTACTTAGCATTGTTTCCATGTTCTGTTATCCGACTGCTTACTATAGCCAACTGCGTTCTGTATTTGATTGCGTTCCAACTGCGATTTACAGCCGATATCGTTCTATTGCCAACTGCGCAAACTACACTCTTTTACTATATCTGTGTTTTTTTCTCCCTTTGTCTCAATTCACTATTTTGAGCTAAGCGATAGTGCATTATCTGTTATGGGTCAGATATCATGTAGGCATACATTTAATATAATTAATATGTAACCCAGCAATAGGTAATGTATGTAGTTTATGTTACTAGTTCTAAATCCAAATTATATACATTTATTTACAGAAGTATCACCGATTTAGCTATAACTTGTTTGAACTGGTTTGACCGCTCTTGATCCAGCGAATCTCCTGCATCTGTATGCCTTAGATTTTGGGGAGAGATAACTGGGATAGGCCTACATGCTTCTCACGTGATTTTCGGACGCGAGGTGATTCACTACCATGCACCACACACCACATCATACCACATCACACCACACTACAGCGCATCACATCACATCACACATCATACCACACAGAATCGCCTTCCCAGACCACACCACAACATTGGCAGTAATCGAAGGGCCACGAAGTTTCTGCATCTAATACATTTCCACATATTTTTAAGGAGATTCTTTTATTTACCATGCAATACACATTGGCGTGGGCAGTGAGTTGGGACAGGGACTCTAGCTAAAATAATAATAATAATAATAGTAGTAGTAGTAGTAGTAATAGTAGTAATCTACCTATCTATCTATTGCCAGACGCCTTAATCCCGTGCGGGGCGGCCACAAACAAATCGCCTCCACGTCGCCCTGTCCCCTGCCTTTTCACTGCCCAGCTCCCAACTCACATCCCCCTCTCTCATAATAATAATAATAATAATAATAATTAGAGACTATCCCAAAGGGGGAATCACATCAGCTGCGTGCCGATACATACATAGCCCGGCTCGGAATATGACCTTGACCTTGACCTACTTTCATCAATTTCGAACTTGTCCAAGATTTTCATCTCTACTATACATCTGTAAAATTTTGTGCTGATATTTTGAGCGGTTATGAAGTTATCGTGCTAACACACACAGACAGACAGACACACTGAAAACAATACAGGTTCGCTTTCATGGCTGGAAATAATAATGATGATAAGAATGAAACACCGAGAACTCGGGCCTCGAGCTGTGGACGCAAAGCGTCGCTCGACATGGCTCCGCAAAGCCCTGCGCATGGACTCGCCATGCAGCCTCCATAGCATTGCTTACCTAATCAGTTCATCGTCCCTACATACTGTATCATTGACAAATGTTTGGTCGGAATCTTTCGAGGGGATCAGGAGATATCACGCCCACAGGGATAAACAAAGTCGACCTCATATGACCTTCACCTTTGATCCCTTGGTCTAGGTGACCTAATCAGTTCATCATCCCATCCTATTGTATCACAGATCAAGTTTGGTGGAAATCCGTGGATGGGTTCAGGAGATATCACGCCCACTGAAGTGTTAGGGACGCACGGACCCACACGTTGACGGACGGACAGACCAATCTTTTGCCTCATCCACCAAAAATGGGCGGAGGCTTAATAATAATAATAATAATAATAGTAATAATAATAACAACAACAACAACAACAACAACATTACTGCTGCTACTACTACTACTAAGTAAATAAATAACACAGTTACTGCTCGCGAGAGAGGGAGAGGAGGGAGGGGGGCTTCTGTCGGAGGGCACTTCGTAACCAGCATGCAAAGGTGCAGTAATCCTTGCTCCTTTCAACCCTACATGTGCACGCCCATGGTAGTACAAAACCCAGTACTCTGTGGAATGTTGTTGAAGGCCAAGTAGAAGTGAGCAGCCTATAGTAAGTCTAGAAATAGTAACACTGATATATTCGTCGCGAAAAAATGTTTCGTTTGCACAGAAGAAGACCTATACCTCTTCCTACCAATGAAAATGAAGTTAATTTTGTTCTTATTTATTTAGATTCTTCATTTGCCATTCAGTACAATCTCCAGCACTATTGGAAACCATTTCGCACAAGATCAATCAGAAATAGATACAAGGGTGCAGCTTATGAGAGGGTCCGAGGGGTCCGCCCCCCTCTTTCTTTTTTTTACAGAATAAGGTGGACGGCAGGGTACTTATTTGATTATTTATTTATGCTTTCGTTTATTCATTCATGTATTAATGATTGTGCACTGGCTTGCCTGCATTACTATTTAACACTAAATACACTTTTATTAATCTAGATGCTGTGTTACTATCTCCAAGCAACTGTATCGTAACGTTAATGACAAGCAGTATTCAGGCACCCTCCCTCTCCCATAATAAAATCCTGGCTGCTACCCCGAATGAGTGTAATAACGCAAAGTAAGATACGCTGGATCATATAGGCTAATTAAGCAAATGATAGCTTGTTTATTACAACCATGAACACAGTATTTAAAGCTGCTAAGAGACTACCACGAGACAAGGGGAAAATTATAGACAGGGAACAGTACTGCAGATCTAGCCGGAGAATAGTAAAGAATGTGTAAATTCTTAAGAGAAAATGTATGTATTGTTTTTTTATTGAAAGCAAACCATTAAAACCCTTAAATAACCAGAAGCTATTAATTAAAAAATAAAATCAAGCACTGGAGGCGCTAATGAAGGCTATATCTAACCCCATCAGCTCGAAAACTGAAGGTTTATATAATATTCTGTAAATAGCAAGAATGTGAAAACAAACGTCATTGTACTGAACGAGTTTTTTCTTTTATAAATAACAGAACAGAGGAAGGAAAAACAATGCATAATGATAATGATAATAATAATAATAATGATAATGATAATAATAATCTATATATCTATAGCCAGACGCCATAATCCCGTAAAAAGTGGCCGTTTGACTCTTGAGTTGTTTTACGAGGAGGGGCACTTACCCTCCTCCAATCAACTTGTTGACACGTAGGGAACACGTATGGGTTGGCTGTATGGTTACCATCCACCGTTGTAAATGGTTTCCTGGCTTACAGGAAACCATTAGTCTTGTCATCAGCGTAAAACCACCTGAAGAGAAAAGAAGAATAATGAACAGTGACAGGAAATATTAGAGGTACAGGACGAGAGGAGGGCAGACGTAGAAAAGAATGATAATGGTGAAGGAAGAATTAGGCAGCACCGCATCAAGTGAGTGGATGATGATGATAATAATGAATAATGATGATGATGATAATAATAATAATAATAATAATAATAACAGTAACAATAATAGTGAAACTTTACGGTCGAGATTCTGGCATTTCATTACTTCTCGAGAAATATTTTAAATTTCCTATCCCACTCACATTATACCTATTTCTGTTGTGATATACTAAGAGAGTCACATCATCTGAATCCGTATTCCCTTGTAAAGTAACCTAACAAAATGCTCAGCCTATTGTGTATTAACAGGTAGCCCACACCGTAACACACCAAGAAACCCCTTTCATGTTTAATTCCAACAAAACTATGGGTATAGGTACAGAGCTGGTGTACTATACCAGCCAACGCCAGACAGTTTTAACCAGCTAAGAGTGAGTCATAGGAGCGTGAGTGCTCATAGTTTCAATAGCTTTCACGGCTTGGAGGACTTTGCTACTGTATTGCAACTAATTCCAAAAAATTGTGCTCAGCTAAGAATGAGACATAAGTTTGCAAGAGTTGATTCTGATAGTAATAACTCTTTCATTGCCGGGACAGCTCTAGTGCTCTTTTCCAGCGAACAGCAAGGGATTTTCTTAAGCTGAAAGCGGGTAGAGAAGACTGAGAGTTAATACGTGGAGAATACTTGCAATACCTGAACAGATTGAAAGAGCGAGAAAAAAAAAATGAGACACAGGCAAGAAAGCAAGAGAGACAAGAGAGGCACAGGCAAAAAATAGAGCGAGACAAGGGAGGTACAGACAAGAAAGGAGAACAGAGAAACGAGACAGGAGCAAGACAGGAAGAGAGACAGGAGAGAAACAGACTAGAAAGGAGGAGCTACAAGTAGACACAGGCATGAAAGGAAGAGAGACAAGCGAGACATACAAGAAAGGAAGAGAAAAGAGAGACACATGAAAGGAGGAGTGACAAGAGAGACATGGGTAAGATATAGGAAGTGCAATAAAACTGTTCTTCAGAAATATTGCAAGAGTTTTTTAAAACTGCGGCCACTTGTTCCAGACCTTGAGTACTTTCAGTTTTACGCGACCATTTTGCTTCGTGGGTCTTTCCGTGCGTTTAACTACTGTATACTCTTTTCACTTAAACTTGGCCTAAATTTGACATCGTTTACTACTATATACTCTTTTCACTTTAACTTGGCCTAAATTTGAGCTGTAACAATACTTTTTTCACTTTAACTTGTCTTAAATTTGAGATCTTTAACTATTTTCTTTTCGCTTTAACTTGGTCTAAATTTGATTTCTCCATTTTGAATGCTAAGTGCTAGCAGAATACTAACACTAGAATACGATGCTAGTCACCAAGGAGTGGTATGGAAAGGTTGTTGAGCCGTAGTTATGTCTGATTCTGTTACTGTAACAAATTTAACTCCAGAGAACGATGTTTATCACGAAAAGCTGCTATGGAGGATGAAGACCAGTAGCAATGTCTATTTCTACCACTGTGGCTAGAAATTAACGCTAAAATTATTACGGCTGTCTCATGAGCTTTTTTTTATTTTTATTTTATTTTTTTTTGCTTCTAAGGTTTTTATGCTCTCTCTCTCTCTCTCTCTCTCTCTCTCTCTCTCTCTCTCTCTCTCTCTCTCTCTCTCTCTCTTCAATTATGCCATCACATTCGTGCATGCTCCAGTGTATGATCACTATTTTCGCTTCGAGCTTTTACGCAGCACACACCACCCTCCATCTGCCATACCTGTGCATGTTATAACCAGGTGAAACACGTCCGCGTTGATTGGATAGCTGAAAAAGACCGCTGCGTTCACGTTGCATTATGTACTGTAGCGGTGTTAGTTTGGGTGGTGATGGGAGGGCGAGTGGACGGTGTACGAGTTATTGGGCTATACTGGGAGTTGAGGTGTGTGGATTACATTTTTGCTGCCCACTCTGATGGTAAAGTTCTCACACTTTGATGTTTTACAGTTTGGCTATTTTAAGATCATACACACTGTTTCTGTATCACTGGCAAAAAGGTTTAATGTTATACGTATTGATGGGCACCCTCTTCATTATACAGGCAGAGGACAACAGATTGATTTAACAGGTAGCAGAACATGAGAGGTGTTGTCACTTAGTGTAGGCAGGATACAGAACAGAACGTGTTTGTCGTAGAAAGAAGAAAAAAGTGAAAAGGTTTATGTTAATCTAATTGGAAGTTAAGTGATTCAAATCAGAACGTCCGTAGCTGACACACAGACAAAGCAACGCGTCCTATCCCACGTGGAGGTGTCCCTTTCCAGCAAGAATAATATTAGATAATTATATGTCACAGGATTCTAGGGATTAAAGGTATGGCGGAGAATAAGAATGAAGGGTTATGGGAGGGGGATGGGAGACGTAATGGAAGCCTGATGTTCATAATAAGGGCTGTACTCTGAATGGCTTTGGGTGTTTCGTAACACTTCTTTCTTAGCGATTTATTCCTTTTACCCCTAAATATTTTCTTATATGTAACTGATGTAGGTAAGACGATTGTAATGAGTATTCAATATTAAGTGACTTTGGAAATTTCGTAGCACTTCTTCCTTAGCGATTTATTACTTTACAGTGCACCTAAGTAACCTTTCATAACTTGTTTTGGAGTAGGATGAGTCAGAGTGAGGTGGGCGAGGAAAGGGAGGTTAGAAGGGAGCGAGGGGAAGGGGAAGCAGGTGGGGGGGCATAATGGAAGTGCGATGTTCATAAATAGACGCATAATGAGAATCACATACACCTGTCCGGGTTTGATCAACTTGATGAGCACTAGATGAATCTATTTTTTTTTTAGCGAGTTATTTGACGCAGCTACTTGTCCTTTTGCAAATTAGTTCGTGAAACAGAAAAAGAGCAAGCTATTATGCAGTTGCTGTACATAATTTTCACAGCATTTTTCGTGATCAGCGTCTTTTTCCAGTGTTAATCTCTTGTTACAGCTCAGGATTCAGGATGGAGAGCTGGCAGTTTTAGGCCCATTTAGGGTGCAAAAAGTGCAGTAGATCCATTCACATTGTTTTCACCAAACCAGATCCTTAACTCTTTTCAGTTTAGTCCATGAGCAAGAGGAGTTAGGTTGGAGGATAAATCTGACGAATAACCAAGGAGACGCATTCCTACCTCAAAGGCAGTGCCCAACAAAATTCAAGCAACAACGACTTAGTATTCAGGTTATAGAGTGACGAAGTTCCGTCAGATGAAAACAAACGGACTATAGTTACACAGAGAGCTTGCCAACACAAGGCCACAAGGGAAGGACGTTGCAACTCCTGAAGAACTACTTGCGACAAATCTCAGCCCAGAATAAACTTCCGCAACGAGGTTACTAAATGCTTCCACACGGCGTAGAGGTTGGGAATCAAATTACAGTTCTTGTACCTTGACTTGGCCCAGATTTTCATCCTTTGGTAGCCTATTCACGTAGCTCAGTGGCAGAAAAGACAGTCATACGGCACTGCATCTTTTCCGCAGTGCTTCTTCGCCAGCACCTCATACTCTAGTGTTACCGTAATCTATTGTTACAGCTCGGTGGCAGGAGAAACAAGGATGCCGCACTACATCCTTTCCATAGTACTCCATAATGACTCGCATCATATTCTCGTGTTAATCTCTTGTTACGGCTCAGTGACAGAAAAAGACAATGCAACGGCTCTGCATCCGTTTCATAGCTTTTTTTTTTATTTTTTTTTATTTTTTTATAACTATCATCAGATTACAGTGTTAACTGATTGCTGCTACTCAGCACTCAAGATGGAGAGATGGCAATTTTAGGCCAAGTTAAAGTGAAAAGAGCATAGTAGTTCATAGATCCGAGGGCGAGTTTGACTCATTAACTTTGAGGTGATGGAAGATAGAAAACTATATAATCTTAATTCATGAAAAGTTATAATTAGTTTTCAAGGTCAGTAATGTATAGGATCATAGGATTTTTTTTTTTTTTTTTTTTTTGGGGGGGAAGGCGGGGCTACCACTCTTCATACTGGTATATTTATAAATGCCCCACTTTATACTAATACACCTCACACTTTTTTTTTTTTATAGAGACAATGAATGGAGGAAGGAAAAACAAAGGAAATAATAATAATAAAAAAACAAAGTCCATATACTTAAAGGCATCCTCCATTCATAATATATTTATAACAACTGGATTTAAATAAAAGTGGATTAAATGTTTGTGGGAAGCAACTCCCAGGAAGTGAATTCCAGAGAGTAGCAGTTCTGGGGATAAATGGATTTTGATAAGCAGAGGTTTTGCATTGCGGAGGAGAGAGTATAAGTTCATGGGCGCTCCCAGCTGCCCGAGTATTTCAGGAGAAAATGTGAAGGGGAGGCACAGTTGAAGCAAGTTCGCCAGAGCACTTACGGTAAAAATATCGATAAAATAATGCTAAAGATGCACGCACCGCACGCTGCCACACTTCACATTATTGCACTGCACATTACCCAGGTGTACTCTGCAGCACATTGTACGCTCCCACACTTCTCACTGATACACATTACTCAGCCATACCTCACACTGCCACACGTCACACTGTCACACTTCCCACTGCCACACCTCACGTTCTCACAATTCACACACATAGACATTACTCTGCCACATTTCACACTATTCCCCCCTCCCTTCCTCTCTCTCTCTCTCTCTCTCTCTCTCTCTCTCTCTCCAACTTTATTGCTAAGTAAGTTGCACAGTACGTAGAACTTTAACCTTACCTGCGCATTGTTCGTCCCTGCAGATACCTACCCGGTCATGGTACAATAGATTTTGCGCTAACCATATATTTACATGAACAGTTATGTAGAATCGTGTATATTAACTGAGTGGAGTAGAAGAGAAAATGATTGACATGAAAGGTGGTCCTCAAATAGCCCTCCGCTCGAAACTATTTTGGCGGTGTCTTATGTGTTGTAGAAATGGCTGTCTGCTGATGTGGGTGTGGCTGTGGCAGGGGGAAGAAGAATGAATGAAAAATGTAGGGTAGGCACTGTTAATAATGCTGAGTCGTCCCAAACGAAAATCGCCCAGCATAGTGAAAGAAGAGCTTAATATATGGACCCCCTTTTATCAGTTACTAAAGAGCATTGTTTATGATCTACGAACTTAATGAACTTACCTACGTCTCTGTCCTGCAGTTATTGTGGCCCCAAACCTATCTGAATGTGAACTCGGTGGGCTGCAAGCTGAAGTTGCCCTCCCCCTGCAGCCCTCCATCTTCTCTTCCGGGGATGGGAAAAGGGGTTAGGGACGTTTGTATAACTGAGCAGCAGAGCCACCTAGTTATATCGATGCCACCAAGGGTAGGCGTCCCTCTGCAGCTTCCTGTTTTATATTGTAGAAATTAAATGTTATGGACTACTAAAGCTTGTCCTCGTTCATATCGCAGCATCATAGGTGGCATAGGAGGCTTCGTAGCACCTCTTTCTTAGCGATTTACTTTGCATATCACACCTTAACATATTCATGCATAGTCCTTATTCGTCTTGAAATCGACATGCTTTGAAACAGTACCAAAGTAAGAGATACTGAGATGTAATGTGAAAAATAAATCGCCTATAGGAAAAACAGTAACGAAATCGTGCAATGGGTAATATAGGACTGGATAGTGTTTTGTTAATGGGTATGGATAAAGGACATGACATTGTTCACACCTGTGCCATGTAGAGTTATGTGGATTGACAGACAGACAAATGAGGAAGTTAAGGTGCGTTCCATGGCTGATGTGGATGTACAGTACTGAAAAAGGTCAGAAGTACCACGGGATGATTTGGCCAACTGGGGACAGCTGAGAATGAGCTACTAAATAGGAGTGTATGTGAGAGAAGTGGAGGGGAAAAGAGAAAGGGGAGACCGATGATAAAGTGAAGGAATGGGAAGAAGAGGTATATGAATGAGGGCAGTGTGGTGGGGGGAGAGGGCAGCCTGATTGCGGAGGACAGGACGTGGAAGTGATTTGTTTGTGGCCACCTCTTCCGGGATTAAGATGTCTGGCTATAGAAAGATAGCTTGACGGATGGAGAGATAAATAGATTTTTAGACAGATCGACAAACAGTTAGATATACAGACAGATAGACAGAAAATTTCCAACGGTAAACAAAGTCATAAACGGTAGCATGGGCCTCGTTAAGTCTCTGTGCCCTAATGGAGGTATGGGAACGCGGCCGCCTCCCTTGCGAATCACTCACTCGGGTAAACATGTCTTTGATGAGGTCGGCCCGGGCATTTACCAACAGGAGAGCCGTAACATTGGCAGAAGAGGCGCCGTAGCTTATTTTCCATATGTTTCTTCTTTCCCTGCTTGCCATAATTCTTTCCTTCCATCTCCAGTTCCCATTTTAACGCGTTTCATGGTTTTTCAAACATTAATGACCCAGTGAACACACAGTTTTTCGCTGCATATGCAACTTTTATATAATTTCCAGTTCATAACGCATCTACATCCATATTAAAAGGATTAAAAAAGAAACTTTCCAGGGAATAAAAACAATTTTAGTATAGAGATGTAATTATCTTTTTAATGTAGCCAACGCCAAAAAGTTTCATTGGTCTTAGTAAAGCCGGGTGTAGATGGAAGGAATACCGTACAAAATCTGTCGTTGAGGTAGAGGCAGTAGGCAGCCTCCCAAGCCACAAATAAGGGGAACATTGACGGCAGGTGAGCTACACAACAGAGTCATGGACGCTAGGATGCAGAGAGAAAAAAAAAAGCGAGGGCAATGAAAACTAATTCAATAACAAGAGGTACAGTACGTGTGGAAGGGCAATGAAGCCCGTCTGACGCCCCAGTGCTCACAGACTGAAGCTTAAAAAGGCTCAACCCCTGACAGTGGTGCACAGGTAATGGGGATGGCGGGGTGGGGGATTCCAGCAAATGAACTTATCAGATTCAAGCATAATGGACATAATTGAAATGAAGTGTAGACACACAGTTTTATACTGAACGTACTGATTTTATCATATGGCTGAATTAGGTGTATGTTACGTCGGATACCAAAGCTATGATTATGCTGCATACGCTGTCAAATGGTTTGGCTTAATAAATACACATGGGATTTTCTTGACATTAAGATTGTTAAGTCAGCACAAAATCTGAAATTTGTCTTGATCCGTTATACTCTACGGTACCTAATGACGCTACACGCTGAGACCCATTACCCAACCGTACGGAATTTCATTTCATATATCTATACTTCTGTCTATCTATCTGTCTGTCTGTCAATTTGTGTGTATGTTTGTTTGCTTGTGTGTTCGTTTATTTGTTTGTGTGTGTGTGTGTGTGTGTGTGTGTGTGTGTGTAGAGCAATGACCGTTTTCATTTACGAATAGAGCCATACGTATACATGTATACTGTAAATATACCTGAACACCTACTGTATTTACTCACATATACGTGCATACATTCAAATATGCAAACGTATGAATGCTCTTCAGTATATTTCCTGTGCACAGTACACATGTACAGTATATACACAGTGCATAATTATGCACATGCACAGCATGCAAGCATGTAACGTTATGTTTGTAGCTATGTATGTATCTATAGAATGTGTATATACATAATCAAGAAAGTGTACATATTATACTGTTATACGCCTGTATATATTTGCATGTTAATACATATATTCTAGTATGCATACACAGGTATGTTTAAGTTAGAATACAGGGACAGGAAAAGTATATTTGAGAGAGAGAGAGAGAGAGAGAGAGAGAGAGAGAGAGAGAGAGAGAGAGAGAGAGAGAGCTGGCATTTATACAAGTTCAGTTCGGTTCAGTGCATGTATATATGCCAATATCTCTCCAGTATATTTACGAAGGCAGATTTATGGAAGGTAATATTATGAATAAAATTACAGTATCACCCGTGGCTAACTTTGCATAACCAAATAATCTACTCCCACTGCCAAAGCATTTTCTTTTTTCCGGAATTCACTCGGATCCAGTAGTTAGGACAGCGGTCTTCTGTTTGTAAGGACGCGAGATCCTAGACTGGGGCCGGGTTTCCTTATTTGATTTTCGTTATAATATCCTTTACGATCTTCTACATGCCTCTGTAAGTCATAAATCATCCTCCAATAATAACTCTGCACCGATCCTAAGTAGCTTATGAGTCATTTGAATGCATTCAGTGTGGACTGTGGGTATTGCTTCCTAAACAACATCATGTGAGGGTGTGATGCATGAAGGAGGACTGCTGGGCCTCAGGAAATAGTTTGTGAAAAAAAAAAATCCTCTCTGTAACTCTCATGGTAAATACGGCATATAATGAAAGAAAAGCATTCGGGAGTCTAATGCTAATCGTCCGCCAGAAAATGCTGTTGGCCAAGTCCAAGATTTAGGCCATATCTTGATACCCTGAAGGGTTCATGTTGGTAGCTCAAGCCGTTCGTGAGATATAATGGTGCTAAAGGCGGGCGATAAAAACTATTTGACCTTTGGCAGCCATTTTGATGACCTTAACCTTGACACCAAGTGTTCATTTTCGGCCTCGTCCAAGATTTTGGCCATATCTTGATACCTTGAAGGTTTCATGTTGATAGCTCAAGCCGTTCATGAAATATAATGGGAACAGACAGACAGACAGACAGACAGACACACACACACACACACACACACACACACACACACACACACACACACACACACACACACACACACACACACACACACACACACACACACACACACACACACCGGCAGACAAATACATTATCGTTCCGACATTTAAAGGCGGACGATAGTACTGCAATGTTCATTATGTCATTATAACTATTTTTGCATCAAATAAATTACAAGTTAGTAGCCAACAATTTTTCTGTAAGTTAATAATGGGAAACTAAGGACTACTATGGGTCTAAAAGCAGTGTTCTCTCTCTCTCTCTCTCTCTCTTTAAAAGCTCTTTTGGAACTAGCAACGCGGGCTTTGATTACATCGCATGAACGTGTGACATAGAACTCTCTTAGGTAAGGACTTGATTTCATGAAGATATTACGAGAAATGAAGGCATCATTACGAAACAGTCTGAATGATTAATATTTTCGTTTATTCAAGGCTTCAGCTAAGAGCACACTGATACTGACAAGACGGACTGAACCCATTTGTGTTCAATGTCCTGAATATAGGATGCAACCAGACATTTAAAAAAATTAATAAAATGGGGAACCCAGGGATATGGATCTATGAACTTTGCTAATGTGAGCCGATAGGCGAAGGGCGGTACGCTTAGTACTCTTCCAGCAATGTCCCTCAGACACGAACCCTTGACACAATTGGGATACGACTGATGAGTCACGCCTCGCTGTTGGTTGTCATGTTTAGGTTGTCTTTGCCAGTCACGATCGAGCTGCAAGAAATGAGTGAAACTGTTACATTTATTTACTTAAATCAGATTGAGCTACAGGTATGAACCGAGAGGGTATGAAACGGTAGCAGCACGTAAAATGACAAACCCTCTGCACCTACCCTAATGTCCACCAAGGTTAGGTTTCGAACTCGGGCAACGGGGCACATGCAGATCTGGTAGCCGCTGGCCATCTCATAAATGCAAGCTCATTTCCGCTCGCCCTATGCGGTTTATCCCTCTCATTCTCAAACACATGCATTACTTGGCATGCACACCCTCCACACCCTCCACTTACTCAGATAGGCTGTACAAACAAGGTCCCAGCGCCTCGCCCCACACCACCTAATAAACTCAGCCGTGCGGTAAATGTAAACAACGAGCCACACCTTTATATCGTTATCCACGAGACCACCGTCACACCATTACGGCCGAGGAGCGCAGCCATTTAAAATGCTAACCGTGACTTTGCTTACCCCTTTCCTTCACGATTGCCAATACCCTTTTCTTCAGCAACAGTAGTGTCCTCTGCTGTTGACCTAGCAATATCCTCTCATCACTCCAAAACTCAAGAAGCAGCAGGCCAGCTCCAACAGTACCTGCAATATACGAGTACAATAGTCACTAAAGCATTTACTTTCACAAGTTTCACCAGCTATATCAACTATCACTCTTTTCACTCCAGACAGATACGAGTCCCAAACACACCCTCAATTCTCTGTTTGACCAGTCACTCTGTTTAGGGAGATATCCCAAAAGTCGAAGGAGAGACATCTCAAAAATATTTGGGATTACATTTGATTCACACATGACATTCTCAACATACAAATAACATCAGTGAAAAGGTATCTCGTAAACACACACACACACACACACACACACACACACACACACACACACACACACACACACACACACACACACACACACACACACACACACTTGAAGAATGGTAACAAGATGTACAGTATAGAGTCCGCAAATATACTCTGTATTACTTGTACCAAGAAACAGCAATAGGCTGCTTCCTGTCAAGTACCATATGAACATGAGAAGTTTATATATGAACATGAGAAATAGTTCATTGCGTCATTACAGGGTTCATTTCACCTATGTAAGTTATTGTTACATTACAAAAAAAGGACAACTTCTTGACGTTGCTCAGAATGCCTCAACAACATAACTGTCATTAACTTAAAGCTATAAGACTGACATCTACTTATGTTACCGGTACCTTAGTGACTGGCATATTACATGGCTATCGAAAACGACCATTCATTTTTTTCCCTACAAAATTACGTAAAGCGGGCGTTTCAGTAGGATTTTGTTGATTAAACGCCTTCCTCACGTTGAAAAATCATTCTTCTCACCCGTTTTTATTTCATTATCCATTCACTTCCGCACCTCACTCATTTCTCCTGTTCCTTACTCCCCTCACTAATTCCACACTCATTCCTTTCTCCTATATCCCCTCCCCACATTTCCATTCCCTTTTATTTACCCCTTCCCTTCCCACAGTTTACACAGCTACCTTCATTCCCTATCAGTTTGTTTCCACCTTCTCTACAATTCTTTTTGATTCCTCTCGCTATTATTTTCCCCAACACATTTCATTCACATTCCGCTTTCTCGTTCCTTTTACCAACCATTCTACATTTACTCCATTTAGTTTAACTTGGACTAAAGCTACATCTCACCATCGTGAATGCTGAGACGTAAGAAAAGATTAACACTGGTAACTGACATTATACTCCATTTCACCGAGTCAGGCACCATCAGTGATGTCCTCAACACCTGTAACATTGATAAGGGTCCTTGATGCTGGATATACTTTGTTTGTATTGCATTTTATATTGGTTCTCAAGGTAATAGATGGAGGTAATAGATGGTGCAAATGATTTACATGAACACTACAGGCGTTGAGAACATCACTGATGGTGCCAAACTTGGTGAAATGGAGTATAGTCACGTGGAGATGCAATGGAAAAAATATAGAACAGTACGGTAGTATTCGTAGATGTGGCTGTTTCTGGCACTGAGCTGCGGGAAATAAGCTGTTAAATGATGATGCTCAAAGCCAAGTTAAAGTAAGCGAACTTTAATCGCAAGAAGTGTTATGCAAAAGGTGAGGAGCCGTAGTATGATCTATTCTGTCAATTAGCTACGGACCAAAAGCTGCAAAAAGGACGGAAATCTAAGCCAGGTTAAGGTGGACGACCTATACCTTTTATTTCACCCATCTCTCTCTCTCTCTCTCTCTCTCTCTCTCTCTCTCTCTCTCTCTCTCTCTCTCTCTCTCTCTCTCTCTCTCTCTCTCTCTCTCTCTCTCTCTTTGAATCAGGTAAAATATTCAGTTAAATTATTCTAGCAATCTCTAAACGATTTTATTTAATCTTTGAGGAGTTCTTTTGTGGTGAAGGGACAAGTGAAAGATATATATTTATCTTCATAGTTCGAAATGTCTCTCTTAAACAGAATACATCGTCTGGAGTTGTATATGTATAGTAGCGATCGGCTTGCAGACGCCAGATTTTGCGGGCAGCTCTATTACACATTTCTAACCGTATGTCACTGATTCTGAAGGGTAATTGGTCTATATAACCGAGGTTCACCACATTTTGTCATTGGAAAGCTAACCCGCCTTCACCCTACGCTTCACGCATGGGTGTAAGTGTAGAAGGTTTTTGGATTGTACGGAGAGAAATACGTGTGGATATTTGATGCTCGAGTAGCTGTGTTTGTGAGTGAGGGATTTTGTTTATGTCATTGAGAGAACCTTGACGAGCGTATGAGATCATGTGAAAGGATTTTTTGCTACACCCTCTTAAATGTCCGCCCTTGGGTAGGATCAGACCAAGGTCAGGAGGACTGACAGACGCATTAAAAACTGACCCGGCCTCTGGAAAGCATGATGCAAGAATGAACTAAAGAGTAGGGTATCGAATATAAGAGCTTATTCCTCTCATTTGCCATTTACTCTGGTGATGGAGAGGAACATCGTCACGCAGGGTCACTGATATAACTGGGAGGCTACCATGCTTGGCTATGAGAACGTCTCTTTATTCTCCCCCTATCCCCCCGAAAGAAGGGTGGTGGTCTACCGGAGATTGACAGTTCAGCCTGCAGTTCACTGAGTGTACGTTCAGATATGCCTACAGCTACTGCTATTACTACTACTACTACTGCTGGTGCTGCTGCTGCTGCTGCTACTCTTACTACTACTACAACAGCAATAACAACTACAGCAACAACATCAACTACTACTACTAATGCTACTACTACGACTACTACTACTGTACTACTATTACTAGTACTACCATCCCCACCACCACGACTGCCACAACTGCTCTTTCTTTCCATTTACCAACCATCCAGGTCTTCTTTGCCTATTGAATTCCAGCTACTGTTATAGTACGCTGGGCGTAAAAGTGAAAATCAGTGAAGCGAGGAGCAAAAGCGGTGGGAGGGGTAGGCTGGGAACCGAGGCAAGGATCGCGTGGATTGGTAACTGTGTTTGGACTGTGTAATATAATCATTCTGCATAATGACCCTAGCAGCCTTATTCTTCTCTCTCTCTCTCTCTCTCTCTCTCTCTCATTATCCAGAAACAAGGCTCCAACTATCGTAATAATAGGAACAATAATTACAAGATTTGGCAATCATGACGCTTAAATCCCAAATGATGAGTGTAATCGTCGACTTTCAGGTGATTTTTCTGGAGGTAATTTCCAAAGGTCTCATGATTATTAATATTACCAACTAAATCCCTTTATCTATAACATGCTGCTGTTTGTATTTGTGCTTACAGGAGCGCAAGCGCGCGTGTTTTTATGATATTCTCTCACTCTCTCTCTAGCGCGCGTTTTTGTATGCTATTCTCTCTCTCTCTCTAGCGTGCGTGTTTTTATGCTATTCTCTCTCTCTCTCTCTCTCTCTCTCTCTCTCTCTCTCTCTCTCTCTCTCTCTCTCTCACACACACAACTAAGTTGAATCATATCGTCTGTTGGCATCAAGGATAAAGTAGATCAATTTTTGTCATCGTCAGGAAGTTTGAAAGCTCAGTGTCAACCGCATACGGTAATGTCGAAGAACCACTCTCAAATATTACTCCTGCTAACGCCAGGCGATTTTATGCAGCTGACAGTGAGCACCGGAGCCTCGGAGAGCTAATTTTGGTACCATTAAGCCTCTCATGGTCCAGACAACTCTTGTGTTTTATTCCAGCTTGCCAAGCGATTATAATAAGCTGAATGTCCGTTATACTTCTTCAGGTTTCTGTAATTCATTCCCAGCTAAGTAAAAATCATCTGGCGTTAGCTGGACTACAGACGCAGAACTATCCCAACCATAGTTATCTCAATGTAGCGATTAATTTTGGTCAACACTTGGCAGGCTAATGGTGACATTAGATGAATTAACGGGAACAGTACTCCCTGGCTTCTATGATTCATCCCCATCTTAATAAAAAGCATCTGGCCTTAACTGAAACAGAACACTAGAGCTATCCTTATCATTAGAGAGGTACTAAATACCTCAGTGTAGCAGTTCATTTGGGTCAAAGTCAGACGGTTTTGTAGCAAACTAATAACACTCAGGCTTCTGTGATTTATTCCCAGCTTATGAAAATCCTCTTGAGTTAACCGAAATATAACACCAGAGTTGTCCCTACTGTGAGAGGTAATATTTCAATGCAGCAGTGAATTTAAGTCAAGATCAGATGATTTTTTCCTGCTGAATGATATTACATAAAATCATACAGCGTTAAGTGAAACAGAACACTACAGTTGAAGAAAGGTCATGTCTTAATGCAGTAATTCATTTTGGTCAATATCAGACGGTTTTCTCCAGCTAAGTGATAATCGTAGGAAGCTATGGAATAATACAGCACCAGTCGAAGGATTTACATTTTTTCTTTACCAAACCATTCAATCAACCCAGCACTTTCGCGTCCGGGTATTAAAAAATGGTGGGGTAGATCGCGGGGTGTTATGAAAGGGCGCGTCCTGTGAAACCTGAAAGCCTGAGGTGTGTGTGTGTGTGTGTGTGTGTGTGTGTGTGTGTGTGTGTGTGTGATAACAAATCCAGTTCTTATTTACGTCAGTTTTATATCGCTGTCATCAATTTTCAATGTCATTTCAGTTATTGCAGCATATGCCTCACTTACCATGAATCTCTCTCTCTCTCTCTCTCTCTCTCTCTCTCTCTCTGATGTGGAATTTTTCAGCAGCAGGTCATCGCCATTACATCCCCACACTGCACCACTCGACAATTGGGTTATGCGTTGACTGAAATGGCATGATTTTTAATGGATGTGCTGGAAAAGCGCCATACGCATGCAATCACCCCGTTCCACCCTAAGCACACTACAACCATTCTCCAGTCATCTCATTCCTCCGCACTCTCTTTCTAATCATTCTATAATCATCTGATTCCACCGTACGCACATTAAAACAAACTCATTTCACCATGCGCACACTACAGTCATCTCATTTCCCAATGCTCACACTACAAACATCTCGTTCCACACAAGAATCCTCCTGTTCCATCATACGCACACCATTTTCTTCTCATTTCACTCTACGCACACGACTTTCATCTAATTTCACCAAAAACACTTCACATTCACGTATAATCCCAAACTACATCATCGTGCTGTAGGGATTAATTCATTCAAGACGAGAGGGCTCCCTTTAAAAATCGTCGGCGGGTAACATGGATAGGATACCATGTCATAGTAGTGGAGAGAGAGAGGGCGAGAGAGAGAGAGTCTGGGTCTGACAGTGGTAGGCGGGTCAGTGTGGGTTTGACCTTAGGAAAGGCAGGGTGTGTGTGCTGTCTCTCACCGCGAGTTCTTGGCCCTCTTGGTGCCGTGGTTTTTTTCGTTATTCATTTTTATTATCAGACGATTTCATTCAGCTTAGTAGAGGTATCAGGTAATGATTGGATAAAAAAAATAACAACGTTGTAGTACTTGTTTCTTGCCAATGTCAGATGATTTTACCCAGCTTAGAAATCCTTTGCAGTAATTTGTTAAAAAAAAAATCGTTAAAACTTTTAGTGCTTGATTCTTTCTCCCGCTAAACGATTTTACTGTGGACAGATCTTCGATTGTGAATTAGCAACTCATTTCACAAACTCTTAGGCTTTGAAAGTTAAAAAAAAAAAAAAAAATGAAGTTTCAATGTCCAGGAGTGTGTAGTTGTTCCCCCAGAGTCACCTGAAATTGGACCCGGCTGAAATTGTCCTTGTGCAGTCCACCATCCTCCTTTTCGGGAGGAGAGGGATGAAGTAGAGGGACCTCCGTAAAATCAGGCAGTAGGGACACCTGGTTACATCAGTGCCAGTATTGGCAGACGTCCCACTCCTCATTAGAAAAGTAGAGGAAATCAAGCGACAAAAATAAATAAATAAATCGCTACGTGGTGCAAGAAATCCAGGTGGATAACAGAATAGAAAGACTCGTTATCACAGTGAAGAGGTTAAGGGAGACCACTTCTAACCCCCCAACTAAGATAAGTCATTCCAAAGCTAGAGAAAATGGCCTGAAGGTGACCAACACAAAGTGGAAGGTACAGTCAAAGAAACAACCATCTTCCAAGGTTCGTCTGAAGAAAATTTACAACTGGTAAAATGCAGTGAAGACCCCATGTCTACTAGTGCGTATTTCAGATGGTTCGACTTTTCCGCCATGTATTCGTCAAACTCTGAGAAGATACTTGTGCCTCTGTACCTTACCGATGTGATAGGGCTAGTCACGTCTTGACAAATATGCTACAGTAACTTGTACAGTAGCCATGATGCTATGTCAAGCATTTAATGCCTCGGAAATATTACCAAACTTTATGACACGAGTTATGCCAGAATATGTAATGGGAGAATGACATTATAACAGATATTAACCCTTTAGCTCAGGGACTGTATCTTAACTATATTTTTTCTAGCCCAAGACTCCCCTTTCCTTTTTCTTTTTTCTCTTCTTTTCTTCTTTTTCTTCTTTGTTGTTGTTCTCTCTCTCTCTCTCTCTCTCTCTCTCTCTCTCTCTCTCTCTCTCTCTCTCTCTCAACAACGAAGAGACGGTGCTAACTAGAGAGCATACCTATAAGTAGTTTTAACCATTTCATTGTGAGGGGGTTCTCCGAAGCTGAATAAAATCCCCTAGTAGCAGCAGGAACAAGGGCTTTCAGAGAGCGCATACCACTGCCAAAGCACATAATTTCCCCATTCATGTTTTGCATCAATTTGATCTCAGCCTACGACCCGTTTTCGCCGCAGATTTAATCATTTTCCCTCTGATGGTCTTCAGTCATTACGACAGACTTAGTGCAGTTTCATTTAGCAGTTTTTCCATAATGTTGCTAGTAGATAAACTGAGACAAAGCAAACCAAAAACAGTAAATAATAAAACAACAAATAGACTGATAAAGTACCTGGTATTAAAATAGTGAATGATGAAGGTAACATTGGTGGAGGTGATTATCTGCGAAAAATAGATAGTCGTTGTGAAGGAGTTTATAACCAATAAGAAAAGTGTGTGTCGTTATTAACGTGAAAATGAAATTTTGGCATAACATGATGCTATTATGTACCATATAATATGCCTGGTGCTCTAGTGATCCTGAGGGTTTGGGTGCTCCAACCGGATGTGGTCCATGAGGGTTTCCGTCTAAGGGTTTGTTGATATTTATTGTTGCTATGCTACGCATGGCGTGCGAGATGGTAAGCTTTGCCCTAAATGTCGCGGAAAAGCAGCCTAACCTCGGGTCCCCACACTCCTTGTGGGGCAGAAAAAGGATTAGTTGACACTATGACAGACAAAACGAATGCTGCAGAGATGATGCAAAGATAATACTCATGAGTAATGTTAATCTCAGTAACTGTGAGAATGATCAGTGGATGTCATAACTGGAGTCGTCGTCTCCACCCCCCCCCCCACCTTTTAACGATTTACTTCAGTTTTCATAGTGAAAGAAACCATCCCAAGCTGAATATAAGTGTCTGAAGGGAACCCGGTACTGATGAGGTAATGCAGGGTGGTCCACATATAAATGTCCTTTTCCACTCCTCTAAGCGATATCTCATGTGTTGAGGGGACGGGTCCGTCACTTATCAGTGTCCCCTGCATCATTTATTTATTTCCTACTCCCACTGCCACATCCACGCCCACACCAGCATACTGAGCCGTCCCCGCAACACGGAAGATACCGCCAGGCAAGATTCTGGTGCAGCGCTGCTTATGGGCCACCCTATACTTTAATTTTCAATCCGCTCCCAGTCATATCACAACTAAATTAGGGAGAATATTAAAGCAAAAACACAAGCTGATATCGGATAACAATTATCAGCCATAGAGATACGTTGATCAGGGAAAATACGGTGTTAGATTATTCATGAATACTTTTGAATTCTTGAATACTAATGAATGCTTTTGAACACTTATGAATACTTATAACTGCTCATGAATGTTTATGAATACATATAAATGGATGACTATGAATATTTATGAATTTTTATGAATACTTACGATACAAGTAGACATGAATGCTAATGATTATGAACACTTATGAATGCTTATGAATACTTACAAATACGTATGAATGATTTTGAAGAGTTCTTCATTATGAATACCTCTCCTACCCCACAAGAGAGAGAGAGAGAGAGAGAGAGAGAGAGAGAGAGAGAGAGAGAGAGAGAGAGAGAGAGAGAGAGAGAGAGAGAGAGAGAGAGAGAGAGAGAGAAGGCTTATGGGAAATTTGACAGCGTATAAACATTTCGGACTTGTAAAGTCATGTCATACGTTCCATGGGAGTGCTGGGTGACCTATAGTTCGTTCACTGTAACTTGTCCCAGATTTTCGTACTTCTTCAGCTTCTTCAGTGTAGCTCAGTGGCAGAACAAGGCAATGCTAAGGCTCTGCATTATTTCCATAGAACTAGCACCATATTCTAATGATGATATACTGATATAACTCAGCATTCAAGATGGAGAGGCAACAATTTTAGGCAAAGTTAGAGTAAAAAGGGTAGGGTGATATATGACAGTAATGCTTGGAGCTATTCTGAGATTAATGAACTTGCGATCCACGCTAAAGTTCAGTTATTTAAAGTGATCTGTACTTTGCGAACGCTTCTATCGACAAAGGCAGTATAAATCTCATAATCATTTGACTGCAAAATGCAAACTTTACAGTTATTAATGAAGTAACGGCTAACGATTTTACTTGGCGCAGAGAAACGGCGTAGAAAACAGGCTGAAGGCTGAAGCTACGTCGTAGCCAAAAAATATAATCTTTGTAACGTATTCCAGTTAACACCAGACAATTTTATTTGGCTGAGAGAAGACCCATCGCAGCCAGGGGGTAATTTCGACTATCCACACCCGTTAAGTTATAGCTGATACAAATTTAGACTCGTTCCATACATGATTCTGTGTATAGAATGACTCCCACTCGGAATCTCACTCCATCACCCAGAGTCTAGTCCATTAACAGATTCATTCCAGGTCACCCAGAATCTCATTCCATCCCAAGCAAAAATCCACTACATTCTACTCAAATCTCACTCCATCCCAAACAGGATCTCACTCCATTCCACTCAGAATCCCACTCCACCTCACTCCCACCTCACCCATTCAGAAGCCCACTCCACCTCACTCCCACCCTATCCACTCAGAAACCCACTGCACCTCACTCACTCCCACCCCACCCACCCAGAAGCCTACTTCACCCCACTCAGAAGCCCACTCCATCTCACTCAGCATCCCACTCCACTCACTCAGCATTCCACTCCACCCCACTGAGAAGTCAGCTTCACCCCACTGGGAATCCCACTCCATCCCACTCAGAATCCCATTCCACCATACTCACACAGAATCCCACTCTGACCCACTCAGAATCTCGCTCCGCACACCATATCATTCAGAATTCCTCTCGATCCCACTGAGAATCTGATCCATTTAGAATATCTCTCCACTTCACTGAGAATCCCTCTTAATTTTTCCCACCCTAAGTCAGATTCCACCCTATTTCATCATACTTTATACCACAGAAAATCCCTCTCAACCCCAATTAGGATCCCACTCCATCCCATTCAGATCTAATTTACCCCACTCAGAATCCTTGCCTCTCAAACCTCGTTCTCCCTTCGAGCTGTCTCAGAATCACCCTCACCGCCGTGGAGAATCCATCTCGATCCCACTCAGAATCTCTTGCCACCCCTCGCAGAATCCTATTCATTCCCACTCAGAATCTCATTTCATTCTACCCATGGAGACACAACGCTCCTTCCAGCCTGCCACTCACCCAAGCCACTAGATATTAAAAGAAAAAAACGAAAAGAGTGAATGTGAAAGAAAGAAAAAAAAAAAAGACTAGCTGAATGAGGAAGAAAGAAAAAAAGAAAATGTCTGACTCTGAAAAACAGAAAATTGTATCAGGAAGTGAAAGAAATTGAATAAAAGGGGAAGAGAAAGAAAACTGAATCGGAAAGAAAAAGAAAATATATGACCAGCAGAAAAGTAGATGAAAAATAATAAAACCAGAAGGAAAATAACGAGTAAAAACAAAGAAATAAGAAACTAGCTAAACCAAACAGAAAAAACCCTAACTCAAACAGACAGAAAAAAGAAACTGAGTCAGAAAAAAAGAAAATAACTAAATAAGAAAAAAAAAAAAAAGCTTAGATGATGAAAGGTGTGGTGAATGTGGCTGTGGTGGTGGTGATGATAATCGTAGGATTACCAACAGCAGCTGAGATTAAAAAAAGTGAGTATTGAGTGAGGTCTCTTTCTCTCTCTGTCTCTGTCCGTCTGTCTGTCTGTCTGTCTCTAAGGATTACCCCCAAGATGATCTGGAGAGAGCAAGAATATAATATGCTAACTTTAATAAATTGAGAAGGCTAAACACAATTCCTTTAGTCACGTTATTTTTGCTACATACTGTACAAACTGGTATCTTTCGCTGATGGTGACGTCAGGCTTCTCGTCCTGAAGGGTTTACTGTCTATCTGTTTATTTATCTGTATGTCTGTCTTTCTACCCACCTACCTACCGACCTACCCACCTAGCTACCTATATAATAGTTAATTCTGGCTATCCTTTTACCTGTCTATCTATCTATCCATCTACAGTATCTGTCTGTCTATTTATCAGTTTATCTATGTCTATCTATCTGTCTCTCTGTCTATAGTGAAGGGAGTACGACTACATCATATTATAGTCTTGCATTCATTGGAGGATCTTCCTCAGCCTACGGGAAGGGTTAGGGTCATTCATCCTTAAACTTAAACAGTTCTACCAAGCTTGATCCAAATTGAATTAGACTTAGTTGGGATATATTGTAGGACATTTGACCTTACCTTATGACCTTTACCTTTGTCCTCAAAACTGAATCACTTTACCTTTTCCTGACCCTCAATACATGCACCAAGTTTGGCTAGAATCGGATCAAAACTGTTCAAGTTGAACTTACCCATGTCCAATGACCTATGACCGTTTTCGGTCAAAAAATTTAGTCACCCCTTACTCTGATGGTTCTAATTCATAATGCAGAATCTGGTAATGTTCTGTTCAATAGTTTTTCCATAATTTTGCAAACGAACAGAAGGACAAAGAAACCGGACCAAACTCATGACCACCTCATGCTTTCGCGGGTCGGATGTACCGGTAATGAAAATTCGTAACCTACATTATTCCCACCGTCATGGTGCCGTCATGTACATTTTACTCCGTTCAAGACCTAAAAACTTTATTCGTCTGAGAAATAACGTCTTTCAACCTCTTCAGTACTAAGAAATCCTTAGTATTTCATTTTTTTATCTCTCTCCTTTGAGAGGTGTCTCTCGACTTGCATAAAATCACATGGCGGCAGCATAAATGAATCAGACCTCATCGTAATGCATGGATAAAAGGTTGAACCATTAACTTCTTAAGTCCGATGACATATTTTTATTTTTATTCCCATCTGACGATTTCACTGGCCTCTGAAAACTAGAGAGGTTAGATATATTCCTCATTTACCTTTTTTACAGCCAGAGGTCCTACTTTACTTGAATAAAATTGACTGGTGGTAACATGATTAAAGTGAAATATGTCATGATGTTCAAGGGGTTGAAAACAATGACCCAGTCTGAAATAACAGAGAGATTAGAAATTACGAGTATGTACACAATACTCTCATCACGTCCAGTGATGTTTGAACGATGAATGGTTTTGTGCATATGGTTTTTTTTAATGTGACTGTGGTTGTTTGAATGAGGCGCGAATGACTCTGGGACTCATTTCACGGCATGTTGCTTGATGGTTAGACGTGTGTGTGTGTGTGTGTGTGTGTGTGTGTGTGTGTTTTGGATCCTACCTCACCCTTTCCTGTAAGAGGGATGAAGGTTTAGTTCATGATGATGATGATGATGATGATGATGATGATGATGAGTGTTTTCAATCCCTTCTTGCTTTAGTATTTTTCCTGCTGCTGTTTGTGTATCATGTCCACCTCCATTTAACAACATTAGCTCGATGACACCTTTCTTACACTGTTCTTAGTAGTGTCATGGTTAGCAAATCCAGCCCGCAAATGAAGAACCTAGAGTTCGATTCCCGGATCGGTCAGACTCTTGGACGAAGTTTGTTTCCTCTATCTCCTAATGCTCTGCCTTCTTCCTTTTCTTCATCTTCTTGCTTCCAGCAGATAATTGTTTTGTGATTCGGAGGAGTTAGTTATAGCAGACAACAGGAACTGAATCTCAGACGTTTTGGTGAACTTCTGAATTAACACTGAAATACACTGTCGTCATCAGACTGCCAGTGAGTGGGGCGGTGTATGAAAACGCCAATCTAGAGTTGTGATGATATGCTGTAAATAGTCACTGAATGTTAAAATGAATCTGGCTGTGTAACTATACCTTCATCTCTTTAACTGGGCGCAAAATTTTTCAATTTCCATCTTGAAATGTCGGAATTTTACAAGATACTGACGCTAGAATATGGTACTAGTCATGAATAAGTACTGTGGAAAACTCCCACGTCTAGTATTTTTGTATATACTTGTTCATTCTAGAGGGGTTAAATATAGCCTTCATTAGCCCTCAGACGACTAGAAGTCTATCTTTAAGTTAAATAAAATCATCTAGAGTAGCAAAAATATAATAATAGAATACTTCATTGGACTGGAGTTAACAAGCCTGAAATAAGATGCATAACCAATAACGATGTAAGGTAAAAGAAACCCGCAGTATAGGAAACTCAGCCGACTTTTACACGTTTGGTGATTTGATAATGGTTATCAAAACATTTAGGGTCGTCGTCTTAAATTGTGGGCAAACATTCACTTTGCCCTATCCACATCTTTTGGTAATCTTAACGCACGAAAGGAAGAGTGTTTTCCTGGGAACGGGAGAGGATTGCCGCAGCGTAGTATTGGAATCCGCGGGTAGTCTCATAGCACCCCATCGCACGCCCCCTCGTCATATTAGAGTTGCCTTGTACAAAGAAAACTATTTAGAATTTGAAGGACCGTATGGTGTGTGTGATGATAAAAACATCGTGTAGAGGAAAAAAAAAAATAAACGTTTAATATTTTATCGTTTTAAAAGACTTCACTGCTTCCCGGGAGATGGTTAATTTACGACTAGACGAAAACAAAGGTGAGATGCCATTCGACTTCCATTTTATTGTTCATTATTTCTACCAAGCTGTTTATCAGATATGGTGCATGGTACAGTACTTTTATAATTAGTTTGATTAGTGCACGAAATGATCCCTGCCGTGAAGAATGGCCGAGTATTAGCGTACCAGAACAAACGAATCATGCATAGCCAATTATTGTGGATTACTAAGTGTCATGTACGCGTTTGGTAAACTTTTATAGGTTCACACCATTTTGTTTAGGCTTGGCAATATATATTTCCTGGTGTATTTTGGTGTGATTTGAACGCAATTACCTTTATTTTCGGTGCTCTTTATTAGTTTTGAGATTAAGCTTCCGCTCCCAAGTGTTTGGGTGGACTGGTTGGAGTTTGCGGTTTTGGGTGTGGAAGAATGACAAAAACAAGCATTTGGGACAGAAATTTAGTCAAAATCGGCATGACCAGCCAAGGCGTATTCACAAGTTTATAACTGACCGCATGAACCCCTTTGACGCTATGTCTGACAATGAATTTTTCCTACGGTACCGGTTCCCCAAAGACTATGCATACTCTTATACAGTGTATTCAAGAACAAATGCCAGTCTTTAATGATAACAAAGGTATGAACTGCCAACATTAAGAGGTTATTTTAAGAAACTTTTTTTTTTTTTTTTTTGACATTTTAAATTTGTACTGTATATTAATGAGGGCTACCAACTGTTTGCCATGCCTGCCAACAAGAAGGGGTGCGCTCTCAAGAGTTAAAGATTACCACTTACGTTGAAGGTGTTTGTCTCCATTTCGAGCGGGGTGGGAGAAGGGTAACCCTGCCCTCAGTTTCAAGACTACGGGCGTTTAACTCCAAGCCAAGTTTAAGGAACAGCGATGTTAAGACTGGGCCGAAGAATGTCAAATTTGGAAAGATAAATGTGTTTAGAAACAGTAAATATTGAAGGTGAGGATACAAGAATATCAAGGTCAGAACCGTAAAATGTCATGGTTAGGATTGAAGAATATTAAGGATAGGACTGAAGAATGTCAAGAACATGATCGAAGAATGTTAAGGATAGGACGAAGAATGTCAAGGACATGACCGAAGCATGACAAGGATAGGACCAAAGAATGTCAAAGATGGGACCGAAGAATGTGAAGGTTAGGACTGAAGAATATCAAGGCTAGGACCGAAGAATGTCATGGATAGGATCAAAATTTGTCAGGGTTAGAAATGAAGAATGACAAGGTTAGAACCAAAAGTTGTCAAGCTTATGAACCAAAAAAGTGATTTCCAAGATTAGATTTAATCAAAGTTATTTTGGTTTAATGAGTTTGAGATTTAGGACGTTCTCCGATTTTTATTATTATTATTATTACTGTTATTATAGGCTGTAGCCTACCTCATTCTCTTCTCTGACCTCTCTCTTTCCTATTGTACTGTGGCTTGCAGTTCTTTAGTCAGTATCTTCTCATTCTTACCTACTCTTCTCCTACTGTTTCTCGCTGTCATTGGACACAGCCTATAAGTCTTCACCGCAATGTGGCCAAGATTTTCGTCCTTTAGCAGCTTATGTTACGTAGTTCAGTGGCAGAAAAAAAGGTATTGTTAATGCTTTACATCCTTCCCATACCACTGCTTCGTGACTAGCATCATAATTTAGTGTTAATCTATTGCTACGTCAGCATTCAAGATGGAGAGATAGCATTTACAGGCCAAGTTAAAGAAAAAAGATCATATGGGCGCATCGAGAGGGGGGATCCCTCTTTTTTATCTATAATGGTACCAATTTTTTTCCCTCAGCTAGTATGAAAAATTACTGAATAAAATCAGCACATGTATCCATATCAAAGGAGTTTTTATCTGCTGAAAAACGCGTGTAGTTAATGGTTGTAAAGTATTCTGTGTTAATGAGTATACTGATTCTGCTGTTGCTACAAATTTATTGCAAAATTTGAATCATGATTGTCATCAGCGAGTAAAAAAAAAAAAAAAAAAAACGAGCCCTCCTTTTAACTTTTGCTGGATATTTCCCTGTACCCTTCCCTCCCGCTTGCCGTACACACACACACACACACACACGCACACACACACACACACACACACACACACACACACACACACACACACACACACACACACACACACACACACACACACACACACACACACACACACACACACACACACACACACACACACACACACACACACACACACACACACACACACACACACACACACACATTTAGTTTAGTTGGCTGTTGTATCTAATGTTCCTTGGTTCACTTCTCTCTCGTGATAAACTGAGATTATGACGGAAAGGGAAATGCGCAATGATATACATTTTCTTTTCTTTTTCCTCTCCTTGTCATTATTCCTGATTTTCATTTTTCTTTATTAATGTCTTTTACCTGACTTATCAACTCATTCAGGTTTTCTTTCATGAATTACTTTCTTGATATTATTTTCTGAACATCCATCTCGATAGTGCCAACAACATTCACTAGATAATTATTTGGCTCACTTGATTTCCGAATCTTTTTTATTTTTTATGGGGCAAAGAATTCTTGTTACTATTAGTGACAAAAACTCAGTTCATGCAATTTTCGCTCTCACAAATCAGCACATCTCTTTACTTTCAGCAACACACAAATCAGTCCTTCACCTTTTAATGTTCTTGATATTGTTTCCCCGTAATCCATCTTAGACAGATCATGTTAACTTTCCTCGAAAAAAAAAAAAAAAAAAAAAAAAACAGCTTAATAGAATTTAGGTGTACTGAAACACATTCGCACATTCTCTGACTCTGCTTAGTTGCTGACATTGCACTGGGGCTTTTTTTGTTCCTCTGTGACTCACAACTCTCGTGGTTGTGTATGTGTGTGTGTGTGTGTGTGTGTGTGTGTGTGTGTGGGGAGGGGGGGGTCGGGGGTCACCACATACAACACTTAGGCGGGGTGAAATCAAAGGCTTACAATCTCATCAACTCTCCTTTTCTCACTAATTCCCTTCAAAGTCTTGTCTCCATCTCATCCTCTTGTCTCACGGCTATTCTGGTCACTGCTCCTCTAAACCCTCTCCTTGCATTTCTCTCCAGTTACGATAGGCAGGCAGAACTCCATCTACACACTGTCTCAAGCTTTTTGCGTTCATCTATCCAATGCACTCTCCTTTCATTGCCCTTCCTGGTAAAAGAAATTATAGTTAAGGCAAGAAATGGATTGTAAGTGTTTGTGAATCTAACCTTATTCAGCAACGACGCATCCTTAGAATTTTAACCCTTTCAAACTGATGGCATATTTTATATTTAATTCTTGCTTCTACCAGACGATTTTCTTCAGCTTTGGCAAGACATTTCGTAATGAAGGGGTAGATGAAGACTATATATAGTCTTTTGGGTTCGTAAATTCTCTTCAGCGCAGAGTAAAGCTGTCTGAAGGTATGAAGAACAATGAAAAAACATGTCAGCTGACTGGAAGGGGTTTCTTTCCTCACACAGATCATCAAAATCACTTAAGCCCTTGAAACCGGTGACGTTTGCTATACATATTAATAATTTCCATCGTCTACACAATGTATTCAGTTTTGGAGGGATTTTCCGATCTGGAGATGATAGATACAGCCTTCGTTAACCCATTCAGTATGGGAGACCTATATATCCTAACTTGAGTAACATTGTTTCAAGGTGGCAAGGAGGCAGTGCAGAATGTGTCATGGCACTGATGGCGATAAACCATTAGAGATGGAAAAGAAATTCCTTTTTTACTCTCCCTCAGTTTGGTGACGTCTTTTAATATTTTATTCCTGCTACCGCCGGACAGTTTTCAGCAACTTAGAGGAGGCATCTGTGAGTGAAAGATTCCGTGAATTGTGTGTCTAATCACGGCATTACCAAATGTCGCAGTCTGTCTGTCTGTCTGTCTGTCTCTGTCTCTCTCTCTCTCTCTCTCTCTCTCTCTCTCTCTCTCTCTCTCTCTCTCTCTCTCGTTTACCGCTAACTATCCTGGTCACTGTTTTTGCTGAACTCAGTTTGAACTGCATCCCCATAATAGAGGCACACAGCACCTGTCTATCTACTTATTATTATCTCTTTTCTATCCAGTTCTCTAATGCAAGAGTCCACCGCTACCATCAGTCTTTCATGTGTGCAACTGATTAGCTCTGAAACTTCGTCGCTGTGTTTTTCCCACTGTCAGTGACGTCCAGTCCTTTAAATGCATTGCGTCTAGGTATCTTGAAATGAACAACAATTGAACAATATTTGACTTTCTATCGTTTTCATTATAACTCGGAAGAAAGACGTTTTGCAAGTTTTAAGCCTTGAATCCTTTCATTTTGCATAAAACATTCTAAGTAATATAGTCTTCAGGAAACAAGAGAAAGAATAAAAATAAAACAAGGGCATCAAAACGGTTAGAATATATTATCTTTGTCAAAGGTTTGGAAAATGATTCGAGGTATATATCTTCCATGACCTTTGGGAGCGATCATGAAGCTGAAAAACGTCAATAACTACGTGCGGCCGCGGAAGTGTTGTTTTTTCCTTATTAGGCTAAATGATTTGGATTTTTTTTCTTCAGTAGCTCGATAACAAGTAAAGCTAGAAGAAAATAAACAATTTTACGTTTAAGCCCTCCATACTTACACAGTTTATGAAGCAGATATACTTTTTTCTTAGCATTATTCCATTACCCATATTAAAGTGGTATGGATGTGAATCACTGAAATTAACATACCGTTTTGTGAGGATGAGAAAATCCTACTAAACATTTTGTCTTTCTCTTCCCAAATACAGAGACTTATCTGATTTAATCGTCCTTTCCCGGCTTAACCCTTTCAATCCTGTGATGCTATTTAATTTTTCTAACCTTCAAGCGACTTAATTAAAAATGGGAGAACCTTAATTGAGTTAATAATACCGATACGGAATCCCTTCTGTTTGAAAAGTCTAAAAAGTATATCTGAGTGTCTGTCTGTCTGCCTGTCGATCTGTCTATCTATCTGTCTATCTATTATTTCAGAGTGTTTACCTGTCAGTCAATACGTCAAGCAAAATTTCAATCGATCAGTCAACTAATCAGTCTCTATCAATTTATCAACTTACCCACCTATCAATCGGTCAGTCAGTCATTATGTTTATCCATCCTTGTATCTCTACCTATATCATTGTATCTGCCTCACTACCTATTTCCTTCAATAAATCTTTACACCTTCCACTCTTCTTCACCTAACATTCTAATAATTGGTCTCCACATTTGCTTCCATTTTCGCTTCTTTCACCTGAGCTCTTCCTTTGTCTCCTTTGATTATATTAACACAGCTCCTCTCTCTCTCTCTCTCTCTCTCTCTCTCTCTCTCACACACACACACACACACACACACACACACACACACACACACACACACACACACACACACACACACACACACACACACACACACACACACACACACACACACACACACACACACACACACACGTATCATTCTTTTCCTTTTCTATATTAATCATTACCTCCTTAATATTTCCAGAATCTGTATTTATTTTCTAACAGTAGATCTGTAAGATAGACTAAATACCAGAATACAGTAAAGACAGTACAGGACTGGATGATGAATGAACGGATGTCATTAATGAGAGATACTCCCTTCGGTTAGGCTAATAAATAAATAGGAATATCAATATTCAAGAAAGTTACTAAATAAATATATGAATATATAAGTAAATGATAATTTTCATTATACATTCATAGCTGCACAGTGTTTTCTGATCTTTGGTCCTCCAGCCAATTTCCAGGAAGAGCTAGAGTCAAGGGAAACTCTACGCTCTCCTTTCCTTGTTCTCCCTGGAGGAAGAAAATATAACCAACGATAATTTTTCTTTTGCATTTAAGACTTGCTTTCTATTGTAGGAGAAACAGGAGACATGGTGAGACTGCACTCTCCGTTCCTTGCCCTTCATGTAAAAAACAGTAATATGGTTACGCCCTGGAATCGATCGTAAATGTGGCCGGGTGTCCCATCCCATTTTAAACTTTATCCTTCTTAGACCATCTAACTTTTGACACAGCTTAGGGTCCCAGGTTTTCATAATACTTTGTGTGAGTGTGTGTGTGTGTGTGTGTGTGTGTGTGTGTGTGTGTGTGTGTGTGTGTGTGTGTGTGTGTGTGTGTGTGTGTGTGTGTCTTTCAGTATTTATTGGGCTTTTTCAGATTATTCATAAATATATTCAAATTGTAAGTTCTTCATTCCAAACAGGAAACAATATGAGTAAGGTGGTAGTATTGAACAATAATGCTTCCCCCATAGAAGCTTAATCTAAAACCTATTAACTAGACAAGAATCTTTAAGTCAGACAATCAGTTAACGCTAAGTCCCAATCTTCTCCAAGAAAATGAATCACACAATGTTATATCGAGGCCCCCAATTTCAGTTCCTGTGGTAGAGGTGGCAGGCCTGGCGGGAGGGGGGGCGTCGCTCCCTTGTGACGTGAGTCATCAACCTGGGGACACCTTGCTCCTGCTGCTGTGGTTTAAGGACTCCCTGGCCACCCCTATATTCAGGTGAGAGAGAGAGAGAGAGAGAGAGAAAGTGTGTTACATACTCAGTGTCTTGAGTCCATAGCACCGTATAGAGTTCAAGTAAAAGAATGGTACCCACCCTTTTTTTTTCATGTTATAATGTACATCATTTTGGGCTCACATCAAATCAATAAACAACTTCCCCACGTGAACATAACCTAATACAACTGGAAAACAGCATGTGCGGTATTTATAATCGTCTCTATTAAAGGAATTCGTGAAGGGATCATTAGGAAATGAGTTATTTAAGAGGAGCCTGTGGAGTCACGTGGAGAGACAGGCTGACGAATGAGGATATAAAGGAGCGTTGTGGTGTGGATGTGGATGTGATAGGAAGCGTTATGAGGAACACACTGAGGTGGTTTGGCCATGTGGAGATGATGGAGGGTGAAAGACTGACGAAGAGAGTGTATGTGAGTGAGGTGGAGGGGGGAAGAGGGAGGGGGAGGCCGAGGATGAGATGGAGGGATGGGGTGGAGAGGTATATGAGAGAGGGGGGGGTGTGAGTTGGGAGCAGGGCAGTGAAATGGCGGGGGACAGGGCGACTTGGAGGCGATTTGTTTGTGGCCACCCCAAACGGGATTGAGGCGTCTGGCAATAGATAGATAGATAGATTAGGAATATTGTTTCACATAGTTGTATCGCTGAAATGAGAATTTTGGTAAACGTTCATCAAATCATATCTAATACAGTTACTGGACGAGGGAATCCATGTTATTTCAGGTCAACCCTAGAAATCTTTCCCTGATTATTTCAAAGGGTAGGATACACGATAAACACCCTTTATAAGCTCTCAGATGTGGTTTAAATTGCATAAATAAAGACTACAATATACTGAAGAGGTCAACAGAGACCGGCTCTACAGTAGCTCCTTCACTTTTAAAAGGCTTATCACAAACTGAATAAAATGGCCTGGTGGTTTCTTGCATAAAATAAGACGACTTTAAACTGAAACAGTAACGGAGATGTATTTAACCTCTTGGCGGTGAATGGTTAACCTTTTCAGTACGAGGACATCTTTTATGGTTTATTTTTATTGCTTTATAGTTTAGTCTTGTTACTACCAGACAAGTCTGCTTAGATTCGGAGGGACGTTTGATACTTCATGAACCTTTTTTGCTACGGGAAATATGCTATACTGTACATCAAGCTGAATACAAGCGTCGGGGGGGTGGTAGGAATAAAATGAAAAATGCCTAATGGAAGTGAATGGGTTAATGGAGAAGGCTTCCAATTAAGGGGCTCTCAAATTAAGTGGACTTTCACTGGTACTAAATGGTGTCATTCGCGCCAAATGAGACAGCGAGGCGGTGTGTCGTTAGGACAAAATTACATCTCTTAATTATTCTCTTCGCTTAGGGTGCCATGAAAATTCCAGTCGCTGGTAAAAAATAAAGTGTATTATATTATATATTTTTTCTATATCACTTTTGCCAACACACACACACACACACACACACACACACACACAGAAGGGCTCGTAGTTAACTTTAATCCCTTCACCATCTTACCGTCTTCAGCAACCACACAACTACATGACCCCCATTCAGGCACGACGAAGCCACCTTCCCCGTCTTTACATTGCATACCCTGTTCAGGTCAAGAGGTACTGTATTTTTGCGTATTTTTGTACTCTCGCAAGCTCAAGTTGTCAATACAGAACTGTCTTCACTCATACGGCTTCAAAACACTTCACAGTAAAATTAGAGTTAATATTACAGGGACAGAAGGTGAAAGCTTAACGATCTGTGTTAAAAGGTAGCGTTATTAAGACTTGCTAAATTGGTTTGGATGCCTCATAGCAGTGGCTCTCAGAATGCTTGTTCGCGAACTGACATGGGTACGCAAGAGGATTTCTAGGCCGTACCTTGTGGGATGGCGAAAAAATCGTTATAGAGTACGGTAATTTTAGGAATTATGTGATACAAAAAAATCGTTATAGAGTACGGCAATTTTAGGAATAGTGTGATACAAGAGAAAGTATTTCCTAAAAGCCTTCAGATCATTCACACTGAAATAAAATATTGATCGACGTAATTAGAATAACCCTTTAACACCGGCATTCGCTACTAACAAGCTAACCTCAAAAACTGCGTTACCATTATATGCTTGATTAGTGTTAACAGAGTAGCACTGATGTTACGTTCACTGTCTCAGTAATGGGGGTAAGGGTCGGTTACATAAACAAACTGGGGATAATTGCAAAGAAAAAGATTTAGGACACCTGTACAGAAAAATGACCCAAACAGCAAGGAGAGTTAGAATTTTGTAAACTAAAACAAATAATACAGGCAGAAACGTGAGTCAGACTTCTATAGTTGTAGTACAGAAAGTGACCCAGGCAGCTACGTAAGTTAGAATTTAATAGTACAGAAAATGACTCAGGCAGTTAGGTGAGTTAGAGTTCAATAATGAATAAAAATAAATCAGGCAGCTAAGTGAGTCAGGATTCCGTACTAGAGAAAATGAACTACTCAGCTTGCTTGGTGGGTCAGCAGTCCAAAGTGTTATAAAATTACCCAGGCAAATAGGCGAGTCAGAATTCTAAAATATTGAAAAAATGACCCAAACAGCTATGCCAGTCAAAATTCTAGAAGTTCAGTAGTATAGAAAAATGACCAGATTGCCTTGTGAATCAGAATGCAGTGGGACAGAAATATGATCCAGGCAGCTAGGTAAGTCAGAATTTTATAATATAGAAAAATAACGAGGCAACTGCCTGAGTCAGAACTCTTTGTATTGTAAAATGACTCAGGCTGTTTAGGGAATCAGAAGTTTGTAATACAAAGAACGGCAAAGGCAAGTAGGGCGAATGACAATTAAATAACCTGGCGGCATCGATATATCTTTGGGACATCTGTGCTCAGTTCTACCAAAGTCCGACAGCTCCCACCTCCATCCCTCGAAAAGGAGGATGGTAAGCTGCAGGAGGAGAGGAACCTCATCGTGCAGTCCACCGGGTTCACGTTTCAGATAAACCTGGGGCAGGGTCTACCAGTACTGATGGTGATGATGATGGTGATAATAATAATAATGATGATGACGATGCTCATACAGTATGTGCACAGGTTGGACGCTCGTCACGGTGGGCTTGAGAGATGGAGAGATGAGCGTCGCATGGGGGGGCGTGTTACCCTGGAGGTGGGGGGTCACCGCGCCTTGCTCTTCCTCACCCCGCTTTCCCCCAGCGACCAGGGACTCTATACGTGTAGGGTAGATTATCAGTACCAGCCTACCAGCACTACAAGAGTCTCGCTTACAGTTGTAGGTTAGTGATCCCTGTCTTTGTCTCTGAGTCTCTGTCTCTGTCTGTCTCTATCTCATAACCTACCAGTTCCATATTCGTCTCAGTTTATTATAAGAACAGGAAAACCCCCTTCTCTCTCTCTCTCTCTCTCTCTCTCTCTATCTCTCTCTCTCACCCATAAAATAAGTACAACGTAGTATTTTCGTGGATTTATGAAGGTCTTAGCATGTCTTCCTTGGCCTTTTCCTCTTTTTCACATGAACCATAATAATATCTCTTACATTATTATTTCATATATAATGTATATATTTAGAGAGAGAGAGCGCTAAAATAACATACAAGAAAACAATAACGAGATACGTGCAGAAAAAACCTGGTATTGAAGACTTTCTACGTAGTTCCAAATCTCTACGAAAATTCAACATGAAGAGAATGCAAACACACACACACACACACACACACACACACACACACACACACACACACACACACACACACACACACACACACACACACACACACACACACACACACACACACACACACACACACAAATCCTCACGGACACTAACTCATCTAAATTCATCCTAACCTTTTTATCAGAACTACAAACCTAACATAGATCTAATTTCCGCACTTTAACACACACACACACACTGAAAATCACAATCCTTTTAAGTTCATCCTGAATATCCATAAAGATACAAGTCTTTCTAACCCAGATATGGTTTCACCCTAACAGTTCCTCCTGCTGGGCTGACAGTTACGGTAGAGACTGAGGGAAAGCCAGTCAAAGGAAAAGTTGTGAAGGGGAAGGAGAGGAACGTCGTCTTCTCTACCTCCCATAGCGACTCACTGGACCCAGTGGTGGGGCCTTACCTGGCGGGGGACATAATCAGTCTCACCTGCGTCGCTAGGGGGGGTGAGGTGGTGTGTGTGTGTGTGTGTGTGTGTGTGTGTGTGTGTGTGTGTGACGTAAGCAATCTGATGATAATTCAATTGGATAATGTTTTTCTTTTACCGGTATTCAATTTCTGAATGCTGCCATCCTCACATAATTCAATGACAGTTAGATAATGATGATGATGATAATAACTTTCTCTTTAGGAAATGGAAACTGGCAGCACATACAACTTTAAATGTCTCTCCCTCTCTCTCTTGTCACCCTAGGACATCCCCGTCCATCCGTCGTGTGGCTGGTTGACGGAAGCCTCTTACATTCTGCAGCACCTTCATCTCAACCCACCATTGCAGCACCAAGGCCCACGGTCCCTCCCTCGCCTACCCCGCCGTTCGTAAAGCCCCTAGCCAGCACGGGTGTTAAAAGTTTTCGGCCTTTAAATGCTCATGAAACACCCACACAAGCTTATGAAGGGAGGTCTCACAATACGCTCAGTTTGGGGTCCCTTAGACGTAAGCATGAAGGGGAGCCGCACAATACGCTCATTTTGGGGCCGCTAAGACGTAAACATCTTCACATGGATGTCATGTGTCAGGCTGTCAACTCCAACCTCACCGACCCCATCTCTCTCACTCTCACCGTCGACATGAACCGTTAGTATTGTAGTATAGTCTGGAAATTAAATATCATGCCAGTTCTGTCCGAAGAATATTAAAAGCTTGCGAAACGTAACCAAAGATTCAACAGGACCAATGCTTACCTCAGGTGCCTCGAGTTTTCCACAATAATTTTACCATACTTTAGGAAGATACTTAATTCCCTGTTTGTACGGTGGATGTTTCTTATGCCGTATAAGGCATGGATAATACTGTGTGAGATATTCACACACACACACACACACACACACACACACACACACACACACACACACACACACACACACACACACACACACACACACACACACACACACACACACACACACACACACACACACACGTACGTCTCACTTCCAGGTTACACCACTGGACTTATTTTTACCACACCTAGGACGCCACACCTAATGCTGCCACACTACACATTACTAAATCATGTCTATACTCCGGTTTTTTTTTTTTTTTTTTTTTTTTTTTTAATTGAGACGAAGATGCACTTGACAGGTTGGTGATGACTGGCTGAATGCAACATGTCCGAATAACATTTACAACCCAAATGTCCCTCTCAGATATATGTTGTCAATTAATAATGCTGACGAGTAAAGAGATTATGAAGTAATGTTGCATTCAGCCAATCATCACCGACTTGTCAAGTGCATCTTCGCCTCGATTAAAAAAAAAAAAAAAAAAAAAAAATAGTATAGGTGGTGTGTTTATATGAACGGCTGGCATGTGCAAATAACAAATTAATCTATATCAAATGTATTTTTATTAAGTGTTTGAAAATATGAGAAGTTACTGTGCATTCTAGATAAATTTTTTAGTTATTTTTACGTATTCATGTATTTGTACGAGTGTATGTATTTTGATATAATCATTTATCAGCTACCATATTATTTTATAATTTAAATTCACAACACTATTGCAAATCTCTCTCTCTCTCTCTCTCTCTCTCTCTCTCCCTGCCCCGCAGTGCCTCCCCTGAGTGTGAAGCTCAGCGCCCTGGACCTACCACTACAGGAGGGAGTAAGGAGAGGGGCGGAGTGTGTGGTAAAGGGGGCGCGTCCCCCTCCTTCCCTGTCGTGGTGGATAGGAGGCCGTAGGATCCCTGCAACGTCGCTGCAGGTAAGGATACATATAATTTTCACACTGATGGTTTATCGTCTCAACCTCCAGAATGTTTTTCTGTCTATCTATACTGTATATCTATCCATATATCTACCTAATTTCAGACGCCTTATTGCCGTAAGAGATAGCCACAGACAAGTCGCCTCCATGACGCCCTGTCCTCTGCCATTTGGCTGCCCTCCCTCCAACGCACACCACCCTCCCTCATACATCTCTCTACACCATCCATCCACCTCAGCCTTTACGTCAACTTATACAATCTCTCTGTAGACGACTACGATTATGTCTCTCCATTCGCCTTAAAAAATCTTCCAAAGAAGTCTTAAGAAATCGTAAAATCCCCTCACCACCGCACATTCACTCTCACCATCACACAAACACCGTCACCACCACTGAACATTACCACCAAACGAGCACCATCTTCACCACAAAATACCATCACCTCACACCGATAATCACCACACAAACACCATCACCACCACGCACACATCACCACTGAAACTATCACAACAACAAAACATCATTACCACCACACAAACACCATCATTACTACACAACATGATCTTCCTTGAGAATATCGTATCATGATCATTAATAATATTGTTCAAATTATTAATCCTTTAACCATTGTTGCTTTATTGTACCAGACTAACAAACAGCTGTATTGGTGTCACCTCACATACAGCATCTGTTCATCATAGTCTTCTCTGTCCAGCCTTTGCAACTTAATACACTTTTCAGGAAGCATTTGCTAACTCTGTCTTCCTTCTTTTCCCATTTTTCCTCCCCTCTTTCCCCTCGTTCACTCTCTTCTTTCCCCATTTTTCTCCCTCTTTTTCCCCATCCTTATCTTCTTTCCTCCCCCGCCTTCTTTTTTTTCCCAGACGGGCACTGATGATATATCGTGACAGTGTGTGAGGCCGTGGAGAGGAACCGGGAAGTCGTTCATTCATAGTCTTTCCTTTAACTTTCTCCCTTCTTTCTTCTTGCCTCCTCATTTTTCTTCCTTGTCCTTCCCTTCTTGATCCCCGTTTTTTCTCCTTCCTTTCCCCAGACGAGCGCCGATGGTAACACAACAGTGGGGACGACGATAATGACTCCCTCTGGTGAAGATGACGGAGAGCTGCTGACCTGTGTGGCACAGACGCAGAAGCCTCCAGCCACAATGAGAGACTCCAGGCGGCTACAGGTTCATTGTAGGTACAGCTCGGGATGAGAATCATCATCATCATCATCATCATCATCGTTGACGTCGTCCTCTTTATCAGCGTTATTATTGTATCATCTTGATCATCTTCATCATAATCATAATCATTATCATCATAATCACAATCATTAACATCATCACCACATCTTTATATAATTCTTGCTATTTTCAGCCTTTTTTATTTAACTCATCGTTGGTTTCTTGAACTGTTAGGGCATAATATAACCGTCATTGCCTCTTTCAGAAGGAAGAGTCTCTTTAAAGCTAAATAAAATCTGTGAATGCAATAAAAGTGAAGGGAATAGCAACCTACAAGTGAGAACTAAGATGTGATATAAAGCTCCATTTTACTTCAACGGCCCAGATTTTTGTCCTTTTGTATCGTACTTCACGTAGGTCAGCGGCAAAACAAGATAGTAGGTCTACTGTTACTACATTCTTTCCATAGCACTTCTTCGTGACTAGCATTATGCTATAGTGCTAATCTTTTGTCACAACTCTGCAGTCAGGATGAGGAGGTGGCAATTATATGCCAAGTTAGAGTGAAGAAGGTAGGCCTACATAGCTCGGATTTACTTTCATTTTCCTCTATTCCTGCCCCTTAGCCAGATCAGCACCACTCTTACTGTATATTTCATTCCCACTCTTTCCATACAAATTCATTCAACGTAAGAGAGGTATTTGAATAATTGGAAGGGCGACATATACTCACCATTAGCTCCTTCAGCACCAGAGAATATTTACCAGGCTGTATAAAGTCGTCTGGGATTAATAAGAATAAACTATGGAAATACCTCATGGTGGTGAAGAGATGAACCCCTTCTCCCATGTTTTCTCCATTTTATTTTTGTTACTTTCAGACGATTTTTTTCAGCTTAGGAGGGACTGTTCGAACTGGAGGGGTTAGATATATTCATTAATTCTTTCACTATTACAGATCCTTCCTAATTTAGGTAAATAGGAATAAAATGAATTATACGAGATCGAATGGAAAGTACTCTAACCCTCCCACAGTTTGGACAACTCTAGTGTTTTGTTCCAGCCAAGGCCAGACGATTTAATGCAGCCGAGAACAAAGAACTTCGTATTTCACTCCAGTTTACGTCTTTAAGATTTTATTCAGCTCATAAACCTTAACTGCAGTCAGAGGATTAATTTTTTCACCTGTTACGTCCTTCATTTTACATTTCCCCTCAACACTTTCAACAGGCCGGGCATTCAGACACCTCCACCCCCCCACCTCTCTCTGTCCAGTACCTTTTGTCTGTTGGATTCACTGCTATTGTAGGCCAGCTTGACACAGTCGCTAGGGAGAGAAATTAGAGTGACATATAAAAGCCGGAGAATGTGACTGGCAAAGAGGGTGTACAGAAGAATGCAATGGAAAACCAGTTGTAAACGCTTTACTTTCTTCACTGTTTATGAACATCGTAAGCATAAAAGAAATTATTTCAGTGAAATATACTGCCGATTCAGCTTATTTTGATTTCTTAATATGAAGTGCTGCTCTCGGGTGTCTGCCCTTTTCTCTCCATCCTTCTTTCCTTCCATTCTCTTGTCTTTCTTTCCTTCATTCTTTCCTTGTCCTTCTGCCTACGGGTGACTTTACACTCCCTCTTCTGTCTTTCTTTTCTTCATTCTTTCCACTTCCTTCAGCCTGTGGGTGACTCTACACTGAGTGACAAGCCAAATGATTTCCTGTACAACAGGAAACCATTTACTACGCTGGGTGGTAACCATATAACCAAATTTTGGCGCCTGGTGGTTTAGTGGGTAATTATTGCGCTCCAATCGGATTGAGCCGGTGAAGGTTTATATCCAAGGGGTGGTTGGGGTTGATTGCTCATGTAATGCCACTCAGGGATGAGTGGGGCTGGTCACTCTCATCTTAAATGTCGGGACCAACTGCCTAGCCCCGGGCTCCTACGCTCCTCATGGGGCAATGTAGGATTGGATGATGGATGGATGGATGGATTAATATTGCGAGGCTGCATCAGTGCAGTGCGCTCGTATGGCTAAATTATGAACAACACAGCCTTGCTACATTTCACACGCTACCCGGGCAGAAAATTGTAGAATTGTAGTCGGCTTGGTCTGTTTTATATTTCCAGGAAGGCCTACGTGAAGATAAGCTGAATTTGGTTAGTCTTCTAAGGTTTGTGTTGGGTTAGGTAAAACTAGCATATTGGGGTTGGGTTGGGTTAGACTGTAGGAGGCTAGAGTTAAATAAAAAGCAGATATTTTGGCTGCTCCACGAAATTATTAATTAACCATGCAGTCAGTGAATGTGAAAAAAAAAGAGATTATGAGGTACGAAAAGCGTTACGGAAAGCAGAAAATTACTCTGGTAACGCAGACTGAGCTGTGCTGTCCCCGTGTCTTATAAAAATTTGCCATCTATCTAAGGAGGATGCAGTATATAGACCACCCAGTACAACAAAGTATCTTTAGTAATATCCTTCCCTTATACAGGACCATAAGGTATCAATTGCAATATTCTTCACAGCAAATTTTATACAGCAATATTATACAGCAAAGTGTCAGGGGTAATAGTCCTTTATTGTACTGTAACAGTGTCGGTGGTAACATCTGCCTTTTTTATACTGCAGTATTTAATGGTAACCTCTTTCTTTTATTAAACTGCAGAGTGCCAATGGTAATATCCCTCCCTTATGATACTATAAGGGTTAGTATCCCCTCCTACTACACCCCAAAGTGTCAATGGTAATATCCGGCCCCAACCTCCTCTACCCCCCAGACTCCCCCCGTGTCTCCGCCAGCTTCGGGTCCTCGCTTGATGCTGAGCGGATCAAGGAGGGCGCCGACCTGTACCTGGAGTGTAGAGTCAAAGCCAACCCACCTCCGTCACACGTCTTCTGGAGGCACGACGTAAGTATTTTCTAAGCCACGTATTCTGAGTGACTTGGGAGTCACTGCCAAGTGAAAACCGGAAGCCTCAAATAATATTCCCTCCAGTGTACTCTGATCTTGTAAATTTTGTTATACTTCACTAGCCAGTATTTTCATTCCTCTTTCCTTTTAGTAGGTTATCAGTTGGACCTGTTCGTGGATGGTTTTGACTTGATTTGTGTAGAACATTACATTATACAGCTGGGGGAGTGGATGTGAGTGAATGAGACTGTTTTCTCATGTTTTCTGGCTGGAGCAAGATGCATCGAAGGGAAGAAAAAATCCAAAGCTAGTCTCGCTTACTAAGATGAGCTACTATAGCACATCATCTCTCTTACTCAGGAAGAGGAGCTGTACCAGAATATTTCTAGAGGCATACTAGTGAGTGGAGGTACCCTGGTGCTGCAGAGGGTGGCTCGCTCACAGGCGGGGACATACACCTGCCACGCCCGCAACCCACTAGGCGAGGGGGACTCCAGCGCACTCACCGTAGATGTCAAGTGTGAGTATACAACTGTCGTATGGTGCTGGAGAGAGAAGCGAGAGGGTCACCTTCACGTGGTGACGCCGATATGACCTGCCGGTTCCACCGTCCGTTTATATAAACGTTCCTTAACTCCCAGTCCCCAAAGGGAAGATGGTGGACTGCAGTCCACCAAGTTCACGTTCAGATGAGCCTGAGGCCACACACACACACACACACACACACACACACACACACACACACACACACACACACACCAAAAACAACAACAAAGATTATCATACCTTCTCAGTGAAACAGGGTTCTTCGAATATGGGAAATCTGTGTGCATTCTCTCTCGCCCAGTCATTCCTTAAGCTTTTCTTATCTACCCTATAGTAAATCCTTTGGTCCATTTAAACATTTCAGTCAAATCTCCCTTGACTCTCCGCCTTTCTAGTAGGTGCAGAACTAACTGAACCCCTTCAGTCCAATGGTGCAGAACTAACTAAACCCCTTCAGTCCAATGGTGCAGAACAAACTAAACCCCTTCAGTCCAATGGTGCAGAACTAACTAAACCCCTTCAGTCCAATGGTGCAGAACTAACTAAACCCCTTCAGTCCAAGGACGTCATTTATGTTATATTCTTGCTATTACTAGATGATTTGGGTTAGAGGAACACCTAAGTAGTGAAGACATTAATGGAGATTGTATCTAACTTGTCTACTTTCTCTTAAGTTGAATAAAATAGTCAAAAAATTGCTAAAAGCTAGTGAGCATTGCATCCCCGGCGTGAAGGGGTTGATCTCCAGTACTATTCTAGTGTCTCCGATACTGTTAAGTTGGGGACACTGGTAGAGTTAGGGATAGGGATTTCTTTTCTAGATGTTGTTCTTTTGTCCCCTCACTCAGCATGAAGTAATCCTAATGGACTTCAAGCGGGAGCTCCCATAGATTTTTATTGAGGTTACTGTGTATGGAAGCACTGCTTAAGTGTGATTTAAAGTGTAAGCAGCAGTTACTAGTGTGATCCTAGAGGCGCATTTTAATTGTTGGAGCCAGAAAAAGTATATTTTGAACGGGTAACGTATACTCCAGTAATAACCCTATGCAGAGTACGGGGGTCAGAGACTAAGTAATCACTGTCCACAGTATTTAAGGGTAAGTATCCGGCCTACGTCCCTCGAAGCTGAGTGAAGAGTAAGACAAAAAGGAACTACACTGTGCTGCAGATCTGAAATACAGTGACGTTAAATATTCTGAAACATTTTTATTTACTTCCCCCCCCCCCCCCCAAAAGTCCCGGAATTTCATACGGATTTTGTACAATGACCAAAGCTATCTATCTTTGTATTTTATGAGGTCACTCCATCTGCTGCATACCGTATCCATCTCTCTCTCTCTCTCTCTCTCTGTATGTACAGAATATATGGACTATATGTATGTATGTATGTATGTGTGCTTGTGTGGGCGTGTTTGTGTATGTGCGTGTGTGCGCGTGTGAGTTTGTGTGTGTGTGTGTGTGTGTGTGTGTGTGTGTGTGTGTGTGTGTGTGTGTGTGTGTGAAGCTGTATCCTTCCCAGATTTCGACGTGCACTCATTACCCGTCTAGGTACCCAAACACACCTCTTTTCTGCATAATTCAGAGACGTAAGAGCTGTCTCCCGGTATTCTCAGTCATCTAAATACACTAGTCGCCTCCGGAACGGTCTTGCGTAATCTATCTTTCCCTGACCTATAGATCTCCAGCTATCAAGTATAATGTGTCCGAGAACCCGAACGAACGGATCTTGATTTTGGCATTCTTGCATTTATTTATTTTTTTTTTTTTCACAACGATAATAGAAGAGGTATCCTGTTGGGGTAACTGGCACTGGACAAGTGAGTCTTAGAGAGCTGTAGTTTATGAGGTTCATTTGGTATGTGCATTTATGAGATTCCATGTAATAATTTTTGACTCTGCTATTCTGTACCCACCCCAGACGCCCCTGTATGCTCGGCAGCTCAGACAACAACGTACGCCGTGGGTCGCAACGAGGACGCAGAAGTATCGTGTGCCATTGAGGCCAACCCGCTGAAAGTGACCTTCCGTTGGTCCTTCAACACCACCACTGAATCCGTGGACATTCCCACCGCCCACGTCAGCAGCGCCGGGAACCAAAGTACCATCAGCTATACACCTTTGAGCGCATTGGACTACGGAACTCTTCTGTGTTGGGCAGTAAATGATATTGGTGTTATGAGGAATCCCTGCGTCTTCCACATAGTACCCGCAGGTGAGTTGGGCGTGTGGTGGATTGATTTGAATGGAAGAGTTAGTTGGGTGGATTAATTTAAATGGAAGAGTTAGTTGAGGCTCTGTATATAATGAAGAAAGGATTTGGGACGTGTAGAGACGAGACTGGGAAAATAAGGGAACAGTGGTAAGGGAAAATGAAGATGGAAGGAGTGACATGCATGGAAATGTGAGTTGGAAGGAAGGTGAGGGAAAGATTCGAAGAACAGGGATGTGGGTATAAGAAAAAATAAATAAACGACAAGGAAGATATGAACGACAAGGATTTGGCGTAGGGAAGCAAGGATGGGAAGATAAGAGGATTGAGTGGAGTGGGATGAGTAAAAAAAAATGAGTGACTAGGTAGATTAAGCAGTCCGTTCCCTAAGGCTCAGCAGTCCTACGCACCTAGTCACTGAATTGGTGCTAATACCATACAGTATACAATAAAGCACGATAATTTTATCTCATTCTGGACTAGTGTAACGATATTAGTGGGTCTGGTTTTATGAAATGGTTGAAGATCAGTCAAGGATGGTTTGATCCCGTGAATCCGGGTGACATGCTTTTCATATAATCTTACCGCAACAGATGATTTTTTTTTTTTTTTTTTTTCAGCATCGAAAAGGATTTTATACCGAAGTTTTTTTTATTACGGCTATATCTTTCAGTTCGAAGATTTTGTCCTAAATTGAAAAAAATCGCAAGCAGATAGCAACAATAAATTTAAAAAGACGTCCCGTACTCAGTGGGTTAAAGATCAAATCCTCAAACAGTTTCTCGCACCAGTCTCTGATCGATTTCATGACCTTACAGTCAGAAATCCATTACTATACTACTTAACCCCTCGTCTTCCTTACCTCCCTCAGGTAAGCCAGAGCGGCCAGGTAACTGCAGCGTGGTTCAGGGGCGTGCCACCTCAGTCCGGATACGTTGCCAGGCTGGGGGCGACGGGGGGCTGCCACAACACTTTATCCTGGAGGCGGCGCTGCAGGGGGGATCCCACACCGTCAACCTCACCACAGCTCAGGCACCAACTTTTATGGTATGTGTGTGTGTGTGTGTGCGTCGCACACCTTCAGCCTCACCGCCGCGCAGGCACCCAGTTTTATGGCCAGTTGATATATTCGTCTGTGAAATGGAGATGAGAATTCAGAGGCTTGAATGGCAAGTGAATTTACGTGTTGTTCATTTCACTGGGCATTCACACGATACCGATAATTCTTTGATATAAGGGTGGGGACTATGGAGTTAAGCTGCGAGACATACAGACAAATGAAGAAGTTAAGGAGCGTTGTAGTGTCATTGTGGATGTGCTGGAAGTGTTAGAAGTACCCTGATATTACTTGGCCATGTGGAGGGAGGAGAGCGAGAGACTGACTTGGAAAATATATGTGAGGGAGAGACGAAGAGGGACACTGAGGATGAGGTTGAGGAATGAGGTGAAGAGGCTGTGTAAGTGAGGATGGTGGGAATTGGAGGGATGAAAGTTTGATGGCAAAGGAAAATGTGTCTGGGAGGCAATTTGTGGTGAATCCCTGTCGGGATTAAGGTGTCTTCAGTAGATATATAGACAGACTTTAGAGGTTAGAAACAATGTTGACTGGGCAGATATTAAAGAAATTACCGTTTAAGATCGCTTCTAACTGCTCTAGGAGGGAAATGTACATTATGGTATAAACCGAGTGGTGAATATTTCATTCTTTGTCGACTCCTATTTGTTTTTGGCAAACTCCCTTGACGACTTTCTTAATAGTAGTTCTTTGTTATAAAGTCATAAATAACTAAAAATGACGAGTTTGTGATCATCTTTTTGTACTGTAAATCAAGAAAATAATATGTAAAGAAAACATAATCTGTCAGTGTGGAGGATTTCGTCTATGCAGTGGAATCGAAAATTCTGAAGGCATAATGATGAGGGCTTTGATGCACGGTTATTTTACCTGCACCAGATAATGGTTTAATGTTCTACTCTTTTACCAAGTTGTCTGGCTTATCCCCACCTCTACTTACAAGGGGGGGGGGAAATAAGGTTATGATGAAGATGTAAATTATGCTGATGTATATGTTTTCATACTTTTTTGTTTTCTTAGATAGAAATTATGGTAATGGTTACCCCATTGGGACATTTCTAGTTAGGAGGGTTTCTAACGCCTCCTTCTAAGCATTACATCTTTAATATTACATCATAGTGCTTTCTATGCTGTTTATATATTTTCGGTATCGGGAAAGACTGTAAATACTCGTATCTGACATGAAAATCCTCCCCCTTTTGTACATAAACAAACTGGTAAGCATGATATCCTAGAAGGCCATCTTAGTGACGGGATTGCGACCCTGTGACGTATTTCTAGTTGGTTTCGGAGTCTATGTAACGCCTCTTCCCAAACGATGTGTTCTACAAATTACTCCTGAATATTGTCTTGCCTGCTTTTGCTACAAACAGACTGCAGTATGTAAATTATGTAAATGACATCAGAATGTAACAGCGTAATATGGAAAATAAGTCGCTAAGGAAGAGATGTTACGAAGCCTGCCATGCTACATACGGTGCGGCTTCTTATGTGTTACAGGTGCGTGGTCTGATTGCGGGCGGGCAGTACCGTGTGGAGGTGCGGGGAGTGAATAGAAAGGGGAGCAGCGCCCCCGCCCACCTCACCCTCACCACCACACCAGGGGGCATCTACCACCTCCACGGTGCGTTGGCCCTGGTCATCTCTACGCTCTGCTAAAATTTCCGAGTATAGTCTCACCCAGTATATCACACTGAGACTTGTTTAATATATATATTTTTTGGCTACAAGCATGTTAATTTATTCACCTAATACTCTCAAATCTGAGTGGTATATACTAGTTTTATATAAGTTACTGGTTATCGTTACAGTTTACTTCATTGTTCTCATGCATACTTTTCGTGCCGAATCTTTTAATATCCAAAGCTTAAGTCTTTCAGGTAATTGATTACACAACCATCAGTTAATGCAGTGATTATCATCTGGTTGTTGCCTCATGACACACATTTATCTTAACTGTGGACACTTCAGGGAGTATGTATTTGTATCCTAGATCGAGACGTATAAATCCATTCCTATAACACAGACAACACAATACTCTGAGTAAGAAATGTTGTTTTTATCTTCCAGAAGTCATTGACACTGGCCCAAGCATGTACCCCCCCCCACACACACACACACACACACACACCGATGGCTAGTGCAAACTCCATCAAATTCAGTCGCAGGCAAATTAAATCTCTCCGATTTTTCTACTTCTTAGGCGTCGACATTAATTCCTTGTTTACAGATGGCCCCTTTGAAGCCGAGGTTAGGGATGGGGGAGGGGAGGGGCGTGGGACTGGGGGAGAGAAGACAGGAGAAAAGGGTGAAAGTGAAGGAGATAGTTTGTTTCTCTCCCTCCCTTCTTTCCTCCTCCTCGGCCTGGGTGTTGTCTCCTTCATACTCCTAGCAGTCTTGGTTTTCCTCCTCCTCACGCTACGACGAAGAAGAGGAACTGAAGAAGGAGGAGGGGAAGAGGGAGGGGGAATGAGTACAGAGCCTTCTCCCTCTCCTCCCCCCGCCACAACCAACATAAGGTTGGGGGAGACAGGAGGACCGAACTCCCCTATTATTACCTACGACCACGCCACACCTACCACGACGTGTGTAGAGAGAGACACGCAGGTGGGTGTCTGATATAATGGTGGAATGTGTAGATGGATGGATATGAGGATGGTTACTTTGACTGATAATAGGTCAATATAATGGGTAAATGTTTAGCTGGATGGCTGAACGTATAGTACAATGGTTAGGAAGTAAATAACATGATTACGTTGAATGTTGGTAGGAATGATTATTGAAAGTTTTGATGGATGGTTGCGAGATCTTCTTTTGATTTTTCCTTTTTTCGTTTTGTTGCTGCAAGACGACTTACTTCAGCTCAGGAGATTCCTCGTTCATTAAGACGGCATTTATATTTGTGATAACTGGCACAAATTAATCTGCAAATTTTAGCATGACCGAATAATTTATATAACCTAAGAATGACCGGGATATATTACTTGGAGCAATGATGAGCTACATCAGTTAGCATAATAGTAAAAAAATAATGCCATTGTTAATCTTAGCTGTAATGTATTTCCGTTTACCTGAGAAATGATAAGTATTTATTGGAGGTTATTTTTTTGGTGAAGAGTTTCCAACCCATTCAGTACGATTATCTTTATAAAATCTGAATTTAGTTATCTCGCAGCAGTAAGATTTAAAGATACATCGCTGAACTTGAATGATAATAAGCAGACAACGGCAAATAATCACTATTAAATAAAAATCCTTGAAAATGAAAGCTTAATGCAGTTCCAGTTCCATAGACAGTGTGACCTAATAATTTCACGAGAGTATTTCTGAACATTTTAAGACCCTTTTCTCGTGAGTTTAGGAGGCCCCAAATACCCATACCTCAACTGTATATTACCATATGGCACTTTTTCTTTATATATATCATCGTACTTGCGCAATTTGCATAAGATACAATGGAATACTTACCAGCCATACGAAAATGTACACTGACAAGGTAGAGATGCTGACCAACCTCCTGAACTCACGAGCTTGAAATTCTTAGCATAAATGTTCCTTTCTGCGTATCTCATTTAAGTGGGTGTGCTTGTGTTTTGGTTTTCTTATTTTGCTGTTCAGCACCGTAAATAATAACCTCCTTATCAACATATCCTCTTATCAACATATTTTAAAATAATTTTTTCTCTCTCTCTCTCTCTCTCTCTCTCTCTCTCTCTCTCTCTCTCTCTCTCCCCCCACAGCTGGGGGAGGTTGTGCCAGACGTTGTACAGAGACGAGCCAGTTGCGCAGGTTGTGAAAGAAGCACCGTCCCACGCCCCCTGCCCTCCCTCCTACCCCACCACACATACACCATAGACCCCGCCCTACACCTGGTAAGTCGGTCAAACATTAAGAAAGTTACATTAAAGCTTAGATACTCTTAAAGTAGTAGTGTCAGAATCAATATAAGCCTATTTAATGCCAAACCTTATATATCGAAATGATGAATTTTATTGTGATATCAACCCAGTTTAGAATTCTGTTCTTGTTTAACCTGAGCAGAAAATGCCAAAATGGTACTGAGATACTGGTAATCACGATACACTTGCAACATTATGGGATTCGACTAGCCACGTTAGAAACAAGGAAAGTCAAGTTCTATTAAGATTATCTCCCTTTGCTTTTCCCTGCATTAAAAATAAGGAAAGTGAAGTTATTTTTAGGTTGTTCCCCCTCTGGCTCTCCTTACATTAAAAATAAGGAGTGTGAAGATGAGTTAATGTTATCCCCCTTCTGCCTGTCCCTGCCTTCCAGATGTCTAGCGTCCACTACAGCAGCTACACCAGTCTGGGCCCCTCTCACTACCCCTGCTTCGCCTATCACACCCTGCCCGCCCTACCCTGCACCCTTCCCCGTAGATATCCCTTGCACCTGGCTCCCCTTCAGCCCCTGCAGCCGTGTTCTGGAAGCGGTGATGTGACGGGTAGACAGTGCCTGGCGGGGGAGAGGAAGAGGGTATCTTTTGCTCAACACGACAGCTTCGAGGACGACACACCATGCACCCCACTCCTCAAGATGGCTGACTACGCTGTGTGATGACGTCTATGAGAATATGCGCGAGTTTATATAACGTTATTTTATTTTTAACCTTTAGAGGGTAATAGGTCACTCCTTTCTGAACATGGGTGTCTGGCAGTGGTTATTGTTATTCGGTAAGTTTTCTCCTGCCAGAAAATGAGCACCGTCATTTTCACCGTAAAACTAGAGGACACGCCTATTTTCTTATGACTACTACCAGACAGTTTTTCTCAGTTCAGGAAACTTAAGATTCTCTAAAGGTTAAAGGTCTAGTGACACTGCATTCAGTGTGCCGGATACAAAACTGTGTTACTGATAATTAAAAAGTTTGCAAAAATACTGCAAGAACGTGTTCAAACTGTTAAATACCCGGGAGAACAATGACAAACTGTCATGAATGCTATCATGGAAGTGTGACAGCAGATTTCAAACTAATGATTAAGCGATGCTCACTGTGTCCAAGTTGCCTTTAATATATAAAATTCATGGCCTGACTGAAGTACATAGGTCATAACACCAGTGATGTACTTTTAATAATACTATCGGGGGCGTATCTTTTTTTTTTGTTTTCGCTGTTTAATTACCTAGGAATCTTCCTTCCACCCCGTTCTCAATGGAATTTATACTGTTTATATATATATATATTATATATATATATATATATATATATATATATATATATATATATATATATATAATACACACACACACACACACACACACACACACACACACACACACACACACACACAGAGTACAGTACGTATATTGACATCTTCGAGGGACCCCGGAGAACTGTATCTCCTGTTCAATACTTTATTAGTATTTGGGCCACGAATATTTGGCCAGTGGAAAACCCCTTCTTGTAATTTTTGATACGCCTCTGGATTGACTTCATGCATTAAATATTCATGGCAATCATTGTCTGTTGGAAGAGGAATAATTAACTGAGAAAACTCCTCACCAGATGCAAGGACAGCAAGGAATGTACAGAATAGGCTGCATAAAAATGTTACATCGATCACTAAGTTGAAAGCTGTAAAGAGTCATTAGACACTGGAAATAAAGTCCATGAAACCATACTGAATATTATTGATCAAGGAAGTTCGAGTTTGCAACGCATCAATTATAATGCGTTGGAAGTAGCTGTTTAAGAAATAGGTATAGATTTTGTGACATATATAGTGAACTGCCCATTCAGTGTATCCAGTAGAAGTGATGACAAAAGACTGAAGTAGAATATGACAAAGTCATGAAGCTAGTGTCTGTATTGTTCATAAAAACAGATCTCGTTTCAAATTAAAAAAAAAATATGGTTATGGAAAATCCAGTTTAACAATAAGAAAGAGAAGGACAACCAAAAAAGGGCAGTGAAGACTTGCTGTGAGTGTGTGCCAGCATATGGTTTGCATGTCCACTTCCATGCCCGTCCTTGTCTCTCCGCGACGCCTCCAGTCAAACCACCACTGTGCCTTCCTCATCAGTTGGTTTTGGATTAATACTCTCAGGTGTTCAAAGAGGTCACCATCCCACCCTTCCTCCGGCTGAATATGTAATGGTGCATTACTGCCAGTTACTTGTGTTTAACGTTAGGCGTCTGTGTAGTCCCTTATGCAGAACGTGCATAAGATACTGAAGATTCCAACGTTCTAATTCATAACAGAATATGAAAAACGTGAAAGGGAGTGGAAGATCACACAAGCAAATGATTGTAAAAGCCCTGAGAGTGTTAAAAAACTGTTAGCACGTGCTGCAATGACACTTTGAGATCAAGCAGTTTCAGACACTTTCAAGCAAAACTGTACAGTACTGCACCAATTCAAAACAAGTTGTCCCGACCTTACAATTTTCAAACATAGTAAAAGGAAAAGGAGGTGACTTCGAGAGGTCCAAGTAAGGTAAGTAAGAAATGTGCTAATTACTTAAAATTCGTGAACAAGGAACTGTAAATCAGTGTAACTTCATATTATGAGGTTAGTGACATTAGTACGTTATAAGCATCCACAGCAAAAAAAAAGGAAAAAAATCTCTCTTAAATATACCAACGAGGCAACACATATGTTGGTAGCATAATGTTCTCCCCTCCCCCCCTTTTTTTTTTTTTTACATTCTGTTCTTCACCAGCTTTAAACCATATTTTGAACATGAACTGTATTACGGATTACGCATATTAATGGAAAATAATTAGGGGACTAAGCCTTGAATCAGTGCCTGTATTAGTACAGGGTAGAATCCAGCACTTTGAAAAATGGAGATGACATGATTCCTGACAGAATTACCCCCGCTTAAGGAATAAAACAAATAAATGGTTCATTTATTTTACAAGTTTTAATCACAGAACAATAATACAGGCAGTTGCAAGTGCAATAAGATATTCATTGCATATATTTTGGTAAATAACACTGTTCTTTTATTTTAAGCAATCATTTGTCTACCGAAAATATAGAGGGACGTACGCCCCCCCACCAAAATCCGTGCCTGAAATATCTGTATCAGTCCATTATTAGGTCTACTGCAGGACCGAATCCTGTCCTCGTAGGGGAAGTGATAGCTAGAAGTAACCTTTCTCTATACTGTCCCTTTACGAATGGGGAAGAGATATCTGTGGGAAGGAAGAGTAATATATCTGAAAGTGGAAGCTCTGTATTGGCTATGCTTGTGTGTGTAAAAATCTGTATATGTCATCGTTAGAATGGACAAGGTTCAGCATATGCAAGCATATGAACAGACATACTGCTAGGATCCATTTTAAGTCCCTGTCACGGCGTGGGCTCCAGTCCTGTACTCGGAATACACGCTTCACGAAATGAGGACACTGCCATCGAGCCAAATCTTCTGTACTGGATGTCTGTAAAAATTAATTCTAAAAGGATTCATCTGAAACTCTCTGAAGCACGAGCTGCAAAGAAACATTGTTGCTCCTATAATGGCTGAAAAGTTGGTACAGTGGCATGAGAACGTCTTATGTAATCCTCTTGATACAGCATTAAAAAACAACACAGTGTAGCAGTCTTATTGCCGAGATCTTCCACATTTCTCATATTTTGGGAATATTGCTAAGGAAAATTAAGTATTGCTGTATTTCCCCAAATGATGAATATCTGGCGGGGGGGGGGGGGACTCTGGCTTTCTACTTGTTCTGAAACTGTTTGGCGTCCATGTGCCATAACAAAATGTGCTATATGAAGTTGACACAGTAAACCTGTGAATAAAGAGACGCTGTTGTTTCTGTCTTCTATGTCTCGTTTCTACTTTATATATTTCTGTGTCTGTGTCAACTGGTGTCTTATTATGTGCTTCCTTACAGACATAACTATTTCACTACATAGGAGTTCACTATATATAACAACACTTCTTGCCTTTAATTATTACTTAGATTTGCTTACTGTAATTAAGACAAGTGGAAAAATTATCATCTTGCTTAATTTATAAAGCAAATGGCTAGTGATGTTGCAGTATCCCCGTAAATTATAGGCTGTGCATTTCGGGAGAACGCAACTATATAACATTTAAAAAGAATTCAGAGTCTGGATTGGCATTTGGTAACTGAAATTAACCCAGAACTCCTAGACTGTTCAAATTTTTGCTATGGGTCAAAATTAACGTGTTTTACTGCCTTTATGACTCAAGTTTGAAGGCCAAGACTGTTGACTGGGAGCTGTTACCCTGGTCGTGCTCTCTCTCTCTCTCTCTCTCTCTCTCTCTAAAAGACCCTTTACACTCAAGCTACTCATGTCCTATACTTAAAATAATGTCTTCAGCCAGATGACGCATACTTGGTTTTATCCTGCTTTCTCAAACGATTTTATTTAGCTTATGGAACATTGAATCTGGGAGGTTATATAACTATGAACTCCATTAACCCCTGCAGCATGGACTGCATCCTAAATTTAGTGTTTTCCTCTGGTGATGGCAAGAATGGAAAGAAAAAAAATCCATTATCTGACTGAACGTGCTAACTGGTCACACGATGCAATTTACACCTCATCCTTTAGGACAACATTAATGCTTAATTGACAATTTGCGTTCACGATAAATCCATGCATATTACTAAACTTCGGTGCAAATATCTATCAAAAATATGAATCTTATACAAGTATTTGTTTCACCATACTTGTCTCTGTAGATGTCCGTGAATTAAAAAAAAAAAAAAAAAAATCCTGGTTTCATTGCCATCCTGAGGATGCTGACTTGTAATAATAGTTTAACGCAGGAGTATGGTGCTAGTCACGAAGAAGTGCTATTGGACGGATGCAGAACCACAGCATTGTCCTATTCTGCCACTGAGGTACATGTAATAAGTTGCCAAAATCCTGTTCTGTCACTTAGGTACGTTAAATAAGTTGCAAAAGGACGAAGTTCTGGGCTAAGTTAAGGTAAAAGAAATATAGCAAGGATATGGCCAGACGTTGTGCAGTCGCTAGGTAGATAGACAGATAGATGAGAGAGAGAGAGGGAGAGAATCGTGATTTCTGGGGATCGAACCTATGCATGGCCGACACTCCGACTCTGGCGCCCTAGTCACTGAGCCACCATGCACCTCCTCCTGAAAATACTCCTCTTTAGTCTTGATCGACTGCCATTAATTCCAGCAAGGGTTTATGTGATTCATGAGGCTCTTACACTGATCCTATGGTGGTCGAGCTTGGAGAGGGAGTTCAATGTATTGAAATGGACTTCTGGTACATGTATTTGGAGTGGACGATATTCTGGACTGGTAGAAACACCTGACGCCGGTTTTCCAGCAAGATGGGATATCATCATCATCATCATCATCGATTCCACTGTACTGCAGACAAAATATCTGTATGAGGCTAAAGCTGTCTTTTCCAGTCCAGCATATTTCAGAGGGCCGACGGACTAAAGGGTATTAAGTATACAGTATATTTTCACACACACACACACACACACACACACACACACACACATATATATATATATATATATATATATATATATATATATATATATATATATACACACACATTCTCTTTCTCTCTCTCTGCCGGCAGTGGTAAAAAGGCATTGATGGGAACGCTTGTTAAGATAAATTTATGGCAGCCAACGTGATGGACAGAAAAAGATGAGCGAAAGAGATACCTATGTGGAAAGGGACAGAGTGAGAGAGGTAGTAGTAGTTACAGGCCAAGTTTCATCTGAATGTGAACCCTGCAGACGACAGGCTAAAATTGTCCCTCTCATACAGTCCACCGTCTCCCTTTCAGAGGATAGGGAGTGAATTGAGGAGCGTTTGTATACCTGGGGAGAGGAGCCGTCCAGTTATACTGGTACCACTAAGAGAAGGTGCCACTTTCCAGTCCCTAAGGAGGGAGGTATGTAGAAGCAGTGGTAAGAACGCCCCAGTTAAAGGGACAGGGTTGCGTAAGTTTGATCCCCAAGCGGAGACTGGAGGAGTATTGCATAATTATGCATTGCCATCAAGGAGTGTAAGCTGGTCATCTATCCTTAACCCTTAAGCTACGGGTGACCAGTATACTCACCCGGTGACAGGGGTTCAGTGAGCTACGGTTAACGAGTATGCACATTTTGGTGTTAGCGCCATGGTCTGAACTCTGAAGTCCACGTCGATATTTATGATGCCCGACGACTCAAGGCAACCTCATGCGTGCTCTAAGACAGGCGTAGAGTTGCCATTTAGTATTTTTCATTACCAAATGGGGGCCAATTTGGTAATGAAAAATTCGTCTGGTAATGAATCAGTATGATCCATTACCAGACGGATTTTTCACATGTATGAAAATACAGAGGATGGACACGGTGGATTGACTACTCTCTTTGATTAATCTGCTAGCCTACATAGCTCGAAAATAATCAACATGCTGCAAATTATATAGAGAGTGATTATTTCCATTTGTATATATAACTAGTGAAGAATAAATGCTTGCTTTAAGAATTTAGTAATGAAAAGTTAAATTTGGTAATGAAAATTGAGGAGTTTGGTAAAAGGGCTGAGTTCAGATCTGGCAACTCTGGACAGGCAGCCAGTCACAACTTGTGGCGTGGTGAGGGTAGACGTTGTTAATGTGTTTTTTTTTTTTTCTTTAATTCCGTGGTATTTAAATCGTCTTCCCCATGGGCTGGCCACTCCTCAAGGCCTCACGAGCTACCCACACGGGAATTAGTGAGTCACACAGGTGTTCGATGATTATACTGAGTGCAGTGAATGATGACACTGAAAGCAGTTTCCTAGTTATGAGGAGAGGTGGAAATAACCCCTGGAACTGTTGGGCGAAAAGTTATGTAGATTCTTCACCTCCGTATTCCACAACGCCTCGACCTAGAGACATGGGGATACTTGCATCGGCAGCAGAAGGGACTGGTGAGTATTATGGTCATCAAGTGAATGTTGTAAGTTGTCTAGTATATGACGGTGTGAAAATGAGAGATTTGAGGGGGAAGAAGACACGAACAGAAGGAAGGCAAGGACCAAAACATAGCCATTTTAGAAGACTTAAATGGACTGGACCACGGTGGCCTAGTTGCGGGCCCCCGCATCTCATAGGGGTTAAAGTGGGATTGCCTGTTACCTTTTGTAATTAATACATCATTATCGAAGGGAGGTACAGTACGTGTATGTAGACTGATACTGGCCGTCACTGGTACCAGAGATCATCAGTATCATTATTATCGTGATGAAGAGTCATAGTATTATGAGTTCACATACTCTTGAATGTGTGTCCTGTTAATATTGGCTTAGTTTGCAGAAATGACAAGAAAGCGACATACTACTGCTACTACTACTAATAATGCATTAAATGGAGAAACATTCTGATAACAATGAGTTTTTGCGATCAAATTTTTGTGCATTCCAATTTACAATTTCGCCCGCGACTCACGTCCTTTCACACTTCCCATACTCCCTCATGCTAACTTGATTACCTGTAACTATAGTTCCAATGTTTGACTGTAGGTGGAGGTGATGGAGTTAGAGTGAGGGAACATGTGCAAGTGTGGGAGGGTGTGTTATGACTGAGTGTAATTCATAATGGACTATAACGGAATATATGATCAAAGAGCTCATTCTCACCTCCCACGTTTATATTTCCATCCCAATATTAAAGTTACTTGAAGGCTTTGATCTGGATCCACCGTGGGTTTGCCTATGAGACACAGTTGTGATGGGGAGAAATCAAGGGTAATCTCGGCACGCACGCACGTTCACATACATTCAGAAAGACAGCTAGTATTAGCGAATGACAGAGGGCAATTGCGGTAAACACACACACACACACACACACACACACACACAAGAAATGGTTAAGTGAAGAGGACGATAGACGAAAGAAAAATCCAGGATAATTTTTTTTAATGGAGAAATGAGACAAGACACTTCAGATGTTTAGATTTAATGCAAGAAAAATAATGATTGGGAGTCAGTCTGATTTGACTTGGATTAAAAAAAAGGAAAAGTTAAAGTAAGATGAGCTAGACGGAAGATATACAAAGTTGTAAAAGTGTGTAAAAGAGTGGAATGAATGACGCGAAAAAATGAAAACATATATGTAAAATCTGTAATAGATTGCGAACAAAAATGTAAAACTGTAATAGGGTGTTAAAAAGCACAGGTGTACTATACATTTTTTCCTCTTGGCCCCAGATTCTCGTCCTTTTTTCATCTTGTTCTGCTAAGCTCAGTGGCAGAAAAGACAATGCTGCGGCTCTATTTCCTTTCCATGGAACTTCGTGACTAACATCAGATTTAATGTAAATCTACCGTTACAGCTCAGATTTCAAAAGATGAAGAAATGGCAATTTTATAACAAGTTAAAGTAGTACACAGATACGTCATATGTCCCTATTCTAGGCAGTAGTCAAGGGCACAGCTTGTTTCCCTGGGAGACTAAAGTTTAGACAGAAAAATGACAAACAGCTGGTTTAATGGGACTTTAATATGCTTTCACGTGCCAATGAGGTGCATTTCGCCAGCAATTAATTCAATTCGCCCGGCTCCATGTACCATTCTGCAAGAAACATCGTAACATGGGGCTCTTTAGGCTTGGAGTTATGGCGTGGATGTGTTGGCCAACTGGGTCACGTCGCTAAAAATGTGTGTGCCTGAGAGAGTGATAGACGCCATTTGTGCCTCATCTGCGATGAGGGAGGGGACGTAAGGAATAGAGGGGGAAGGGGGAGGGAGGGAGAAGGAGGAGGGAGGGGGAAAGGAGGAGGGAGGGGGAAACCTTGGCCAAATAGTATTGTTAGACGGGGAAGTGAAAGAGAGGATATACAGGATGATGGTGGGGTCTGATAAAGACAGGATGGGGCAAGAGTCGGACGGAGGGAGGCTGTGTAGTTGAACACTGATCATTACTAGGGTTAGATGGGGAAGTGAGGGACATGATGTGATGGGATGAGGAGAGGATATGGGCAAACCAGTAATCACGTCGTTTAAAGTGTGTGCTTGGGAGAGTGATAGACGTCATTTGTGCCCTTTTTTGGTGTGAGGGATGAGGAAGGGGATGTAAGGAAGAGGAGAGGCGAAGTCTTGGTTAAATATTGGTGTTAGAAGATGTGAAGGACAGGACTTGCCGGAATGATGGTAGGATGAGGTAAGATAGAATGGGAAGAAGTAAGATGGGGGAAGGTTGTGTTTGTTGAGTGAAGAAGAGAATGATAGGTTAGGAAGGATGGGGTGAATCATTGATCACGCTGTTAAAAATGTGTCTGCCTGTGACTGATAAACGCAATTTCTGCCTCTTTTGGTGCAAGAGGCGACATGTAACAGGCTGTTTGCAAGGAGAGGTGTACAGTAGATGTACCCACTGGTCATAGAGCCATAGTCTAAGTGGCGTAGGAGGCTTCGTAACACCTTCCCCCCAAGCGATTTATCTTTCATATAACTCCTAAAAATTCTATGGCATTATATTAATACCCCATAGTTTTAACATCCTAGTTTGAATTAGTAATATACAAACGGGGAAGGAAGTATGATGGTTCAACTAAATCGTTAAGGAAGAAGTGTTACGATATCTGCAATGCTCTGTCATAGCATTTTAACAGTGTTGAACTGAACGACAGAAAAAGGAGGATGAGGAAGGAATATGAAGTGGAAGAGGTCGTATGAGTTCATAAATGACGATCGAGGCCAGTGTTGAGCACTCCAACTGTGGTGGCCTGTATATTTTTTCTTCTAAAGAGGAGAACATTCTTTCATCATTCCTTTTAGGGAAACCCGCCTTTATAACGTATAAGGCTGGCTTCCTTGTATTAGTTTAGTTTTTTCATGTTATTTCCTAACGCTTTTATTCAGCTTCGAGCTTATTTATTTATTTATTTTTTTAAGGGATTGACATAGACTTCGGTAGCCACTAGAGATTTCTCATTAAGTTGAATAAGACGGTCTGGTGGCAGCTAGATAAAAAAAAAAAAAAAAAAAAGCCTTTGTGCTGATGTGGCTAACCACAGACCTAGTGTAATGCGGTTCCTATTACATACTGGTAGCTGCTGTTTAAACTTTTCATCACTAAGATGTAATTTATTACCTCTGCCAACGAAGTTGGAGGAGGTTATGTATTCACCCATGTCTGTCTGTTTGTTTGTTTGTCCACACGATAACCTGTCTCCTAAAGTTCTCAGTGAATTTCAATTAAATTTTGTGGAAGGGTGGGCTGTGGGCCAAGAAAGAACTGATTAAATTTGGGAGCTGACCGGATCCGGATCCGGATCCTGCAATGACATTGTCGGAGGTATGCGCTCTGTGAGTGCTTTCTAGTTTTTATTTTATTTGTCATGCTGTTAAACGATTTTACTGTGCTTGGAGCTGCAGGAGAGGGGTGTCTTCATGTGGTGACATTGATATGACCATGTGGCTCCAGTGCCCGTTATACAAACGTCCCTCAGATTCCTCCCTGTCCCCCAAAAGGAGGATGGTGGACTGCAGGAGGGGGACATCTTCAGTTGAACCTAAGGCTACAGCTACTATCACGGTGCTTGAGAGAGTGCCCTAGTCGTGGAGGGATTAATGAAGGCTGTATCAGTCCCCTAATCAATAAATAGATAAATAAATAGATAATATGAATGCAGTCGCCTGCACGTAGCTCGAGTATAATATAAAACACATCGGATTGCAGGTGCGGAAAGGACACCAGCTTGTTTCTGAATCACATGGATTTATAGTTTTTGTTTCTCGTCGTGCCAAAAATAGTTTCATTTACCTCGGTCACTCCAGCACAATTTTACGTATTCTCTCCAACCATTTTTCTACCGTACAGTCAAGGATCAGAGTGCATCTGCCACTCTGCTGCTTCTACTTCACGCCTAAGGAATGTCTGTCACTTTCCTCCTTGACGCAACCTATTGAAGAGAATTATCAATGGACAGAGAAACATAACTCTCAGCTTTGGAATATTAACCAGCAGAGGGAAGTGTGAAGAACAGCTGAATGCTAGGTATCTTTTGTGCTCGACTATACCAGAGTGAGAGTGATATGCTGAGATCTATTTTCACACATTTGTCTATTTTCATCCTAGATGATATCGGTGTTATTCCTACATCTGTTTTCGTTTCGATATTTTCTGTGTTTGTCACCCAATTCATTTCTGACCCATCAGAAGCCTAGAGGTCAGAATTTAGGCTACCGGTACTCAGTCCCGATTCTTGAACTGAGGATGACCAGCTTTTTTTTTTTTTTTTTTTTTATTACCTTCCCCCCCTTTGAGGGACATTTTGTGGGCAACAAACCTCCAACGACTATTGCGATGAGAATTCTTATGGCCCCCCATCCTCTTGAAGCGCCTTAATATGCTAGACTGTCTGGTATCTGTTCTTGGTTATATGGTTACTACCTAATGAAATAATGGTATTTTGGATTAAAGGAAACCATTTAGCCTGTCACTTAGTGTAGAATCACCTGAAAATTGCTCTGCATCGAATGACTGGATGGTGGGTGCCTCCGTCTACCACATGTCATTAGCACTCTCAGGCATTTACAACTCAACCCCAGCTGAATATCGTTTTACCTTAGCTGGCAGAAAATATACCAATTGTCTCGATCATCAGTTAATGATGACCGTATTAACATTGCCAGGTTCTGATGACACACTCTCAAATTAAGAAGTCATCAGGCGTTAAGGAATTAGAATACCAATGTAGTCCTGCTCAAGAGAGAACTGAGTTTGTACAGGAAATGTGCAGTAATCTGTATTCCCTCTATAAATGATAGAAAAGGCATTCAAACAAATGGAGCAATGACTCTCGCATTCTTACAATTTCCCCCTTTCCTGTATTTTTCGTCGTTCACATACGGACTTTTTAAAATCTGGATCAACTTTCATCTGTCTTTTCCCTCTGTGTGTGACTTTCAACCGTTTATGTGCTGTGTGTCCAAGCATCTCGAAATTAGGTGATCTTGATTTTGGATGTTTGTTGCGACTTTCGTTTGAAGGGACGGTTCCTTGTCAGTTAAGAACCAAATGGAATTATGGATTGTGTAAAATCTCCCCTTTAGTGGAATGTTTTTAATGGGGTTGCGTTTTATTAATATGTATATAGCCTATATAAAATGAACTTATGCTTTTCCAGTTGCGAGCTTGATGCCTTAACTAGTGCACCACCGTTCCCCTTTTTTTTCATACCTGAAATGCCCGTGCCGTAGACTAGGTGGGAATGAGGAGGAGAGGGAGGGTGGGGGGGGGTGTCATTTGGCGCGAGGGTAGCCTAGGTGAGAGGGGCGTCAAAGCTCGGATCTGCGTGTTTGTAAATGTCCATCAGGGAACGAGCAGGTAACGAGCTATGTGCTGGCGTTTATGACTCTGTTTACGCGGTGAAAAAAGCTGCCACACCAAATATGACCCAGATATTATTCCCAACCACCTCGTGTTGCGTTCTGGGCTGAGTGTTTACTTGGCCATTTCTGTGCGTCGGAAAAAACAAAAAAGTCCACATCCAACTTATTTACCAGACAGCTCGATGTAGCTTCTGGTTGTTCCCCAAACTGAAACTCTTGAAACTCAAAATTTATACACGACTAAAGACATTCGGTTTGAGTCCAGTGACACGAAGTTTGGGACTGGCGTGTGGAAGAAAGAAGGGAAGTATTATGAGACGAATTTCCGAAATTTGAATTTAATATATAGAAGAACTGCATCTGCCAGTCATTATCAGAACTTTGACCACACCTCATACTTCATAAACCCAGAACGTAATATACTGTTGTTTCTCCGACCACAAAGTCTCGCACATTATTTCAACGGACATGCTGTTCATCCCTCTCATTTTACCTTTTTTCTGAGTTGCTGTGATATTACCAGCTTTCGAGTGTTAATGCATGCTTGTGTTTCTTTACGTGAGTGTGAAATGGAGCAGAGAATATCAAAGGTCGTAGTGATGGGTGAAGGGAATGATTTACTCTCGCTTGAGACACTAGCGATATTAGTTTTAATTCTGTGCCTCTCCTTTATCTGATTTCTAGATCTTACGCATATTGTTTTTTATTGTTTTTAGTAGTGAGAATAGAGATATGGTTAAAATATTGCTGCTGCTGATAATACCGATGATGGCAGAAGCAGAGAAAGTGGCGTGAGAGGGGGGCGTTGTGTAGTTTGCAACACACACACACACACACACACACACACACACACACACACACACACACACACACACACACACACACACACACACACACACACACACACACACACACACACACACACACTTTGTTTCACTCAACATCTACCGGTATATAATATACATCTGCTACTCCAAGTCCTTCTTTCCTGTTCCACCTCCAGTGCGAATTTTGTTGATAAACCGTCCTCCCTCCATTCCTCTCTCTGTCTCTCTCTCTGTCTCTCTCTCTCTCTCTCCGCCTTACACACTCCTGCTAACTTTGAAATTACCTTCCTGCCATCGTCCTTTCCAATTATTCCCGTCAAAAGTCTGTAGCCGATGGTAATTACAGACTTCAGTACGCTGTGTTTGGATTATTAGTATTTCATTTATAGACCAGTGCTGGAGAGGGACACCTTCACGTGGTGGCACCGATAAAACCAGAAAGTGGAGCTGCACGATTATACAAACATCCCACAGCTCCCTCCCTATCCCTTGGAAGGAAGAGGATGCACTGATGAAAGAGGGCAACTTTAACCTTCAGTCCATTGGGTTCACCGTTCAGTGTGCTCTTGGCCTACAACAGCTACTACTTCAGATACTCCCATTACAGTACATTTATTGAATAGGCCTATCCAGGGAGAGAATCCTTCACCTCCTTATGATCAGAAAAACTCTAGCATACAATTCTAGCTAATGACAGACGATTTTATTCAGCTGAGTGGGTATAATAGCCTGAGAGCGTTAATGCTGTCAACACAATCCCTTTTATGGTAGGACCAACTCTAGTATTGTATTCCAGCTAACTCCATATGATTTT
>NC_136979.1:300000-390000 GCF_032717465.1 Coenobita brevimanus
TACGAGTAAAATAATGCATATGTCAGAGAAAGGGTAAAACCCTATTGAGCTTTATTACCTTATTAGACCATGATAATCTGGAATTATCAAAATCATGTTTTTGCATAAGCGCGTCACACAGGCGAAAATTTACTTATTGTCTTTCATGAACTCGAAACTTAACAAATTATTGCTCATAAACTTTGAAAGATTCCCCAAACCTACCTCACCATATACTTTAGTGCTGTTCTACCAAAGATCAAAAGTTTATTGAAAGAATAATATGTTACAGTTACGGTGTACGACGGGTACTTTTCTGACACCTATATTTCACTTCTATCGATGAGTGTATGTGCCTTCGTGGATTTATGGCTGTATTTTAGAACCCTTTCGCCGGGGTAAGCACTTCCTTTTGCCTGGTTTCACTCTCGATGAATTCTTAAACCTTGATCAATGCCAGCCCTGATGAAAGGAGTATTTGAAAAGAAGAAATATCCGTTCTTGCGAGCGCCTGATATTGCCTTGCCAGGTGACAGTCAGTGCCAATAGACTGGGAAGAATAATAACGGAAGACGCAGGACAGATATCAGAATGTCTTGTGATTGAAGAACAGAGTAATTTTCTGAGTGGCAGAGGATGTGAGGATGAGATATATGAGGGAAGGTGGGTTGCGGAGAAATACTGTGAGACGGAGTGCGAGATATCCGTGATATTTATGGATGTAGAGGCAGGATATGGTTAGGTCAAGGGAGAGTAATTAAGGATCGCAGTCAGAATAAGAGTATGAGAGTCATTTTCCTTTATTGCAGTGGTCATGCTTTCATAAAAATATAGTTTACTTAAAATCATCGTGAGTATAAAGTACATGCAAAATTACGTTGTCAGTATTTAACTGTAGTGAATACTGCACGAATACACGTGTGGTAGAGACATTACTGGCTGAACTGCTTAAAAACTAAAGCTTTGGATGCCTTCCAAAAAAGGACATGCTATTTGCTTTTCTTTTACAAATGTGTAGATTAGGATAGGTTTATGAAAGAAGTAAAATGAAAAAACTAAGGAAATAGGACAAATTAGTGAAGAAAAGTAAATGATAGAATATTTGCAAACTGATGCGTAACGATTACGTTTTGATGCTTGCTAATAGTGAGAAGGATCTTGGTGAAACTGGTTACGAAGATGACTAGCAATGATGTGCTGGTGAATTGAGTGAGACGTGAACTAATGGGCGAGGCTGCTGTACTATTATACTCGTTTCACTTTAACCTGACTTAAAATTGTCCTCACTACATCATCATTGATAAACTTAAGCATTAGAGTACCTGAAAGATATGATGAGAGTCAAGAAGTGCTATGGCAAGGAAACAGCAAGAATGAAATAGAAGCGCACGTTACAGAACTGAGAAGCACAAATAGAACATATCTTACACATTACACAAGTTATTAATCCAAAATATATTAATTAATTGGACAGGCTCAAGAGTTACACGGTTCACACGAGATCAGACGGCACTTGAAATTATGCTTTATGTGTGAAACACTAGAACATTCTGCTTTAGGTGATCTGTGTACAGTATTACCTCGTACTGATTTATTGTGAAGTGTGATATTATATGCCGCACCTCACAGTCCAAGAACCATTGAAAAAATAATGGTATAAACTCACCGGTAAAATATGTAAACTGTAATCCAGTAAGAATTCGATGCTTGTGACGGCAAACTTCAAATATCAGTGAAAGACAAAATGACTTAATAGTGGTTTGCTAAGGAGTTGTTGATGTGGCACCAGGCTTATCTGAACCTGAACCCACTGGACTGCCCACGTGCATCAGTCCACCATCCTACTTTCTGGGGACAGCGAAGGAACTGTGGGGCGTGTGTATAATCAGGCAGCGGAACAGCCCAGTTATACCGAAGTCACCGAGTGAAAGCGTCCCTCTCCATAAGTAGTGAAAGAGTTAAAGGAAGATTTCGTGTGTGTGTGTGTATGTGTGTGTGTGTGTGTGTGTGTGTGTGTATGTGTTTGTTTCCTCTACTCCCCTCTGGCTGGTGATGGTGACACTGTACCCAAATGCTAGATATACAGGATTGTCCATGTGCTTGTATAACCTTACTTTTCCACTCCACCGGGCAATATCTTGTGTGTTATGGGGACATCTCAGTAAACGTTATCAGTATCTACCCTGCATCATTTACTCATCTCCTGCACCCACTGCCACACACACGCCACAGCACCAGACTGAGCCGTCCTCACAACATATTATGATACCATCAGGCGAGATGCGGACCACGATACTGAATATTCCGTACACGCTTATTAAAATGCTCATCACATTACAAACCATTAATCGTATTAGAGCTTCGATCATTTGACAGCAGTTAATTCCACATAATTACGTTCATTAAGCTTGTGCTATAAATAAATGAATGCCAAAATTGGTGATGGTAAAGCAACAGTAATGTCCGTCTCAGCCTTCAGCCTGTGTTGAGTTGGGACAAGAGTTCACCTAATATTTTGCGTCTTCCACTTTCATTTTTTTTTGACTGATGTTAATAAACTGAGAGAGAGATGGTATATTTTTCTGTCAGAGATTATTCTTTTATATAATGTGTCACTGTGACACAGACACAGTGGGACGTTTTTTTTTACTTTGCTGACTCAGTCAGTCAGGCTGTGAATCTCTTTGTTTCCTCTTCACAGCAGTTGCCCCATATTCACAGTAAAGTGTACTACTACTAGTAGTAGTAATAGTAGTTATAGCCCCAGGTTCATTGGAAACAGGAGCCCGGTGTACTGCAGGCTTATTGCCCTCCTCCTACAGCTCACCACCTTCCTTTGGTGGATTGCAGGAGATTGGCAGCTTCAGCTTTCAGTCCATCGGGTTCACATTCAGATGACCCAGCGGACAAAATAACAGTAATCTGATGACGTATACCGTACTTCATACTTTGTACCACTAGACTATTTTATTCAGTTTATGGTCGAATTATCGAACTGAAGGCGTTACATACAGCAGTCATGAACTCTTTCAGTATGAGAGGTCTTTTAAAAGTTGAATGAAATGGCATACTGGTAACAAAGAAGAAAACCAAATACTTGTCACCGGGTTTAGGGGTTGAAACTGATACCGGACATGTGTGGTTCAGCGTCTAAAGTTTGACGGTCATTTAATGGAGCAGCTGCAATCGTTAACCTAAATGTTGTCGCACTGCATCCCACATTACACGTGTAATCAGCAGTGATACAAAAGATCTGATATAAAGTATTCTGGCGTCATCATAGGCATAATAAATAAACGTAAAAGTTGTGGGTCTTTTCCATTCTTTTGTGCTCCCAGCTTTCATAATAGGACGTAAAACCTTGTGTCATATGCAGTACTGAATGGGTTTACCTACTAAAGAACAGTACACATTTCTGAAACGACGTCAATAGTGCATCCCAAGATAGGGCTGATACCATAAAGAAAATTTCATTACCGGTTACTTAATAAAGAAAGCATTACAGACTGAATCAAATTTAATATTCCTTACCGCTCCACTTCGTATTACTTGTCGAACTTACTTACATTAGGAAAAACACGGAAAACAAAATGACAAACGAGACAGCAGCCAGAGCGTCATGATCCTGACCTCTTTTTGACACCTAAGGATGGGGTGAGGAAGGGTCCGGAAAACAAGGAAAGAGTGAACCATGAACAATGTAATTTAATGATAAACATGTGTAGGCTACTCAGCAGAAGGCCGGATTCACTAACAATGCCCTGATCAGCTATATCATAACTGTGATCTGCTTATGGAAGGAAGGACAAGGAGAATGTAGAATCCTCCGACGCCTCTTGATCTTTCTGAGAGAGAGAAAAAATCTGGTTGCGAGAAGGATCATAGTTTTTTTTAGGGAGGGGGGAGGGGACAAAGAAAAGCGAGTCCTGAAACTTCCTTGCCATTGTTGTTCCAGGAAAGAAACAAACTGAAAGTTGGGAGCAGCAGTAGCAGCCCCAAGCTCATGTGGACGTAAACCCGGTGAACTACAGGCTGAACTTTCTTCTTTTCTCTGCTGTCCACCATCCTCCTTTCTGGGGATAGGGAAGGGACTGAATGACGTTTATATAACCAGACAGCGGAGTCGACTGGTCACATAGGTACCACCACGTGAAGGCGCCCCTCTCCAGCAAGAAATCCTAAATTACGACAGGAAATCGATCGCAGATATATTCGAGAATCCCAACCCAGATCCACTGCAACAGAATATTCGCGCCAGATAACACGATCATGACTTATGCAAATGATGCCACCCTAATTTCCGCTGTGGCCTCCCCTGACTAGAGTTACATGCTTGCTAATTCTCTCAGTTGTGACCTCGTAAATTACTCTCTGGTGTAAGTTAAATGGAATGAAATTCAATCCTTGCAAAATAACAGAACTACTGGCGCTTTCATGGTCGGTGCAAATCTAGCATTCTGTTCCAGCTAATAATATGGTTCACACATTTAATTCACAGATTCACATCTTTTACTGTTTACGTTAATCTTTCCTCTCAGTAGTACTGTACTCTTTACACTCGCTCACACATTCAATATTGCAGCTTTACTTTGCTCTTTGCCATTCATCCGAAACTAACTTAGGCTATATCTAAATATCCTTTTCCCCTTCCCTTTTTGTTCGCTTTACCCAGAGCCATTACTTTATATTTTTTTTTTTCTAAATAAAATACCACACCTACCCCTCGCTCCTTCCCATCATCATTACATCTCTGCACGTCTAAGCAACTTCGTCTGAGTTTCTGTCGATTTATCTCAGCTCACTCTCTTGTCATCACGCGTTCTGAAAATTTAAGAAAACAAGGCTTCCGATGCTCTGTTACAACACGGAGAGCTAACATGAGTATATTCCTTTTCGTATCTGAATATAAAAAAACTATGTGTAAAGTGTGGTAGTTTCAGTTCAAACTTTATGCAGTACGTGATGAGTTTCCCGACTAATTGTGTTGTGTGAGGAGAGATATCAAGATACTGGCTGTGCGTAAAGCATATTCGTTCCATCACTTGTTCTTTAATAAATTTCCTTCCGCCTCATCCTCAGTACCACAGTTTTGTATCTCCCTCGTACTACATTTAAACTGGTCGGTCCTGTTCTGAACATTGCCTGGATCTCTTTCCCTTTACATCGGACACACAACACCCATTTAGCTACTGTACATTCTTTCTCTTCTGCATTCCAACTCTTTAATGCCAGAGTTTAATCAGAACTTTCACTTCCTCATGTGTACGCCTCGCCAGCTGTGAATCGATCTTCCTTAGTCAGTCTTTCCCTCATTCTGTCATCTTCCAGCTTTGTCTGTTCAGTGTGTCAGACTCTAAGAAATGAACGGATCGTAATTTTGGGCTGATTTTCACTATAATTTTATATCAAAGTGACAATTTTTGCAAGCTTTCTGTTTTGTTCTGAATATAACACTAGATTCACTCCTGGTCGTTGTAATTCCTACCTATGAAGTACTATAGTAATAATAATAATAATAATAATAATAGTAGCAATAAAACGACAAAACAACAACAGTAACAACAACAACAATAATAATAATAATAACAATAATAATAATAATAATAATAATATAACAACACAACAGATTATTAAAGGATTACTGGCTGAGCATCGTATTTCTAATTTTTCCCGGGTTTCGAAACAAACGGGGTTAATTATGGCAAATTAGAGAGTGTTTGGTGGCTGAGGCGGAAGGCAGGCTATTTCAATACTCTTTCATTTTTATAATGCATTTTTGCCCCTCCAAAAATAATCGGAATTCCTTGATTCAAAAAAATGTTACTTTGATAGTAGTAATTGAATTTTCTTCAGTAATAGGTAGCCAGGCTGATTGGACTGTAAACATCTGACTCTACATCCCCTTCTCCCCTCGGCGCACACACACACACACACACACACACACACACACACACACACACACACACACACACACACATAAAACCCAGCCATCTTTCCGGGATAGTAATTTTACTCGTATTTTTAAGAGTGTACAAGTAACTGAATAACAGCTCGAAAAAAGGTTGTTTTCCTGAAGTAATAGAAATTATATAAGTGACATTATTTAGTTTCCGCGTTCGTAAATTTGGATTAATTTTGTTGCAGTATTTATAGTTAAATTTTCTCCAGCAAAATATATTTAGTTTGTTAATTTTATTTATTTATTTTTTATAATAAAGATAGCCAGAGCTCATATTAACTTTCAATAAGAAGGTTGATTTGCCTGTTTTGGGTGCAGTATTTGAAAAAAATGTTGCGAATATGTATTGTATAATGGTTTTTAATTTAATCACTAGACTGAGGGAAGAGAAGGAAGATATATAAATGAATTGAAAATAAATAAGCTATGAATGTAATTTTATATACCAGGGAAAATTTTGGTGGTGGGTGGAGACGCTCACCATCCATTCACTCGATGTAGTGCTGCTCTCGGGTGTCTGCCCTTTCCTTTCTTTCATTCATCCTTTTCTGTCATTCTTTCCTTCATTCTTTCCTCTTCCTTCTGCCTATGGGTGACTTTATACTCCCTCGTCTGTCTTTCTTTCATTCTTTCCTCTTCCTTCTGCCTGTGGGTGACTCTACACTGAGTGACAAGCCAAATGGTTTCTTGTACATCAGGAAACCATTTACTACACTGCGTGATAACCATATAACCAAATTATGGTGCCTAGTGGTTTAGCGGGTAATTAAGGCGCTCCAATCGGATTGAGCTGGTGCAGGTTTATATCCACGGGGTTGTTGGGGTTGGTCTCGCATCTTAAATGTGAGGACTAACTTGCCTGGCCCCGAGCTCCTACGCTTCTCTTGGGGCAACATAGGATTGGATATTGGATGGATAGATGGAGAAAATTTTGAGATTTTCCCTGCCTCCCTCCCTGCCTCCGTGTGATGAGATCGGGTATGCTACCGGTATACGTCTGGAGGGAAACAGAAAAACTGAAAGGAGTTGCATTCAACTTTAAAGACAATAAAAAGAAGGGACAGACGGATGAAGGTGAAAAGAACACACGTACCAGACTGACCAAACTTAAGTAGGTGGATGAGTGCGGTGGATAAAAAATGTTGCTTTGGTTCATTAAATATCCTTGTCAGACAGAGAATGCCCTACGTAGCCGTTATATTTCCTGATTATTTAATTCAGTTTAGGAGAGACTTAGCGAACTGTAAGAGTTAGATATTGCTTCCAGTAACCCCTTCACTATTAGGATGAACAAAACGGCTTGGTAAAGAAAACAAAATGAAAATACGTAGAATATTTATGGCTACATTCAGATGTCAGTTTTCTGCACTGAAGCATAATAAACGATTTGCATTTAATTACAGCCTAATATATTCTGATCCAGACCAAACTGATATCCTGTTGGTGCAATGGTGGCTGTGATCTGTAATACTAAGCTCTGTTGACGTGTGCGTTAGTCATCAGTAATTACAACAACACAGGTCACGAGAGAGAGAGAGAGAGAAATAGAGATAGATAGATACATACGTATAGATAGATAGATAGATAGATAGAGAGAGAGAGAGAGAGAGAGAGAGAGAGAGAGAGAGAGATGGCATAATATTATGATGGCATAATACTATGTTGAAGCAGGAGTCATAATACTAGACTATGATTCTCTGGTGACACTCTACAAACTGGGGAAAAAATTACCACCCTTTGAAATAAATACCGGGTCTCTTAATATTTACATTTCTTCAGATGCCGTACAGACTCCATCATCGTCCTCATTACTGATAATTAGTATAATTTTGATGACCCCAAGTTTTTCACATGGAATGTGCCGAGGCATCGCAAAATAAGTAAGTGCTGATTTTTGCTATTTTTTGTCGAGTTTTCCTCAGTGGGATAAAAGTTTTGCATTTCTTTCTTCAGTGTTACGTAAAAATTATCACCAATGCCTGCATCATTACGGATGTATTTTTCCTTTATTGCATTAGACGGTGACAGCGCAGATCTGGTTTCAATTAATACCTTTAATCTGTTGACGTTTCTGTATGTTTTAATCTTCCTGGGCTGTCTCTAGTCAGTTTTATTGAACATAGGACAGGCATTTAGCAGTGAGTGGGTCAGTGAAAACTGTGGGTATATTTAACTCCTCTACTTCGAAAAGTTTGAACAGAGCTAAGTAAATTTGTCTGGTGGTAGCAATAATAGAAGTCATAGAATGCGTCATTGCACAAAAGAGGTTAAGTGAACAAATCGCTGTAAACTCCGACTTTAAAACAGAGTGCACAGTAATAGGCTGTTGCAGATGCTAATTATTGGACTGCTTAACATTTGAATGTTTGGGTTCAATTTGTATGCTAAGCACACCTTGGCTGAATGTTCACCTGGAAAGCAATAACCTTTGCTAATGTCTTAATTTAATAATAGTCAACAGAAGAGTGGTTCTTAACAAGTGTGGAGGCGGATTTACATGTTATGAAACGAGCTTCATTGTTTGTCATTTTTTTCTTTTTCCTCAAGTGTTCGGCATTTCCAAATGAATACGTTGAGAGAGAGTCACAAATGCACCTAACGATCAGCTCCCTCTCACAAGCATGATTTTTTTAAAAGGAAAAACATATGGCAAGGGACGATTCAATATTATCACGTCCTTGATGATCGTCCCCCCCCCCCCCAAAAAAAAAGTCATAACTAAAATTTGTTTTTGCGGAAAGGACACGAGATTTGTGGGAACTCTGTTGGAGTGGCTGTGTTTGTGAGTCAGTGTTTGAGTACGATCATGTCAGTGAGGAAACCTTGATGGGGTAGGAGCATATGAGGACATTGAAGACACACTTTTGCTCCTCCTTAAATGTCAGCCACCTTGGCACTGAATTCGGCTCAGGTGGTTTGGTAGAAGCATACATTATCGACCCAATGAAGGGTCCAATTCCCCACGAAAAGATTGATGTGTAAGCCATGAAATGTCTCATCGTCTTACTGAACTGTGCTTATGACTGGGTTGCATAAACTAGTGAACTCCAACGACCAGTCTGCGGGTCTGTGCATCACTCTTTGAATCAGTGACTTACAAAATGGACCAGTTTAATGGTGGCTGTATAGGTGACATGAAAACGGGAGGCTAAATGCTTACTCCAAATGATTTATGAATTAATCTAAAAAAAATGAGTTGTGAAAAGTGAGGAGAGTATTATGAGATAGACTCAGTGTACATAGTCTTAAAGTATATTTCGCAAGTAGAGTAGGTTATGTTTACAGCCAATGAGAGTACCTAATGTTTGATATTCCACTGTTGGAAGCAAACGATGAAAGGGAATTAAGAAGAGTTATGAGTAATAAGCTGATAAACTGTAACCAGTGTAAGTCACCGTGGAACAAGGCCAGTTAATAAAGGCCCTATCACGCGAGGTTAATTTGTGACCACCAATACATTTATTCCAGCAAGCATCATTTTTTGTGGGTGCTCTGGCCAATATCTTATTCCCAAGCAGAATCAAACGAAGAGATATGTATGCTGGATGTCAAATGAAAGTCCTGTTGTATGGAGTGTGTATGTAAGAGAAAAAAATCTTGGCAGTGAAAACTATGTACCATTCATGTCATTACCTATGATAAAATCCCATCTACAAATTAGATTCCAGGCTGCATATATTTTCATTGTGATTTATAGTGAGAACTGATTTTACTCTGAGATGAAATGCCTTCATGTGATCGTATGGAAGGTGTTTCTTGACTATATAAGTGCCGAGAAGATTTTCTATGGACACTTAGTTAAAGTAAGTCTATGCACGTACACTCTTTCAATGATTCTTGAGCTGGAGGGGATTTAAAGCAATGGAAGATGTTTACTGTTGTCTGTTTTACATCTTAGTCTGCTGCTTATTTATTTGTTTTTGAACTTCGCGTTCAAATGATCAGGTCTTGTAAAGTACGTGACATACAAATTACGTTCTCCATTGCAAGAAACACAAAGGGGGTAGAGTAGGATCTTTGGAGAAAAAGATGTTATCTGCCTTAACGATTCTTTGAGCAGTCCGTAATAAGCAGTCATGATCGTACATCTTTCATATTTTATCAGTCCGCCAGATTATTAGTCAAAGTTCATGGAGAGAAAAGCATATGTAAGAGGACTTTTACCGTCAACTTCAGTACAACGGAGGTCAGGAGGGTTAAGATGGGGTGTGGGAGGGTAGGAGACAGACCCTGACCCAGGACCCAGAGTTTATTATCATGTTTGGCCGGTGTAATATTGGGCTGATCTGCATAATGGCGCTCTCTGTCGCACTTGATAACCCACACTCCCCTCACTCTCTTTCTCGTCTCATCCTTTCTCTTTCTCACCCTCTCTCTCTTTTTGCCCTTCCTTGTTCTTGTTCTTCTTGTGCTTTGTTCCTGCAACCACCTGACGATTAGGCTATATTTACCTTCAAGGAGGCCTTTCACGGTGAAGGTGAATGGCGATTATTTCAGGCCCCTTGACTGCGACATGAAACAGCTAAGAATAAAAGAAAATGACGTCCTCGGATTGAAAAGACTAACAACATCACTGCAATAACGTCTGTATATTTTCATCTTTCCATCGGTATATTGCATTTGTTCACTTTCTTTTCCTTTTTTCTTTTTTCCTGTCTTTCCTCCAAACAATTTTTAGCTTGGGAATAGTCCTTTATTTGCTCACCAGTTCACATAAAGTTCAGTACGATTATTCCTTGGACAAATATACTCGGGCAACTGACTCATTTTCTGTTTTTTGAAGGCCATTTACAGGGTTTATGGAGTCAGAACACAAATACTAACGTGAAATGTGGCAAAACGAATTCGTAGAGTTTACCAACTATCGCGAGGAGGTGATAGGACAATTACCTCTTTGGGCGCTGAAGATTGTTTTGTGGATCCTATCTTGCATTGCCTTAAAAATGCTGACAATGTTCAGTTTCAGCTTATACTTGCTACCTACAGAGGGTATTCTTAAGTTGAAAAAGAATTCCTGAAAGTTAAAAAAATAACACGAAAGCACGCCACTTGCATTCACGGGGTTTTGGCGTGATGCGTTTTAGTGTGGCGCAATCTTTTACCGCATGGAAGTTTTACCGAGCCCTGAAAGATCGAGACCTAGTTCATGCCTGGAATTGGATACATAAAAAATTCTCTCTCTCTCTCTCTCTCTCTCTCTCTCTTTCTCATACCATGCCTCACGTCTTCTCATACTAATGCTCCACTCCACGCTTATTTTCATTACTTTCTCATCCGGCTGCTATTCGTTTCATCATCACTCTGACGTTAAAATTTGCCATCTCCGAGACACCTCGAGAAAAGCCACCAAAGAACGAAGATACAGTACAGTATTACTGATCCGAATTGTGGTTGGCAGAGACTTTGTAGCACCTCTCGTAGCAATTAAGTTTGCTAATTATGCTTTGATATTTACATTGTGTGTGTGTGTGTGTGTGTGTGTGTGTGTGTGTGTGTGTGTGTGTGTGTGTGTGTGTGTGTGTGCGCGCGCGCGGGGGGGGGGGGCTCGTTCGACATAACTTGCACCAGCGACTTACCATAAGAGGTATGAGTTACCAAATACATCGCCTGAGAAAGGATTTTATGAAATCTACGAGGTCATGGCATTGGGTGAAGGAATCGTGGTAACAGTAAACACCAAGTGTGAACACACACACACACACACACACACACACACACACACACACACACACGGAGATAAAAGTATGAACGAAACCCGAACCAGAAAATGAGATGCATGGGATGACAGTGAAGCGAAGAGGATGCGGTTTGCCTGAAGCAGGTGGACGGGGATGGCAGGGGATGGCGGATAAATGGATATTTTTTAAAAAGGCTACTGACCAATTTTTACGGCAAGCAGTTCTCCATAAGAATTGCCAATTAAAAGAGATCGTTTTGCTTTTCGTTTTGTTTACTTTCATTCTAATTTGGTTGTGAAGCGTTTGATCCTAACCAGTTTTTGTGAATATGCAGTTCACATCTTTATGAGGGTTCAGTAGTATCACAGCTTTGTTTTTCGTCTTTTGCCTCTGTAATGTCCACATTAATTTGATTGTGAAGTGCCTGGTAGCTGTGTGACTGAAGGAAAACATATATAAAACAAATATTATATACAAACATCACAGTGTTATACACAATCATCACGTAGGCCAAGCGGTTGGCTTTAACCCCTTTGCCGCGTTGACATCATTTCTAGGCAACAAGAGCACACGAGGACGTGCTCAGAACGCCAGAAGCCAAGATTTTACTCTTATCATATAGCCTATGGTGCTTTGAGGAAAGATAAGCTCCGCCCAATTTTTCAATCCACCAATAAAAATCGAATAACTAATGATTTGCCGGGGTGGTGGGCCGCGGCCCGTGGGGGTATAAGACAGTGTCTGTATGGTCGTGCATGGAAATGCGTTGTTCTCTTGGATTTCCCGCTTTGTAGTGAAACATGGCTGACTTACAAAATGAGTATTGGTGATCTGCGTAATTCATCAAATGATCGTGGTTATCAGCCAACGATGGATGACTCCGAAAGTGACAACTCTTTGATGAAGCCCTGAGTGATGATGACGTCAGTGATAGTGAAGAGAGGGAAGTGGACGGGGAGGGTGGCGGCTACTTGTGACATTTTCAGTGGCAAAGAGACCAAATAGCCTATGGTTGCAGAATTCACCGGTGAAAATTCGGGTTTAAACCTTGCAACTGATGACTTTGCTATTGTAGCCCTTCAGATGCGTTAGACTTATTTTTGATGATAGTGAATAAACTTTGTGAATGGACAAATCAAAAGGAGGAGAAGGTTTTCGAGGCCATTCCCAGGAGAAAAGAGAAAATACTGGTACACAGTATAAAGTGGAGGTCCATGACTCAAAGTGATATGTAGACATTTATTGCCCTGTTGCTAGCCATGGATTCTGGGATTTCGGAGTTTGGGGAAGGGAAACCCCAATTTATTGGTGAGTACAATGATTTATTCTTTTTTGGTAGCCATGAAAAATTGGTATTTAATTTCTGTGTATTATTCCGGTATCATTACGTCATTGCCAGAGTCTTTCTCTCTCTCTCTCTCTCTCTCTCTCTCTTTCTCTCTCTCTCTCTCTCTCTCTTTCATATGCAGTTATCTCCTACACTCTACCATATATTTATCAGCCATTCCGTTGTATTGTTCACAGCCCTGCATTTCTTGTATTGTGGTACTTGCTTGACAGTATATTTCATATGTTTATGTAATTAGTCTCTTAATGAAAGGCCAGTGTAATATCAAGTGATACAAATAATGATAATTTATTTTGATAATAGTAATAAAAGCTCCAGTTCAGGAAAATAATCGCTCCACAAAAAGTTGGTATTGGTGCGTTGAGGCTAGGGAGCGACGATTGTGGCGAGAGGTTAAAATGCGTCTCAGAATAAAGGTACTGCATTAGACGATTGTATTCTCAGTTTAATCTGAAGATTGTTTGCAGCTGACGACAAATACGAAGAGTTCTGTCTCTACTAATGCGTCTCTCGGTCTGTTTCACATTTCCTGTAATGTATACACCAAATCTGGGGCATATAAAGTTTTCCAAGATTGCATATGCTGTCAGAGTTATTTCTTTACACGTCGGTGCTTCGGACTAACGAAGTGTTTCCAAGCAGCTTTCGTATAAAATAATTTAGCAAGATTTTTTTTTTTTTTTTTTTACCTTCGAAGCAGCTTGGAAAGTAATGTGTGTAATTGTTGTCTATACACCTGATTTATTTATCATTTTCTTTTTGCATATTTGCTCGTGGCTTGCGTTCCCATTTCCCCAGCTGAGATAAGACGAACGACCTGGAAGGACTTTGAGAAAGGTGCAGAACCTGAGGCTGTTTTTTAAAAATATTGCGCACTAGGAGCAGTGGCCAGAGTCTGTGGCACTGTGCATTTATCTTCTGACTGATTCTTTTAATAGATTTGTGACATAAAAGAGAGAACTTACTATGGAGTCCGGTACTTTTATCATCATCATCATGTTTGATGATTTTTGGCCCAGTCACCCCTACATCTTTACACGTTAAATAAAATATATTTTTATACGTGTCAAGGTAAAGGGGGGGGGGTAACGGATGGAGTATGGAGGAGGTGAGGGTGGAAAACGGATGGAGGAAGATGACATGTGTAATAGAAGAAATCCAGAAAACATTAAGATAAAGGAGGGGTAACAGGAAACGAGGTGAGAGGTATTGACGTGGAGGGTGGATGGATGGAGATGATGACAGATGTGGCTGAAAAAACAATGAAATAGAAGTGGATTGAAAATAAAATATTAAGATAAAGAGGGAGGAAGGGCAATGGGAAGAGAGGAAAGAAAGAGTTGGGGTGTGTAGGAGAGTGAGTGGGAGATGACGGCATACGTAGTGGGAAAAAAAAAATTGCAAATAAAAGTGAACTGAAAGGAAAATATTAAGATAAAGGAGGGGTAACGGGAAGCCAATACTGGGGAGCCAAGAGGGATCAGGTGGCGGGAGGACGGGCAAAAATATTCATATAAAAAACAGAACAGAATAATTTTTAGCCGAGGTTCACAGGCCAGACTACTCTTATAGTTCGCTGGGTTTCATGTTATTCCATCCGCAGAAATTCCCAATCGAGTTTTCTGTTGGGAAAAACAAAAGTAATGCAAAACAGATTAACATTTCGCGGATGAAAACTCAGTTATCAGATGAACAAATAATAATAATTTACATTTTTAAAATTAAGTCCGATAACATAATTTACTGCATTGTTCTTGGTGTCCCCAGATAATGTAATGGAATTTCGAGCAAAAGTGCCCCAATAAAGAGGTTAGACACGATCTCCACGATAAATCTTCCTCAGTAAAAAAAAGAATCGCGGGATAGTAGCACAAATCGAGAGAGAGAGAGAGAGAGAGAGAGATTGAGAGCGATGTGGAGGATCCCTTGCGGCAGATACACGTGAGAACCTATAACATTGGGTGCCACACTGAGATATATGGCACCACTTTAATACAGGACGGGGTCTCTCTCTCTCTCTCTCTCTCTCCTTGAATATAATAATATAAACCATTCCTAATAAATACAGAAGGTGTAACGGTTTACTTTTTCTTGTTATCGTATACTTAAGCCCTTCGAAGAGGTACATGGAACCCATATAAGCATAACACATACAAATTAATAAATTTATTTAGACGGCTATACTGTCAGTGGCAGCAGCGTCGGAATCAGAAGGGTCTCTCGCCACCTGTGGACCTACAGCTTCGCTTGATGTGTTTACAGATCAAACACAGTGTCAGGCACTGTGCTATATAAAACTTACTCTTCTGGAATTAGTATTTATATCGACGAATAAAGCGAGATTGTTGCCTCAGTGGGTTAACGTACTCCTACATAAGAACGTACTAAAGACAAATTCGTAACCAGTTTTATTTGAGTAGAAACTGATGCTGGTAGGCTAAACAGATATAGATATTCATTATAATTTAGTAAACTGCCATTTACTCTGTAATGTTAGTTCCGAACATTCTCTGAAATCATTTCGTCAATTTACTTATTTTTTTTTTTAATAGATAATGAATGGAGGAAGGAAAAACAAAGGAAAAAAAATAAGTCCATGTGCCTAAAGGCATCCCCCATTCATAAAAAATAACTTTGCAGAACATTACTCACAGCCTAATACTACCTGACGCCAAAGGTCTTAGGGTTATACGGTGTATTATGCTAATTAAAACAGTCTGGTGGCAGTTGAAGAAAATATACTCGTAATGTGCGGAAAAATAAACTGAGATTCGTTTTAAACAAGATATTTATTTTAAGACAGACATTTCTTGCAGAGTTTTAACCCGAGTTTGCGTCGCTGAAAATATTAATAGGCTACCGGTAGGTGTTTTGTCTTCAGGTACATGATACAGTGTTTACGATTATTAGAAGAAGAGAGAATCATATTCATCATGGTAGAAATAGAAAAAAGGGAAGATGAAATAATTTTTTTTTTAAATTTAGATTTCAAAAAGGATTGTGAACGTACTTTATTATTTTATGATTATTACTATCATCAGACAGTTCATTAATCTTCAAAGAGACGTTTCGAATTGAAGGAAATTAATATAGCCTTCATCAATTCCCCGTCATTATGTGATGTCTTTTATAAGTTTAAGAAATCGTCTGGAGGATGCAAGAATAAAACAAAAAGTTGAATGATCTTACTGGCTGATAATTTATCCACATCTACAGTACCACCTAGAAAATACCACGTCAATAGTGAAAAAAAAAAAAAGACTACATCAGAAATACATAAAAATAAATCAGTAATATCGCATCAACAATACCACATACTGTATAAATACCATTTATCAACACCACAGCTACAAACCCCCTCCCCCTCTCACAGCTAATTCTTCGACCCTCCCTATCAAACACACTAAAAACTCGAGAAAGGAAATGAAAACCACAAAAACGGAATGCCAGATAATGAGACCGTGATATAAACCACCATTGTTCTGGAATTCTGGCGCCATTGAACAAATTTTTGGCCTGCTGTGAACAATAAAACACCACGGTCCAACTGATTCTAGCATTAGTCAACATCCACCCCCCCCCATTTTTTTTTTTTTTTTTTTTTTTGACGCGAGGCCATCAAACTTTCGGTAAATTATCACGCTGATGGGGCTTCAGTGTGTGTGTGTGTGTGTGTGTGTGTGTGTGTGTGTGTGTGTGTGTGTGTGTGTGTGTGTTTGTGTGTGTGTGTGTGTGTGTGTGTGTGTGTGTGTGTGTGTGTGTGTGTGGGTGGGTGTGTGGGTGTGTGTGAGAGAGAGAGAGAGAGAGAGAGAGAGAGAGAGAGAGCGCACACACACACACTGGCTATAATGCTGTAGGGCCGTCGTTGAGTCCCGCGGGAAGGTAGAGCCACATACTCCAAGATAATTCATCACCTGGTGAAACCTCAGCTGTTGCTCGTGGTTGGGGAAAATTGGAATTGGGTCACTGTTGGCACGTTTTCATTTGACCACCACTGAGGGGATTATATACTGTATTACGTAGCGAAAAGTTATCTGTGGCTGACTAACATGGAAAGCTTAAAAATTGTTGCGAGCGTTGCTGTAGTTAATTTTATAGCAAAATATGGCATCTCTCTCTCTCTCTCTCTCTCTCTCTCTCTCTCTCTCTCAAGAAAGGAAAAGTTATCTAACCCTTAGTGTTCAAAACGCCGCTCCTAAGCTGAAAAAAAAAATTGTCTGAAGAGGCCAAGAATGAAATAGAAAATGCCTCATCGGGTTACGGGGTTAATGAACTTCGTTAACATGGAAGGAACTCTGAATTTTTTAAGAGAGAAAAAGAAGAGAAAGTGTAAAGAACGTGAAGGTACGAAAGTGGGACAGAATATAGGAAATTATGAGAAGAGGGGAGGAGGGCTCAAAGGCTTAGCTAAAATGGAGAGAAACGAGCGTGAGAAAAAGCCAAGAAAAAGGAAGGAGGAAGCGATAACGAGGGAAGGAGACGAGGATGGACAAAGGAAACAGAGAGAGGGTGACCACACGTAGAGACAAAATAAAAGGAAAATGGCAGAAGCAAAGGGAGAACGATTAATATGAAGAGAAATAAAATGAAAACCATTATTATCTTATTTCTTACTGACCTCATCTTAACCCCCCCTATATCCGGTGATGTATGTTGTCTGTCTTGCTACCTCCAGACGATTTTATTCATCTTAAGAGACGATTCTGGGAAATAAATGGTTAGTGAAGGTAGTATTATCCCCTCAAGTAAAAAAATAAAATAAAAATAGAAATCTCTCTTTATTGATTAAAATCATCTGGAGGTAGAATGAATAGCTATATTACTAAATACATAATCAAGCTGAAGGGGTTAATCTCCAATGAGCATAACTCCTCTGATTTATAAGTTGGTTTTGGATAAGTTTGTTAGCTTTTTCATGGTCGAGAGAACTCTAGTACTGTATTCCAGTTATTGTTAACTGTGTAAAGCTCAGAGTGAGTCATAGGAGCTCGAGCGTAGTGCAGATATCGTTAACCCTCTCATACCCCGAGCATCTCAGGTTTTTTATTGAATTTAACGTCAGATGATTTCATTTAGCTGAGAGTGAGTCACAGAAGCCTGAGAGTTTTAAAGGCGTGGAAGTATATATCAAGGTGTAACACAGAAGTAATTAAATAAGTAAATTAGAAAGCAAAATTAACCCACTCACTCTCGGGGTAAATTTATTCGTTTTATATTCAGGTGTTTTGTTTCGCTAAGGAGAGGCTTTTTGAACTGGAGGGCTTCGCTAAAACTTTCAATATCCCTTTCACTACCATAGATCCTTCCTTGGTGGAATAAAATCGTAATTAAATGAAAAAAAAGGTAATCGTACTGAACAGGTAAAAAAATAGGGCTTACCAAGTCTCTCTCTCTCTCTCTCTCTCTCTCTCTCTCGCTTTCTCTCTCTCACAGCATTCCCAGACCCTTTTAGCTTTATAAGCGTCCCGAGTAATTCTCTACTCAGGTAATTATTAATAATCCAATAAGTCCGCATTAAACTTTAGCGCCAGCACACAAATTACCATCGGCTTCAGATTTTTGGCAAACATAATAGGCAATGACGCTGACTGAGAGGTAATTACAAAGTTATCAGGAGCGAGAGAGAGAGAGAGAGAGAGAGAGAGAGAGTGAATGATTTACACGGAGCTTCTGATGTATTTATAAAGGTACAGATACAGGGTGAAGAATGTGTGTGTGTGTGTGTGTGTGTGTGTGTGTGTGTGTGTGTGTGTGTGTGTGTGTGTGTGTGTGTGTGTGTGTGTGTGTACAGATCACACAAATCTTAAGATGATTAGGCTACATGCTATGTGATTGGTACAAAATGACTTTTTTCTAATTTTGAGTGAGTGAGCACAGCTAAGCGTATTTACAACGAAAAAGAAAAAAATTAAAGATTAGTATATTCCCTACCGCAGGTCACACACTGATACACCTTACAGTCATACCTCTTACTGCCAAACCTCATACTACCACACCTCACACACACACTCACAGAAAAAAAAAAAGACATCAAACGCTGTCGCATTGCATACCGACTCACTGCACACTGATAGGCCTACCGTACACCTAACAGTGCATCATTTCACAGTGCTACACATTACACTGACACTGATATATACTGGTATGCCTTTGAGTCACCTGTCACTTTCACAGCATACGTCGCCACGCCTCAACACCCGCATTACACATTGCCACACGTTTCTTCTCTTATTTCGCACAGGCTTTCAGAATCTTTGTATTTTACACTCAGTTTTCGTTCCCACACATTACTGTAAGGATACAGTTTCTTTCACTTAAATATTACTCTGTGGCAATGAATCTCTATGTACAGTAAGTCTAACATGGCCGTCTACTAAAATAAAGAAGTACCGTACTGGGGGATATGTGCGTAGGCACGGTAATGTATACAGTACTAAGTGGACCTCATACAGTAGACTGACGCATAAACTTGACCCTCTGAGGAGGTGAGTAGGCAAAGTTAATGGACGTTACCTTTAACTCTGTGGGGTTTCACCAGAGATGAAAAATTTTTTCTACTGGAAGCTGAAATTGACGTTTTTAATAGAGTTACTGTCTTATCTTTTCACCTTAGGGTGGTCTGCCGGATGCTGAGTAAAAATAGTCTTGAGGTAATGGTAGTAAAATAACAAAGGCTTCATCGCAGTGAAGTAACTTAAATAAACTAGTGAGCGTTTAACATTAAAAGTGTGTTCCCACTTGTGATACACCGTCTCTTCCTCATATTATATCAACGGTCAACCTTCCTATCCCCCACTCTATATACACATACACCCTACGGTATTTCCTTCCTGTCTACACTGTGTCCATGTTCGCTTTTACCTCAAAACCCACACAACACACAGCATTTCCCTCTTGTCTGTACTCTTTCCATGTTCTCCCTCCCTGACTCCCCACACTACACCATTCTCTCATCCCCACTGAATCTTGTTTCCCACCCTCAATATCCACACAACACACCCTCCTGCCTCTAGCGTGTCAGTTGGCTAGACAACATGTACCCCAGGACGCAGGACGAGGCAGTCCGGAGAACTATCTTGGCTGAATGATTTTTTTTCCCCTCTGGTAAAGGGTCATAAACAATGCTCGTTATCTGCTCCATGCCTGATGAAGATTTGCAAACACGGCACCATAGCTCTCCTCCCACCTCCCTTCTCCCCTCTTCACCACCCCTTCCCCCTTCCTCTCCATCTCTCTCTCTCTCTCTCTCTCTTTCCCCCCACCCCTTCTCCCCTCACGTGCCACAGCCTTCCACCCCCTTCTCAAACCCTTCTCCCTTCCTTCTCACCCTTTCTGTCCTGCCGCCCCACCCCTTCTGTCCTCCCTCCCCGCCTCTTTTCTAACCCCCATTTCTCTCACATTAAAGGAAGAGGAGCTGATGGTGTAGTGGTTAGCACATCCATCCCGCACCTGGAAAAACTCGGGTTCATTTCCTATTTCAGACTCTACATTGTACAGTGTTTGTTTCCACTGAGTCCTTATTCACCGAGCGGTACAATTTGGGACCTGGATGTAATTTCGATAGTTGCATTGTGTACTTTAGGGAAAGGTTGTGACTTGGTAAATACTGACTTTGTCATAATGAAAATCGTGCAGTCGATAAGCATTAATCTTAAAACATCTTCACTGGTCAACCGATATTTCTTGACCCACAGGCAGCTCAGTGAAGCTAGGAAAAGAATATGGTCTCTTTCAATCCTGAGAAATATGTACGGTAGATGTCTAGGAAATGTAAAGAATCCTTATTATATATCCGATCATTTGTTTAAATGTGCAAAAACAACAACAACAACAACAACTAAGGCGTAATGTAACGTGTTTGTAATTTACTGGTATCTCTCTGGCCTTGAATTCCTTCCGAGCTTCAGTATTTCCGCCCCGTACGAGTAATTCTGCCCATAGCCATTACTTAATAGCCAAAGCCATTACTCCTATTACTTCTTCTCTATAATAATTATCTTTCCGTCAAACAATTACTTTCGGCTTGAGGGACACTTCCGGCGATGGCGGGAGTATAATTACATTAAAAATAACTTACCTGAACGCACACAAATGTTGTCTTCATTGTTTCACTTCAGCTTTGCCCTCCATTACTGCCTCTCCCATTGCACTTTCTAACCACATTCTGTCCTGTTTGATCCTTCTCTTCCCCATCTAATACCAACTGTTTGACCAATGGGAGAATTATACATATGAAGCTGTTTAGTACTGGGAGTAGTTAGCATTTTGAGCATAATTTGTGCCTTCATACTAGGTCCTCTATTTCAGGCCCAAACTACTGTATTTTCCACAATATGCGCCCATAATGTTCGTATTCAAACAGTTCATGCTAGTGTAAAATGAAGACACAAATTTGAGTTGGTATCGGCCCCATCCCACCTTCATTGAAAATTTGACATAATTATTCACTTTCATCCCACCTTCATCCTATTCTGTCCTATGCATCACTTCTTCATTCAGCGCTCCAGTTTAATCAGTGAATCCTCCCATCCTATAATCAGCGTCCGCAATCCTCATTTTTTCACATCCTCATACAGCACCTCTACTCAAGGCTTTACCCAACCCCTCCCCCTTTCTTGCTTATCATCTCACCTGAGCTGTGTTATCCAGTATCATCTCTTCCATCACAGTTCCTATCTTCATCCATCTTATCTTCATCTGATTCCGTCTTCATCCTATCCCTCTTTTATCCCATGCTCGCCCATCCTGTTCTGATTATCATTCATTTCCCCATCAAACATTACTTTTTGACCAAAGCCTCACCTCCCTCCCTTTCTTATATACCTCCCCTCCCTCATCCCCCCCCCCCCGCACCAAAACAGTTACAAATAGCGTCTATCAGTCTCAAGCACACACAGTTTTAGCAACGTGATGAATGATCGAACCCCGTCCTATCGCCACCCCATCCCATCCTATCCTGTACTTCACTTCCTCACTCAACACCATTATTGCTTTGCGGTTCACCCACAACTTACCTTCATCCTACTTTAATCTATCCTATCTTTAAATGGTCTTACCATCATCCTGTCCTGCCCTATACCGTACTTCACTTGTCCATCCAGCATCACAAACTTGTCAATGTTTCAACCCCTCCATCCCCTCCTTGCTTCTCCTCCTTCATCCCTCGCACCAAAAGTGGCACAAGTGGCTTCTATCAGTTCCAGACCCACACAATTTTAGCGATGTGATCATTATTACACCGCATCTTATCGCTGAACTTGGCCCAGATTTTCATCCTTTTGCGGCTTATTTCCCGTCGCTCAGTTGCAAAATAGCAGCTCTGCTTCCTTGTCCTCGCACTTCGTAATCAGCGCTGTGTTCCGGTGTTAAACCTTGTTAGCCCAGCATTCAGATGGAGAAATGCCAGGTTTACATCAAGTTAAGGTGAAAAGAGTATAGCCTGTCGCCTCACCTACCAAAAGTTGCACAAATTGTGTCTAACACTCTGGCAGGCACACACATTTTTAGCGACGTCACCAGTGATTCAGCTGCATCCTGTCCCTATCCCATCCTATCTCAATTCCAGTATCTGACCTAGGTTGCATCCCCTGCACCTTCCCCTCCCTCATCTCTCGTACCAAAAGAGGCACAAATGGCGTCCATCACTCTCGCAGGCACACACATTTTTAGCGACGTGACCCAGTTGGCCAACACAGCCACGCCGTAATTCCAAGCCTAAAGAGCCTCATGTCACGATGCTTCTTGCACACTTTTAGCTGAACCTGCAAACTCCTGTGAGCAATGTTGTTGAAAAATTTTTGGAGGTAACGCGGTAAGGCGGAAACTTGACCATAGATACTAAAACCTTTACCACGGAAAGTTTTTGAATATGCTGAATAAAATCGTCTTGTGTTAGAAAACAGTTTAATGCATATATTGATCATATGAGTAACGGATCTTCATTAAGTAAAGTACTTGAGAACATAATGTGCTTGTTTACTTTAGTATCTTGTTCTTTTTGTTCCTCGGAAAAAATACCTTCAGCATTTCCAGCAAAACTGCTCGTCCTGCCCAATCCTCTCTTCCCAATCCACTCTTTGTTCACTTCCCCTCCCTCCCACCAAGGAAAAAATATAGGCCTATATATATAAAACTAGGAGAGAGCAAATTTTGTTTAGTATGGTTCTTTTGTTTGCCCCGAACTGATGTACTTTCCTCTGAATGGATTTAATGAACAAGTGTTATCTGGAAGAAGTTGAAGTGAATGAACTACAATATAGGATTAAATCTGTGATGAATCTCATAACAGTGTATCTGATGGATAATGGCAGGAATAAATTAGCTCCCTGGAACAGAGGTTTTACATACTCTGAAATCAAGAACTATTTATTGTGATGTCCCTAAATGAAGACACCCATCTAAGATATGTAATTACTTATTTGTTTAAGGAGCACTGCATAGCCTTACAGGAAGATTTAATTAAGACCATTTTGCCCAGATAAGACGCCACTCCCCACGGCCTCCAAATTACATCTGAAGAGTAGTATCTTGGAAAGTGTCATGTGGCCTTGGCTCTTGATGTGACCGGACACAGGTAACATACCGGGAGTAGAAAATGTATTGAATAACAGATAATTAGAAACTAATGTAGTATTAAAAAAAAAAACTTTTCTAGTCTTGCCGCAGACTCCCTTGGTCCACCTCATGTATCATCGGGCGTCTGGATAACCGTACTATGAAAACCTCAGCCGTAATGGACTGAAGTGACAAAAATCGAAGCGAACTGCTCTAACATGGTGTAAGCACGATTGAAATAACCTGAAAAGACTTTCATGGGTGTGGAATAGTTATATATAATTATTTTCAGTGGGCGTTAATGTACAGCATCGTTGGAGGGTCACTTCCATTACTCCACACCACACTAATACTACATTACACTACACTGTGCAAAACTATAATACACAACGCCGCACTGCAACTTCCCTACGTTATATTACCCAGCATTGCACTCTACTACACTAATTACATTACACTACATTACTCATACACAATACTGCACTGTACAGACTGCACAACATTCCCGTCCCCTGAATGCTCTCTCTCCATCATGTTTATTCTTTATTGCCACGGAAATGACCTGTAACTCTGAGCAAACTTTTAATATATAAAATTTATGACTTAATCACTCCCACCAAATCTTTAAACCATTTACAAGTTTATGTAAACAAATATTTATTGACAGATTTTGCACTGTATTTTTAAATTTTATGCCATTACACCGTAGTAAGTAAAGGGGTAAGTGGATCAACTTTAAACCCATTGGAGATGTTACTTAATTTAGTCACTCAACCATATGCAGGCATATATATTCAGTCTTACAGGTACAGCTCAGTTCAGAAGTTCCTTGTACAAATGACTGAACTATCGGACTCTGTAGGGATTAAAGGAAATCATATGTAACATCATGATCTATCTGCTATTGCGTTGTATCAGGCGGATTAGTTAAACATACTGTAACCTCCGGGCACTTTAACTTTTATCATAACCTATAGTCCATTCCGGATTAGAATTACCCTCGGTCACGACTCATAGCCATCCGCAGCTGTCCATACTCCCTCACTGTACCTCTATCATCTGTAATTATAGCCCTCTCCAAATTAAAATTATAGTTACAGGTGGTGGCGTTAAGGGTGAGGGAGTATGGACAGGTGTGGGGGTGTTTCGTGGCATGAAATATACGCAGTGTGCCACCCACAGTTTCATGGATGTGAAGATTTATAATAGCAACATTTCTCTCTCTCTCTCTCTCACTCTCTGCCACAAGGTGAAGCAAGGGATTGGGTCTGTATCCGCCGCTTGGGTCACGTAAATGATGGAGGGGAACAGGGCAACGAGTTCAGTTTTTGCCAGTGTGTCCTTTGTAGTCAGCTGAACATCTCCCGGTATACACTGAGGCAGAGAAAAAGACCGATAGAAAGATAGATAGGTATAAAGAGAGAGAGAGAGAGAGAGAGAGAGAGAGAGAGAGAGAGAGGAGTCTTCTGATCTTTTATTCATAATCCTACAACATCAGGTCTTCAAAAGTTTGTGAGGGGGGAACATTTCACTAAGGGATAACTGTTGTCGCATGTGTTTATGTCATTAATCACAACGGCATCTAAGCTACAACACGCACTGAAAAATATTGTGGCTTACAGTAATATGGAATAATTACCACGCTTGACATTAAAGAGAGCTGATCAGAGAAACAGCCCTGGTTCTGTTTCTCTCAAAGCTATTCAGGGACAATAACACTTCTCACTGTCGCCCCCCTCCCCTCCCTCCCACACACACCATTGCCTCAGAAAGCGTAGATTGGCAGAAGGTAGGAATGATAAGTTGGTTTTCTCATGGCCGTGACAAATAGAGTACGTTTTGGCTAATAACGTTAGGCTACGAAAAATACTAAAGACTGGAAGTTTGCAAAAATTGTTCCTTTCCTGAGAGTAAAAAAAAAAAAAAAAAAATCTCATTTCGATATGCACGTTCCTAATGCTCACATATTTCTCAAAGTATCGCTTTTCTCAACTCGCACTTTTGGGTTTTCACACTCAATTAGCTACTTTACCCTCGCTTCTGCCAACTCTGCACAAGTTTATCCTGTAAAAGCCTCTCCAACTGCTTTTGTGCTCGGGCGAAGTCTGCACTGCCGCGATATATTCCTGACGCCGAATTGACCTAGCGGTGGGGATGATCCGGACTGTTGAAGCCAACCGAAGGGAGAGAGTGAGGGCGAGGGTAGAGGAGGCAAGTGATGGAAAGTCTATCGATCTATCTGCTCTCTCTCTCTCTCTCTCTCTCTCTCTCTCTCTCTCTCTCTCTCTCTCTCTCCCAGACGCCTTAATCCCGGAAGCGGAGATCACTGACAAATTACCTGCGTGTCACCTTCCCTGTGTCATTAGGCTATCCTAATGTAGCTTGAATAATGTATAATCACTGTTCTTCGGGGCATCACATGCATCACATTCGAATAAGAAATTAAAAGTGAAAACAGAAATACTGATTGTCTTAATTCAGCTATATCAGAGGTATTTAGAATACTGTACATTACTGCACATATTATAATAATAATGATAATAATAATAATAATGATGATAATAATAATAATAATAATAATCATAATAATAATAATAAAAATAATAATAATAATAATAATAATAATAATAATAATAATCCATCCATCCATCCATCATCCAATCCTACATTGCTCCATGAGGAGCGTAAGAGCCCGGGGCTAGGCAGTTGGTCCCAATATTTAAGATGAGAGTGACTAGCCTCACTCATCCCTGAGTGACATTACATGAGCAATCAACCCCAACCACCCCTTGGATATGAACCTTCACCGGCTCAATCCGACTGGAGCGCAATAATTACCTACTAAACCACCAGGCGCCAAAATTTGGTTATATGGTTACCACCCAGCGTAGTAAATGGTTTCCTGGTGTACAGGAAACAGTTTGGCTTGTCACTCAGTGTAGAGTCACCCACAGGCAGAAGGAAGAGGAAAGAATGAAGGAAAGAAAGACCAAGAGTCTGTAGATCCACTGAAGAGGGCGACAGTTGTCGCCGAAACTGTTTGGAATACATCTTTTTTCGTCTGCCAGTGTGGGTTTTTATATCCTATTTCATGGTCACGATAGTGTGACTCTTCAGCCAGCTCAGAACAACTGAATATATTAGTGTCAGTTCTAAGGCATGCAAAACTTAACGAGAAGATAATGGCTATCAGCGTCAGATATAGAAAAGATTAAAATCTCACGGCCACAAACTCGTACTCAGTACCGTATGCATCTGCCAGGAAGACCCCAAGCATAAACAGTAAATATCCGGGGAATGAGGCTGCATTTCCGCCTCGACTGGGCTCATGTCTGACCTGTGGACGTCTGTTCTAAGAGGCTTTACCGGAGCTGACCCCAGGCAAGATGAGACAAAGCCAAGTTATCGATTTGCATTCAGCTACATGAAAACTATCACTTCCTACTTTAAAATACCTCCCTCTCCTCGTATATAAACTGTCATAAAACAGTCATGATAATGGTCTTACCAGTTTGTAATGAGTAGTGAGTCAAGCTATTTGTATGTCGTACATCACCCTCTACCTTTTTATCGTTTACAGAATGAAATTGAGAATGTTCTCGGATAGCACACCGACGCCGCGCAAATACTTAGGCCTTGTTTCGTGACCATGACTTTTGGTTGATCTCCGCCAAAATGGAAAAACTTCATCGTATTCCCACAGACGATATCCAGACAGATCAGGCATTCATGAGACAGCGCCGCACCATGAACATTAATCTTTGACTACTCTGAACCAAACTGAATTACTTCTCCCAGTCTCAGACAGTGTCTGTGCCAATAATCGGATTAGACGCTGGTGTGACATTTTCTCAAAACTGATATATGCTGATATAGATACTGCACATACATAGACATGACCACGATAGCTACCCCTTCTCTGTATTTGTTACCGATTTTCATTTACACAGGTCTTCTTGGTTGAATAAAATTGTATGGTTGTGAAGCAGAATAGTTTTTAAAACTCGTCATACAGAATTGGCTGTCGTTATTAGTAGTGACAAGAAACGTTCCTATTCTGGCGACATTCCGTGGCTGTCCTCCAAGGCGGTAATAGTTGCTCTTACCGGGTAATTGGGTCCATTAATACCTGTCTGCCCGCCTATCCCTCCCCACTTCCTTCCCTCCACACTCCATTCCTCACACCCATTCTTCACTACCTCTTTCCCCTTCCACACTCCCTCCTTCACTATCATCAACTTTCAAGCTTATGGATCCTCTTGTACCGTTTCCTGACTTTGATCCATATCCTTAACTCCCTTACTACGATTACGTACTCATTAATATATTCTTTGCTGGGAGGGACGTGGACCTACAGGGTTTACTTAGGGCTTTTATAATCAACTTCACTATTAGAGGTTTGTGTTACCTTACTTGCAAACAGTCGCCCAGAGGCTGCAAGAAATAATACACACACACACACACACACACACACACACACACACACACACACACACACACACACACACACACACACACACACACACACACACACACACACACACACAAATCACTGGATTGAAGGGGTCTCTCTCTCTCTCTCTCTCTCTCAACAAAAGCCAGGCATCCTCACAAACAATCGGCACCCGACACAAACCGCCAGCGCTCCTGCATTCTGGCACCATTGAACAAAATTTTGCTCCCTGGCTGGACAATAGAGCAGGGCACTCCAGCTGGCCCGCACACTGTCAACACTATTTATCGACGTGTAGCTGCCAAACGCCGGGAAAACTGTCATGGCGATTGTGTGTGTGTGTGTGTGTGTGTGTGTGTGTGTGTGTGTGTGTGTGTGTGTGTGTGTGTGTGCTTTCTGCTGTGGACAAATGGAGAAGAGCAAATAATGAAACACGAAAACGACGTTGAAAAACTAGACAAGAACAATTGCCGTGAGACAGAAGTACGAGGATAGAGGTAGAGAAAGACGAGACGAGTCATGTATCTTTCCACTTTAACATGGCCTAAAATTGCAATCTGTCCGTCTTATATGCACTGAAATATTGTTCTAGTCACGAAGAAGTGTTATGGAAAGGGTGTAGAACCATAGTACCGTCATATTCTGCCACTGGACTAGGTTAAATAACCTTGAAAAAGAAAAATCGGCCAAGTTAAAGTGAATGAAATATATTCAATTTTGGCTTAGGTATTTACATTGCACTATGTGTAAAATAAGTCGCTCGAGAAGAAGTGCTTCGAAGCCTTATATGCCATTTAGAAAATGGGCCAAGGCGATGGAGGCGAAGTATGAGGCAACGCGAGGGGGGGTGGGGCACAGGTGCTTCTCTAGACGGATTGTGGCTGTTAATGAGACGAAATTTTTAGTAGTAGTAGTACGGTAGTAGTAGTATTTGTTGTTGTTGTTATTCTGTTGTTGTTGTTGATGCTGCTGTTGTTATTGTAGCCCCATGTTTATATGAGATGTGAACCCGTGGGAGTGCAGGCTGAAGTTGTCCCCCTCCCGCATATCATCATTCTCCTTCGAGAGGATAGAGAAGTACGAACAGTAGATGAAGGACGTTTGTATAACCCGGCAGCTGAGCCGCCCGGTTATATCGGTGCCACCACATTATGGCGTCGCTTTCCAACACCGAAATTTTTAGTAAATCTTATATCTGAGGCCATTGCAGAAAACTTTATCGGTCTTCTGTTTTATTATGAAATTAGACAAAATTCCCAATGTCCATGGAAACTTTGGACCTTGTGCCGAGAACCTGCTGTAATGGTGGTTATGATATTGTCCAAGTATTAAACTGTAGAGCTATAATAAAGGCGGGATTTAACATAGAGTCATGAATAAAGTGGTGGTGAAAAAAAATTCTTATGTTCGAAATTTACTGCATTGTTATTTAAAGCCTTCACAACCATGCAGTTGTATTACCAGCACTGATTACACTTTCACACACAAATTGCCTGCCATGAATGTAAAGCCTCGTAATGTAAAAATGTAAAGTTGATACACAGGGAGTGGGACTCTCGAACATATTTACAGTCACTTCTCACGTAATTCAGATTTTGATTTGCGGGAAGCACAAGAGACAGGGTAAATTCCTGTACTCTTCCTTCCATCCATTTCCACTTGGTCAAAATCAAGAAAAAGTTCATGATAAAATCCTCCTCATAAATAAGATTTGTTTTGCAGAAAAAAAATAAAAATGAGAAGATTGTACAGTCTCGTAATCCTTCCTGCAAGTCAAAGTTTGAGGTAACAGTCATAGTTGCAACTCCAAACTCATTTCAAGTGTAAACCCAGTGGACTGCAGGCTGAAGCTGCCCCCAGCCTGCTGTCCACAATCCTCCATTTCGGAATAGGATGGACGCTGAGCGACGTTTGCATAACTGGGCAGAGTAGCTGTTCAATTGCATTGGTGCTACCACGTGAAGGCGTCCCTCTTCAGAGCCAAAATCCGAGCTACGACAGAGAATTGACCGTTAATATGTTTGTGAATCCGGTACCAGTCAGTCCACATGTTGCGAAACATCAGGCATAGCATCAACTCTGATTTCTACCACGGCCACCACAACTAGCAGGATGGTGGGAAAGGAGGAGGGAAGGGAAAATGATAATTAAATTCATGGGTTAAACTGAACGAGGGGCACAGAAAGTCAATATGTGTCTAATGCGAGTACTTACAGCTTCGAGAGTCATATGGAAATGCTTTTTAGGGACAAGATACAACAGTCAGTATGAATAACGTTTCCATTTAGACGGTAAATTTTTCTCTTCGAGAAAATATTGTTGTTCATTGTTGGACCTGGGCGGGAATATAAAATAAAATTAATGCTTGAGTGGAGAACACTGGAGATACCGATCGGCTGACAACAAGAGAAGGAAGGGATTATGAAAGAAACAGGGCGTCAACAAAAGGCGAACGTTGACAGGAAACACAGGGCTAGGAAATAATGTTCAAGTTCTAGAGCCAAATTTAAATACGCATGTAATAAAAGAAAATTACCGATGTCATCAAAAGGGCGAACGTTCACGGGACATACAGTATACAGGGAAGTCGTGTTCACGTTACAATCATCTATAAACACGCCTACCACTAAATACACACACCCACCCACCCACACACACACACACACACACACACACACACACACACACACACACACACACACACACACACACACACACACACACACACACACACACACACACACATAAGGAGAGTCAACGAAATAACAAACGTTGACGGGAAATGCAATGGAAGGAAACTGTATTCGTGTTACGGATCCAAATATAGACAAGCCTGCCATAAAAGTATCATGTTTGTGTAGCGGGGTCGCAGTTCTCTGGGCATTCAGGAGATTACTTTCTCCTTTTATCGCATCCTGCCTCGCTTTCGGGTCACAACCTTGGCTCAGAAAATGGCCTCCCCCGATATCATCTTTGAGAAGGCTTGGGGTGGGATTCTCAAACGTATGTACGAACAATTTTCGCTCGCAGCTCTGATTTCTTACTGTAGAGAAGGAGAGTGTAGAAAATTCCCATGTTTTATGTTCTTTCTGTAACTCAGAATCAGAGAGAGAGAGAGAGAGAGAGTCAGACAGGGAGGGAGAAAGGAGAAAATGTGTAAATATATTTGTGTAAATGCATATATGTATATACGTTTGCATGTATGTATCCAGCTCCATCAAGACAACCCGTAAATGAACCTCACCATTTTAAAGCAGTACCAATAGAAACAGAGGAAAGAGAGTCACGCCAATAGCAATGCGCCTAAGAGGAGGGATCTTCTTTTTAATCCTCATCCAGGGGAGAGGATACAGCTTTCCAATATCGCTCTTCAGGGTCTCTTGCTCCACTGTGAACTTGTCGTGATAGTCCCTCCATCAGGAGAGATCGTTCTGTGACTTCTTACCTGCGTCGCGTCGGAATAACCTTGAGAAGAATAGCAGTTGCGATGGCGTAATTCCCTCGGTTCTGTGGTGTGTGTGTGTGTGTGTGTGTGTATCTGACTACTTTCCAAGTGTAATTAAGGTAGTTTTAGTCAAACGGGCCCCAATTAATTAATCATAGGGGCATTAAGGCTAGGTCAGATCCATTAAAGAATTATATTGTCAGGTGGCATAATGCTAACCTGTATTAATGATTCTTTGCCCAAATCAGGCTAACTTTGATGCATGTATTTCATTTTGGATCGTCTCAGGTCCTGTTAGATGGATTCAGGTCAGCTGAGACTGATGCAGATCAAATATACTGTATGTAGTAAGACAGAAAACATCTCTGGAACATGAATTTTTAATATGTTCACTTTCAGATGCATTTTCTAGATTCGTAAGTGCCATCTATATCTTGCATTTCTCACGTGTATGTGAGTGAGGTGGAGGGGGGAAGAGGGAGGGGGAGGCCGAGGATGAGATGGAGGGATGGAGTGGAGAGGTATATGAGAGAGGGGTGTGTGAATTGGGAGCAGGACAGTGAAATGGCCGGGGACAGGGCGACGTGGAGGCGATTTGTTTGTGGCCACCCCGTACGGGATTGAGGCGTCTGGCAATAGATAGATAGATAGATTGACGGACGGTGTTTGAGTAAACATCCCTTACCACCCCCAAATCCACCCTCTTCATCCCTACTCTTATTTTTCCCATTAGTGATCCTCTGTATATCTCAACGATAACACTTAAACTTATTCCAGGATAATTTTTGCACTCACCTTGATCACCTTTACTTTTATGCAAAGGCACAATCACAGGTGTAATAACTCCACTGATACACACCCACTTGACAAGGTTTTCCGGCTTATAACCTGCAACGGTTCAGTGCGCCCTCCACTCATCATAATTCTTTTCAATATTCTCGACGTTCAGAGTCCACCACTGTTCGTCATTCAACCACATCTTTTTTTTTTTTTATACTATTCTTCTCTTATTATTCCCGGTTATCAGTTGCACCTAATTCCTACTTTATTCGATAATCCTTAATCCCTTATCCTATTATTTTTCACCTGCCTTCATTTATTTGTTAATGTATTTACTAACTTCGTTCCTAAACAGATCGTCATATTCTGAGTTGTTTGCATTAATTGTCCGTCCAGATTCGTAATATACAAATTCTTTCCTGCTTTAACTAATGATCTTTTACATATTTCTCTCTATGAATATGTTTCATATTAAATAACACAGTAATTACAGTAAATATCATCCAGAATCCGTTACAAGAAAATCGTTAGTAAAACAGGCCATTTTTAACATTCTTTAAAAACTGTTCTTCATTTCATCGGACAGAACTGGCATTTGTAACAGGAGTATGTCCCGTATTACTGCAGAAAATAACGATATATTTTACTCCAAATTCATGTAATTATCAGGAAGAGAGTGTTATTGGTAGGTGGAATAAGTAGTTCACAATAATTGCACCAGGCACGCAGAGAGATCAGAGAGAGAGAGAGAGAGAGAGAGAGAGAGAGAGAGAGAGAGGGAGAGAGAGATTGAATTTTGTCACGCTGGTCGAGAAAACGTGACAAGATTCTAAAGTTAACTTAGTTGGTAAAAAAAAGTGAAAAAAAGACTGGTGTGTGTGTGTGTGTGTGTGTGTGTGTGTGTGTGTGTGTGTGTGTGTGTGTGTGTGTGTGTGTGTGTGTGTGTGTGTGTGCGTGTGTGTGTGTGTGTGTGTGTGCTTTCTTTGTAGTCCTTTTGTAGAAATTCGTAATTCCTCTCTCTCTTCGTTCGGAAGTTTCTAGAAATTCCTTTGATTTATCAGCCAATAAAATCAAGTGACGAGCCTTTCATCTATGACGATCTTATTTAACAGAGAGGAGACTTTTCGAAGTAGAGAGGTCTGATGTAGGCTTTATTACCCTTTTTACTAACGAGGTTTCGCGTAGGATAAATATATTTGTCTGTAGGTACGAGTATAGATATAGAATAGGCACTACTTTCTTTTATTATTTCAGGAGTATTTATATATCTCTTTGGCAGACTTTATTTCCTTGCATTCTTAACACCGATTATTTTGCACAGCAATTGCCTCATCTTTTAACAAGTGTTTCATTCTCACCTTTTTCTGTTTCTCATCTGGGCCTGCGGACGCCGGAGATTCTCTCTCTCTCTCTCTCTCTCTCTCTCTCTCTCTCTCTCTCTCTCTCTCTCTCTCTCTCTCCCCCGGAGTCCACGCTTCACCTTTTAATCTCTCCCCTCCACCCCCGTTGTTTCCTTTACCAGATATTTCCATTGCGTTTTCTCCCTTGCTTTCCAACTTCCCATCCAGCTGCTTTCCTTGCCTGTCTCACTCACTCGCTGCCACACAATCACACTCTGTTCCCATGTCTCTGTCTTTTCGTTATTCTATTCTCCACATTTTCACTTCTCTTCAGTATTCCCGACACTACCTTTACCTTGCTCTCCATATTTGATATTTCTCCCTGATTTTCCACCATTTTTTTTTAGTTTCCCTACCTGTCGCATATATCACCTATTTTCTGGTACACTCTCTCCTTCCATGTTTGTATTTTCCTGAGACCACTCTCTCTTCATACCCCTCCCCCCCCGTGTGTGTGTGTGTGTGTGTGTGTGTGTGTGTGTGTGTGTGTGTGTGTCTGTGTGTGTGTGTCTCTCTCTCTCTCTCTCTCTCTCCAGCTTCCAGTGTGTTTGTTCTTGTCATCTTCTTTCTTGAACCCATCACATTCATGTACAATTTTTTTTTTTCCCATATCCTTGTTCACCCACTCGGATGTGTCGAGTCGTATTCTAGGGGAAGACTGGAACTTAGAAAGAATTTAATATCAGGCCTATTAATCCACGTGTAATCGATAGGCGTGTATTTTTTTTCTCTCTCCGCTTACCCACTCAATGCCACATTCCCCTCCTGTGAGCCGGATTTCAGGTGACCCGGGAGACATCGTAGCACCTCTTCCTCTGCGACTTACTTTGTTAGACGTTAATATTCTCTTGTATGTAATTATGTTCCAAAACTATGTCGATATTAAGAAATTATATACGGCATAGAAGGGAATATCCTGGTAAAATATGTTAAATAAATCGCTAGGAAGAAGGATTAGATAGATATTAACTTAGAAATTATTATACTTTTTCTGTAACCAATGAAAACCAACGTTGATATCAAAAAGTTTTAATACGGCGTACAAGGGAATATTGAGGCGAAATATGCAAAGTTAATCGCAGTAAAGAAACTACAATGAAATCTTTTGTATTACCAAGAATTTGTGTCTGTGTCTGTCTCACCTCTCCCTCTCGTTTGTCCCCCTAAACTTCCTCCTCTTACCTGTCCTCGTGTGCCTCCGTCCCACTATATCTACTAAACTTCTATCATTCTTTTCTCCCTGGCTCTCTTCTTCGTGCTAGATTTTTCTCATCCTTTTATTTCTCGTTCTTATTCTCTGATTTTTTTTTGTTATTATTTGTCGTTTTACACTACTCTTCCTCCTAACGTTTCTGCTAAATTTATCATCTCCTTCTTTTACCTCCTAACATCCATCATCATCATCATCATCATCATCATCATCATCATCATCATCATCATCATCGTCGTTGTCATCTTAGTCATTCATATCACCATGTTAAAATCATCACCATCATCATCACCATCCTCACCTATCACCATCTTCATCATCATCATCACCATCATCACCTGTCATCATCATCATTATCTGTTTATCATCTCCGTCATCATTATCCTCACATCCGTATAATTCTGTTGCCTGTCATCACCATTCGTTATCAACCTTAGAATCATCACCATGTTCACTTGCCTTCATCATCATCATCATCATCATCATCATTATCCTAAATATCTGTATAATCCTGCTTAAAATCAATCACTATCATCATCAGTCATCATCAGCCACAGAATCACCACAATCCTCACATGCCATCATCATCATCATCATCATCAATCATCATCATTATCATCATCATCACTGGTCTCGTCATTGATGTAGATTCTTCCTTGGCTGGCCCCGGACAAAGCTAAATGGGAGAGTGCTATCAATTGAACCTCCCTGACTCGCGTTCCATGGAAGGCAGACGTAAAACTGAAAACGATGAAATGCTGATTAACAAGTATTTGTGTTCATCTCAGTCGGGTGATGACAAAGGAATGCAAGGGAATAGAGCGCTTCTGAAAACACACACACACACACACACACACACACACACACACACACACACACACACACACACACACACACACACACACACATAAGGGTGCAGTTGAAGTGTGTACGTGTTTGTGTGTGTGTGTGTGTAAACATTTACTCCAGACCAAGAACGTCTCTCCGAAGCTGGATAAAAACAGAAGACCTGAGGGTGAATGTTTTACGTACAGTAAGTGTGTGTACTGAGCTAACAACTTGCCAGGTACACATTATCTGCGTAGGACATAGGTAATATGGATTATAGAACAGGCCCACACTCCACCTCCAGACCCTACCTCCAGGCTCAGACGCTACCTCCAAGTCTCTACTCTACCTTCAAACCCAGACTTCATCTCCAGACTCACTTCCAAACAGACTTTACCTCCAGCCTCTGCTTCAAGGCCCAGACCCTACTTTAGTACGCAGAATATCTCCAGACTCTATCGTAGACTCTGCCTCCAAATCAAGACTCTACCTCCAGACTCTAATTCTTGCACTTCTCTTAACAGTGTGGGACAAAAAGTTCTCTCGTCGACAACACGGCACTAATTGGGTCGCCATTCATTAGCAGTTTACGTCGAAAGAGAGAGAGAGAGAGAGAGAGAGAGAGAGAGAGAGAGAGAGAGAGAGAGATGAAGTCTGTGCTCACGTGTGTATGTGTGTGTGTGTGTGTGTGTGTGTGTGTGTGTGTGTGTGAGAGCGCATCTGTGTACTCTGTGTGATTATTTTGTTTCTGAAGTGAATGTAGATAATGCAGTATGTGTTGATTGTTGCCTTTTAGAATAATGGAAGATATCTCATGCAAGATTCACGAACGTTATCAAGATCATTGATGAGATGAATCGCAGATCAAGTTATCCCATAGTCCTTCTTACTTAACCTGGCCCAGATTTTCTTCCTTTTGTAGCTTATTCATGGAGTCAGTGCCATAAAAAAGTCAATGCTACGGCTCTGCGTACCTTCCATTGCAGTTCTTCGCGATTACCTTCATATGCTAGTGCTAATCCAAAGCTACAACTCAGTATGCAAGAAGGAGGGATGGCAATTTAAGCCCAGGTTAGTGTAAAAAGAGGATGGTGTGTTTATGATGAAGGAGGAAATTAATGCCAAGTGCGTTGGAGAGTAAAAATGATGGGAAGTTAATGGAACTGTTTGGGTAAATATCCTAGATTAATATATGTGGTGATCAACAAAGCTTAATCATTTCAGTACAAATAATTGCCAAGAAAACTAATAATAACGCCACTGTACTGAGAGCTTGTCTCTAACTTATTCATTATTAGAGGTTTATTCTAGCATAAAATTGTTTGATTGTAGTGAGACTAAAATATAAAAAGACGTCGTTGTACTGAAAGTTTAAGCATTATAAATACAGAAATGATGTATCAGAGCACACTGTCACTCTCTGAATGGCTTTATATTGCCTATAGGCTGCACAGGGATAGTTCAGTCACAAAGTTTGTAAAGATCAGAGGATGGGAGGTCCTGTAACCTCTACCTAACTTCCGTAAACAAAACTTTATAACAGTACTATTGCGGACGTTAATATCAATTCACTTCTTTACGATAACTAACGAGACAGCGAGTAATTACCTTTGAAAAACAGCGATGCGATCTTTCAGACTTATCGGATTTGTGTTCATCTATAATGCTTATCGATCCTGCTGTTCTCAGTGATACCTTTAGCCAAATACAAAAGTCCGTTCACCTCTCTTGCTCCCTCTCATTGCTCGATTCGTAGTTGGTTGAATGTCGGGTAATGAACGGAGGTGCATATTTCACCCACAGATGAACAGTAATATACATCTCATCCACAGCGCCACACTTATAGCGTATGTGAATCCGGAGATGAAATAGAGACAGAAGGCAAACAGACCGTACGTAACACCACCTACTGAACATCCCACATCCTCATACACATCGCTATTTGCACCATTATGACACCGGGCAGCATCACCCTCATAATGTAGTTTTTTCCTCCATGTCGTTACAGGTACCACATTCTCGTCCCCTCAGCCACCCACCCAATCTCACTGCTTCATATTATTACACCGATTATTCACTCCCACATCTGCACCCCACGTCCTCAACACGATCTCATTTTATGTAGCTTTTAATATGCTAACATCTATCTACTATCACATATTATTACAAGTCAGCACAAATATGTACCGGTAGTTATATATCTACTCATGTACGGTTGTGTACAAATATATCGATCCTCTCTTTAATTGTATAGCTAAATAACACTGACAATATTCTCAAACGCATGAAGGGTTTCTAATATCGCATCACAGAGTTCTGAGAGTTGTTATTCATTGCCTCGTTATTACATACCGTAGTAACGACGTATATGAATATTTATATCCGGAACCGTCATGTAACTCCCATTGTGCTTGCCCATTCCTATATGTTTTCATATAGACTTTACCCCTAGCAAATACTAAAGTAAGATAAGGAAGAGAATAATAGTATAAGGGAGAACACAGTAACTCCTGGTCCCTTGGTTATCTCTCAGCTAAACTTTGGCATCAATTAGAATATTGTATTGGAGCTCTCCCAACCATGACGGGGTTGACATACACGCTTGAGAGACTGCCAGTGTAAACACACACACACACACACACACACACACACACACACACACACACACACACACACACACACACACACACACACACACACACACACACACACACACACACACACACACATTATGCATTATATATACTGTATATGTGAGAAAACAAGTCTGGATGATGATGACGTAACTACTCATATAACTGTAACTCTTATTCAGTGTACTCCTGCATTTTGACACAATGAATATTTACCCCAAACAAAAAATTGTGTTATGCAAGCTAGAGACTCAGGGCTTGAGGGTGAACACAGTAGTATCCTGTCTCTTGTACCCAGCCATAAGCCTAATGGTAGTACTGGAGCCTCCCTTATAACAACGTACAAGGAATCGCATTTTCTAAGGGAAATTTCCAAATCTCTATCCTGCAGTGATGTATACTGTAGAACCTTGTATCATATTATTAGCCTCTTACATTATCCTCTTCTTTTCCTCTTTAGTATCGTCTTGCAAACGTTATTAATATCAAAGCAGTAAAAATAGCATACGATTGATTACTAAGATATAAAAGGGATAATTTATCACTAATGAAAAAGAACTACCGTACAAAGACTATTACACCACCGAGAATGCAGCATACTGTAATAGTCCACCACTGTGATAAACATGATTTCTATTACCATGTTGCCTACAGATGGAAGTGTGTGTGTGTGTGTGTGTGTGTGTGTGTGTGTGTGTGTGTGTGTGTGTGTGTGTGTGTGTGTGTGTGTAGCCTGTACCCTTCCATCGCTTCCGATTCGCTACCATTGCATCGAGCCCTAGCGGTGCACTTTGTTTCCTCGATGTCCGTGTTTATCTAGCAGTATAATATATAGCCTGAATGTAACACCAGAGCTGCGGGTCATTGCTCAAGGGAAGATTGTGACTAAAGAAACGCCGACAGTCTGCATTCATGTCCGTCGTGTTGTTGATAAGCATAAATCAAAACCTTCCTCTCCAGCGCAGCACTCTGGGGTCAGTGCTGTCCTCTCTCTCTCTCTCTCTCTCACCAGCAAAATGATTTAATTTCCCACTGAACTTCCCTCGCCCCCTCCTAAGCTATACCCCCTCCACGCCCCTACCCCCAGCCCCTCCTCACTTGCTTTCACCAGCACAGCTAGGAAGAGGAACCCTCAGGGGGATACAGAGGTAAAGGAGTTCAGGTTACTGTTGGAGTGGTAATGTCGGGTGGAGTCAGAACACTGGTAGAACATGCTAGTTGGGATGTTGGGACGTTTATCCTAGAGTAACCCCTTTCCTCGCCAGCTTCGAAAGATTTTAACAAGCGACTGACTAGACGAGTGAATGTGAGTGAGTTGGAGAGGGAGGAAGGGGGGAGGAGAAAACCTGGAATGAATTGGAGAGAGTAGCGAGATATATGAGAAAGAGGGTGAGAGTTGGAGGTAGGGCAGCCAAATGGCAGAGGACAGGGCGACGGAGAGGCGATCTGTTTGTGGCCACCCTTTAAGGGATTAAGATGTCTGACAAAAAGACAGATATATATAATTCTACCGTAGGACACAAGCTCCTCAAAAACTGTCCCGAGGAACCATATCTCTTGATTCTAATCAAGCATTAATCACATGATTTACATTCAGCTTAAGGGATATATCATGTAGTTATGGGGTTATTTAGATCTACATAATTAGCGTACCTCGTCAGGTAACGTAGTATTTGGCCAACAGGTCCCATGTTGTCGGTGTATCCCATGTACTTCTTTATTTTCTTTCTGTGATACTACACATTCAATGAGGACGTCAAGGTAAACATTTACTGTGGAGTTGTGGATACCATTAATTGCTGCCAAAAAAATGGCCACAGTTTGTGGCATGGTAGGTGGAGGCGCCCACTATTTACTCACTTGTTCCTTTTAAGTTGTCGTGCTTCTTTCTACCCGGACAGTCATAATGGAGTGAGAGGGAGGTAAGGGAAGAGGGGTGGCTGGTAAATGGACTTGTTTTCTGAAACCTTTTGTGTCTGCTCCGTCAGATCCCATTTTCTCCTGTAGGTCCTGCCTGATGTAAAGCCCAGTGTTATTTTGTCAAGCGTAGGTCCAGCTTTAAAGCCCCTACGCGTCCCCACTGAACATACCCCTGCATCACAGCGGAACTCTTTACCATGTTATGATTTTTCTAGCTTACTTGCCTGCCTTTTCGTCTCTCAGCTCGCTCCCTAAGTTCCTAGGTCCACTTTCCCTCCATTTCAGGCCATATTCCTTCCCAACTCCCCGACTCTCATAGCCACCACTCTCACCTCCACCCACCCACACACCACCATTTACTCAGTACTGTGCGGTTCGGCACAAAAGTTTCTGTAATTTTTCACCTCTACTTCGCACATTCCTCTGGTGGCTCTCATTCTAAGCTAAGGGGGTCTTGGTATGTTTTTCTGCCCATAGACATTACTCTTTGATAAGTTGCGTCATGGAGGAAAATGAGGGATAAGTTCCAAGTGTGAAATAGACCCAGTGGAAGAGCAGGAAAACTTTTATCCTGACTGTACTTGCCCTCCATCAGCCGACTTTCCTGTCTACCCCTCACCCTCACTTGCCTTACCCGGGATATTTTCATTCTGCACTTTCCCTCACACTTTCCTCCACGTTAATCCTACACTCTCCTACAGTGTCATGCATTTCACTCTTTCTTCCATGCATATGTGGTCCCCCGTCTCTATCTCTCTCTCTCTTTCTCACACACACACACACACACACACACACACACACACACACACACACACACACACACACACACACACACACACACACACACACACACACACACACACACACACACACACACACACACACACACACACACACACACACACACACACACACACACACACACACACACACACACACACATCTCTATTGAGCCAAATGCAGCAAAAATACGACTCAGCTATTGAAACAGAGAAGCTTGACGTAAACAGGGAATGAGTGGAGATGCAATTAGTGGTGCGTGTTTACCTGCGAGGAAACTTTTATGACACACAGCACAGGCAGGTGGAAGAGACGCAGAGACTTGCAAGGTAACTATTTAGACAGACAGACAAGCAGACAGACATACAGAATGAAGATAGGGCAAAAAATCTGGGTTCGTATTTTTGTTGGTTAAGGACACTCCCCAGCACATTTTCTTTACCAGCTTACTGTTATTGGTATGTTGATAATTATATTATTCTGTGCTGTTTATCAGTGTTTGCTGACAGAAATGAGATACAGATAACATACAGGAGATGAATAAACAGAAATGTACAAAATAAGTCTAAGGAAGAAGAGCTAGAATTTCTCCTAAGCTGACGAGAATAGAGAGAAGAATAATTACAAATAATCAGAATAAATCTCTAAGGAGGAGATGCAAGAAATCTCCTTATGTCGACAAGAACACAGACCCTGATGCCGGAACTGTGGACAAGAGGGGACAAATATAGGAAGGGGAGAATGAAGGCAAGACGCAACCAGTAATGAGAAGTGTGCAAAACAAATGGCCAAGGACGAGATGATAGATATCCTATTAAGCTAAGAATAAGGGGCCTGATAACGGATATGTGGATAGCGGTGAAAAAATTAAGGAAAGGGAGGCTGGAGGTAAGACGCGACCAGAAAGAAGGAATGTGCAATATAAATCACTAAGAGATAAGCGCTAGAAATCCCTTTAAGTCGACAAGTACACAGACTTTGATGCCAGATCTGTGAACAAGGGAGACAGAAATATAGGGAGGGGAGGATGACGGCACGGCACAGTGAACCAGACACTTGAATAATGTGCTGGGTTCAGACCCCATGGACCTGCGAGCGGGCTGAGTTGGGTCCGGGTTGGTAAGTGAATTAGTCATGGGTGTCTGGAGTGAGGGGGGGTGTTCCTTGTGTTAATTTTTCATCCCCTGAAGTTTTACAACCACTGCTCATTAACGATTCAACATCCCTTTCCCGCCATTCCAAACCATTCTCCAAAGTAGACTGTAATTAATCAGTTTCCCCTTCTCCATCTTATTTTAGGCGTTCCTCTCCTCTGCTCCCCAAAGGCTTAGGGAACGGAGTTCAGAGCGTGTTCCACGAGGCCCAGCAGTCCTCATACTTGCCAGCCATCCTCACATGTCCCTTTTTCGACACTAATATCCACCGTCCATAATGAATACGTGTAATGGCTGTCTCACTGCTTTGCTTACTCCCCTTTTGTCTACATACTCCCTTTACGTTCACCCCAGTTTGTCCACATACTGCTCCCTTTTGTTTGTACTTCCCTCTCATCCACCCTTATTTCGTTTAGTTCCTTCCTGCCTGCTTTCATTTTGTCTACTCGTGAAATTGACCTCATTCCCATTAAGTTTACTGCTATCTCGTCCACATTCCTGTACCGAAGAATTACTGCCATCATTAATACAAATTAGCAGTTTCACTCACTACTGTAAAGCAAATAACTGACAGACTACGTTATGTTAGGTACAACAGTGCTGGAGTTTAGTACCAGCAATGTAATTTATATGTACTGTACATATATTTCATTTTCAGAGTAGGATAAATACCAGTTCAAGGACAGAAGATAGGAGGTAAACGAAGTGAGAAGATGGGTGTAAATGAAATCGGAAATTAGTAGTAAACGAAATGGGAGTAGACGACGATGAAAAGTTCTTCCATTAGTAGTCCAGTGAGGTGGAAGTAAAACCTATAAGTCGGATGCACCTCAAAATTCTCTTGAGTGGTAGTTTATAATTTGCATCCCTTCAGTTCAGCGACATATTCTGAAATTTACTGGTATTTGGAAAGGGCTTTGATGGAATAGACTCGTAGGGGTTTCTAAAGGATGTGTCTGTTTCCTCCATCTGGAGAAAATAATTATCCCATGGTAAATAAAATCACATGGAGCTAGCAAGAAAAAATTTTTGAACCACGTCATAGGATTGAAGGGTTTAATATCGACGTTGATTGCCTCAGTAACACAGAGGAGGATTCTGAAGTTTATCGTGCTAAAAATAATTAGATAGATAAACAAATCGCGAAGGAAGAGACGTTACAAAATACATAAAGCCACTTCAAATAAAACCTCAGTGATATTAAACTCTGTTGAAGCTATGCACTGTATTCTAGGTGGCATAAGAGGCCTTGCAGCACCTTATCCTTGGCGATTTATTCTGCATTTTACACTTTCCTGTCCTCCTGTATGTTACTGATGGAAACTATGTCAATAATAAAGCCATATAAATTACACATTAAACACTGGTTATGGTGTAATATACAGACTAAATCGCTAGAGAAGAAGTGCAACGAGCCTCCAACGCCACTTAGAATACGATCCCATATTAGACGAACCGGCCATTAAAGGAAGAGTTTGCGTGGATCAGCCCCAACCCCTTTGATCAACGTCCCAAATAAAGTAAAAAGGACGAGTTACTGTGGAACCCGTCGTGACGTAATACAGTAAATCCAGAGCGAAATGCAGTGATACTCAGCCATCAGTCTCAAATTGTAATTATTGAATGCTGTGGCAGGGTGATCTAATATCCAGTTGTCTTATATTTATGGCCAATATTTTGTGGCCATAACGAGATGGATGAAATTGGCCTGGCAATGGAGAGATAGAGCGAGAGATAGATAGATAGATAGATAGATAGATAGAGAGAGAGAGAGAGAGAGAGGGTAGAATTTTTTATATATATATATATATATATATATATATATATATATATATATATATATATATATATATATATATATATATATATAATTATAGTTGCGTGTGTGTGTGTGTATTTGATCAACACACAATATAAATAGTATTACACCGGTACGTTCCCCCCAGAAAAAACAAACAAACAAACAAACGTGAGGTAGTTAAAAGGAACACAGACGATGTAGATGAGATAGGGAAAATATGGTTTTGCTTTTGGAAGGAATTGCAAATTATGTAAGTGAATACAGCGGAAGATGGTGGTGTACTGGACCGAGATTAATTTAGTGTGATTATGGGATATAGCAGAATACATGGAATGCCAGCAAAGAAACAAGGGAAATAATAATTCATAGAATTGAATGGGTGAAGCTTACAAAGATGTGCATATGATCAAGGTTGCACTCACCCTTTTTCTTGACAGTCGACTGTATATCTCATCCATATAAGTGAATAAGGAGAGCGTTTTCGTTATATATAGCTATATGTTGGATGGAATAGGGAATGAAAAGTGTGGCCTAGTTCACTGTATGTTCTGCTGTTAGTTCCTATAGCTTTTTCCTTTTATTCAGTTAATGGATTCCACCCATTTCATGTAAGTTACAGTACAGTGAAAGAACCTGATATATATAAGGTGAAAATAGGTATGATGATGATAGTGAAAAAAGGAGGACGAAGGGGATCTGTATGGATTAGTACTGTAAGGTAAGGTATGAAATGGCGTGGTGTAATGCAATTTAGAATGATGTGTTTCGGTGTGGTGTGAGGTGAGGGAATATTGTGATATGTAGTAATGATGCGATGTGGCGAGGTGCCGCTGAGTGAGATGGCGTGGCTTGATAGTTTGGTGATGGTGTGAGTTTGGTGATGGTGTGGTGATGGTGATGTGGGGCGTATGGTGATGGTAGTCATAAAGAGTGGTGGTGGCGGTGTGATGGAGTGCAGTGATGGCAGAATATGGTGGTGGTGTGGAGTATGCTGGTAATGGTGTGGGGGAGTATGATGGTGGTGTGGTGGAGTATGCTGGTAATCATGTTGGAGAGTATATTGGTGGTGATAATAGAGTATGTTGATGCTGGGACAGAGTGTGTTGAAGAGTATGGTGGGTGACGTGGCTGACGCAGGGGCTAGGCCTACCTGTATGCTGTTACGGTGGTGTGTTAGGTGCGTGGAATTATTCTGGTATATATTCAACGTCCATCAAGGATACCAGCCACTTTGCAGCGGAATTGGACATCCTTGCCAGGCACCCTGAATGCAATCCAGTGTATGCATGTATGTATGTATGCGCGTATTGATGAATGTATGTATGTATGTATGTATGTACAGATGTATGTATGTATGTACAGATGTATGTTTGTATGTATGTATGTATGTACAGATGTATGTTTGTATGTATGTATGTATGTACAGATGTATGTTTGTATGTACAGATGTATGTTTGTATGTATGTATGTACAGATGTATGTTTGTATGTATGTATGTACAGATGTATGTTTGTATGTATGTATGTACAGATGTATGTTTGTATGTATGTATGTATAAATCTTTCACTTTAACTTGATGAGTATTTTCAGTCTTTTGCAGCTTACTTCCCGTTGTTCTGAGGTAGAGTAAGATTATGGTTCTACATCCTTTCCATCGCACTTCTTCGTGACTAGTATGATACTCTCTTGCCAGGTTAATCTTGTGTTACAGCTCAGTAGCAGAAGTAGCAGTACTGTAGGCTTGCATCCTTGACATAGCAGTTCTTCGTGACTAACACCATATTCAGGTGTTAAACTGTTACAGTCAGCATTCGAGATGAAGATGTGGCAATTCTAGACAAGTTAAAGTGAGTATTATATAGTAGATCATCTTGGTGTGATTTTCTTTTGCCGACAACCGAAAGTGCTCGTGTAGGATAACATCAGGAAAAATTCGTGTTATATAATGAAAACAAAACACATCTCTGTTGCATTTATATATTTAAGGAAAATATAACCGGTACTTTAATGGGTTATTTCTTTAAAAATTTTAGGTATTCATCCTTTTGAATATCACAACATGGCAGCCTAAAACAGTATATATACAGTCTTTGTCTCTGACTCTGTCTGTCTCTCAACAGACAGGGTGAGTAGAGTGGAGCAATACAAACCTTTGGCATGCATTGTAACTGACAACGCAACACGCAAGCCATGTGCAATCAACAAATGGCCCTGTCTGTCCAGATCAACATTTTATTATAAAGTATACGTAAATTCAGAAGTTACTTTAGTCTCACATGACTTTTTCCCAGCTGAATATAGAATACAAGAGTTGTCCCGCACATGAGAGGGTTAATTATGACAGCAATAACACTCAGGCTCCCATTGCTCACTCACCAGAATAAAATCGTGTGAATTAGCTGGAATAAAATACAGGAATAGACGCGACCATGAGCGAGTTAATGTGTGACCAGCATGTACACTTCCCTCGGCATTATATCCCATTGTTTCAATCATTAACTTTGCATCACACTAATAAATCACCACAAACATTGCACTGAGGGACAACAAGACTGTAAATCACAATGGAGCTTTACTAATGATATGGCAGTTAATGTGAGCATATTTGGTGAATCCTGCGAGTGAAGTTAGTTGTGGCGTGTCTATATAGCACTGTTTATGTATTACACCTTGGCCGTCTATTTAGCGTGTCTGTCAGGCGTATTTCTTTCCCTGTTTATAATCTGTCTCTCTGTCTGTCTGTCAACGTAAGCTTAAACGGACAATGAAGCGAACTTCAGGATGTAGGTATTATTAACTAAACATTATGGAATATACAAGGAGAGTTGGCAAACTGTACTAAGAGGTAACGATGCAAAGAGGTTTTGTCACTTAAATCTGGCATGATACAGAGCAGATATTACAGAACGTGTTTGCCAGGTGGAATTTGTGAACTTGGTTTGATATGCTTTCTCATAACTCTGAGTAGGTAGTCATTTAGTAGATTTAGAAATTTACGTTATTCCAATCTGAGTAATGAAAGATTAATTTAGTCGCAGTTACCACAGAGACAAGCGTATTGGTGCTACAGTTTGTTCCATCTTCCGTATTTGCAGAACAGAAGAATGTTTGATGGTCAGTAAAAAAAGGGTGATATATTATAACTAAGGCATATTCTTCTAGTGGCTATATGTAGCTATGAACATAAAGTACAGGGTGAGTGAACATATTATGTTAACATCTTGCCAGTGTCTGAACACAGTGAAGCCGGTGACGTTGTTAGGATCAGATGAATTTATTCGTTTTTGGTAAGATCCGCCGTACTGAAAGATTACTGATAGGATATTTTTAATCCCCTCCCCACAAATTGAATGCAATTTCTTCTGAGCTACTGTGGACAAGACAAGTGACCCTTTTTTATTGCCACATCTACCTCTTAAGTATCCAAAGGGGAAACGAATAATTATTTACTGGCCACTCAATTAATTAACACCTTTTTGATTCACTGGTCGTTCCAGTACCGATAACTACCCGGTAATCTGACTTGCCCTTTGTGTCAAATTTACGACTAATCCCTAACGATGCAGGTACATACTGTACCTCAGGCACACTCCAGATGTACCTCCCAGTGCTCTGTCCTGCCTCACTGTGTCATCTTTACGGCTGTTCCGGAACGACGCATGTGCGTTGTTGACTAGATGTACACCACAAGTATCTCACACAATTCCTAGACACGTCCCAGACTCACACCAGACACACCATCCATGCCTTTTACCTGTCAACACCCCCAGCCCCCTCACAAAGCCTGGACCCAAACATTCAAAAAAGCAGAGGGGCATTTCATCCTTCGAGAGGTATAGTGACAATGACTGGGTGGGTCAAACATGTTGGGACACACTGGATCAGAGCACCCTTTTGGGTGTGGCAGAAGAAAAAAAGTTGTCCGGGAGTAACTGGGTCTTCGAAATGTAGGGATGAAAAGCGCTGCGTCTTCATTAAACTCCGGCTTTGTGAATGAGTTGTGGGGGAGGGGGGGACAGGGAGAGGCGGATGTGTAGGCTACTATTTTTCCTAGACTACTTCGGTATTTAAGCGAGAATACAGTCGTTAATCCCAGGCAATGGATCGTTCGTCACGCCCAAATACTTCATTAATCCTTTTCACTAAAAGCACTGCAGTGGATTCAGCAGAAAGCCGTAAACAGTGGCCATCGTCACAAGTGGTTGTGTGTATTGTCATTAAGACTCTCTCTCTCTCTCTCTCTCTCTCAATCTCTCTCTCCATGCACCTACCTGCTTAACTACATATTCCATCTAATTCCTCTTAGCCAGGTCATAAAGCCTCACAAAGTTTCGCTCTTTTGATCACTAAATAAAACATTATATACTTCCCAAGCTTATCAGTCTAATGACACTCACTTTCAGTCAATGTTTTTAAAAGGATAATCATGATGGACGCTGATGCTGAGGTGATTAAAGAGTTGACAGGGGTGTGAGGAAGGAGGAAAGAGGGGAAGTGGTAGGGAGAAAAGTTGGAATGGAGAGAGAGAGGGTAAAAGGAAGGAGGTAGGTAAGGTCGCATTGAGGGGGGAAGGGGAGAAAGGTGGGGGTGGAGGGGAGGAAGAAGAGACTGAGGAAAGATGGGAAGGAGGCAGTAAATGAAGAGAAGTAAGGTCTTCGGGAGGGTCGTAGCGGTGAAGGGAGGGAAGGAGAGGTGGTCGGAGGCTGGAAGAAATGGAAGGAACAGATAAAGATAGGGAGCTGTGGACGTCAAGAGAACCAGAGAATAAAACGAGGACATCAGGAAAGTAGGAAGGTATCCGATGGAGGGAGAGAAAGAATAAATATTAGGAACGGCTGAAGAAGAAGACACGGGAGGGGGAAGAGGATCAAACAGGGGAAGAGGAAGGGAAGGAGGGAGGCAGAATGTGAGGCAGTCAAGATCTATCTACAATCAGTGAATGGGGACAAAACAACCTTGTCTCTTTTAATGCTAGTAAAACTAAATATATACAGTTTACTAATAGACAGATATTACCAGATTCGTACATTACCTTCAGTGCTACTAATATTCCCATCTCCAAAAGTATTGAAATTCTTGGTGTCTCACTTAACAGTGCCCTCAGCTGGACCTCTCATGTCAGATCACTCGCTAAAACCGCCTCAAAGAAACTTGGATTATTGTACAGAGTCCGTAACTTCTTCGCCGATGAGCAGTTAGCTATAATTTATAAGAGTCATGTGCGCTCTCAGCTTGAATATTGCTCACCCTTGTGGAATGGTTGTGGAGAGGTTGCATTAAGACAACTAGACAAAATTCAGAATAAAGCTGTTAGAATCATTAACGACCCTGCCATTACATATAAACTACCTCCCCTGCAAGTAAAAAAGGAATGTTGCCTCCCTTGCATTATGTTACAGATATTTTTTTGGCAAATGCTCAGACGAAGTTGCGTCCATGGTGCCACCTCTCCATGCCTTCCCTCGTGCTACACGGGCATCTGGTAGCGCTCATGACTGGAATGTCACTCAACCATATTGCAGAACTTCTGCCTATCAGAATTCTTTCATTCCCCGAACTGCATCTCTCTGGAACTCGCTTCCCCAGAGTTGTTTTCCTCCAAATTTCAACCTACAACTGTTCAAGTCTAACTGTTACAGATATTTTATGAACAGAGGACACCAGTAATCTGGTGTATGGATTATTTTTTTTTTACCCATTTGTTTTTCCTTCCTCCGTTCTGTTATTTATTAAAAAAAAATAAAATAAAATAAAACATTGCCTTCAGTCAGATGACGCATTTCATATTTTTGATAACTTTTAAGCCATTTCCATCACTTTAGGGCAGACTTTTCAGACTAAAGGATTAGGTATAGCCTTCATTAACTTTGTCTTTACTAGAGAGCTCTTCTGAATTGAACTAAAGAATCTGGTGGTAGAAGAAAGAGAGAAAAAAGAAAGAAAAAGAATCATAAAGGATGAACCGTGAGTGAAAAGGCTAAATTTCCCGGCAACTGAACCCGGGTCCACTAAGTGCCCTGGGAGGCATATGTGAAATACTGTTAACTGTGCTATTGCTCTGAATGGTTTGCGTAATACATGCAAGCCTGGGATTTGGGTTCTGAGCGAATAATTCTGTATATCAAGGATGGAGATCAAGAGTCCTTATGGCGTAGTGCAATATTAGTGGCAATGGTCGTAGAATCTTTTATGAGCAATGTGTTGCGGTGAGACACATAAATGCTGTACTGCGGTAGCCAGAATTATCAGTCATGTCTTGGCCTACACAGTGCTAAAGGTTACTGCTGCAAGACTAGATAGTAGACATAATTCATTTTCCCCCTAAGTAACCCCCCTCCTCCACACGTCCCTCCTTCCCCCACACAGCCCTCTCCTTCCCCCCTCCCCTTTACACACACCTCTCCTCACCTTCCACACACATCGTCTCCTCCCCACTACACACCCCTTATCTCCTACTTCTACACACCTCTTTTTTTCCTTCCATAGACCCCTTTCCTCCCCCCTCAACACCTCTTTCCCCTCCCACCACACACCTCTCCTCGTCCTCAACACGCCTTTACGCCCCCCACTTCACACCTCTCCTCACTGTCAACACACCTGTACCCCCTCCGCTACACACCTCTTTTCCCCTTCTTTGACACCCCTCCTACTACTTCATCCCCTCTAAATACCCCTTCTCCCCCCATCCACACACCCATCCTTCCTCCTCCCCTCCTCTGGTGCCCCTCAGGCAGCTGAGATAATGAAAGCTGTTAACGAGTTGACGATGGACCTGAAGGTGATGCACTGGGGAGGGGGAGTTCAGCGCCAGGATATTGCACATGAAAATAAAGTTGTCTTTTTTCCAATGGTGCTGCTGGTGTGAAATAGATTTTTGTAACTGCTCATGTGATTATGAATTTAGTTATTTTTGTCTTAATAAGTGAAAGATAGCTTTCATATTTTCATACTTCATTGTACGTAAATAAATTGCTGTATCACGTTTTCACCGCTATTATATATACTGTACTGTCCTTCTTGAAGAAAAAGGTATAATTTTCAACATATGTTGATAGCTATAAGAGAATTTAATAAGTCTGATGACACATTTTCTGTTCAATCATTACCATCACTAGACGAGTCCGCTTACTTTAGAAGAGACATGTGGAACTGGAGGAGTTAGATACAGCTTCATTAACCCTCGGAAATAACAAGACTAAACCATAAATAAGGTTACCGGATTCAAGAGGTTAATACACAGCCCCCAATAATGCACCACACCACCACACACTACAACCTTGTGATATAAACATGAGGGTACTCCTTCACTGTGAGGAGTACCAAGTATACTCTGATTATCTCAACCAAACTGAAATTAACAACCAGTCCATATATTCACAGTGAGCTTTGCACTTATTCTGCCACCCATCCACCATCCAACACTGACACCCTGCCACAAGAGAATCACTCTAATCCCGAACGGGTGAGGAGAGGAACTTTTCATTAGCATAGTTATGATGCCGCTGAATAAACGCTTGACATGTTGGCAAAGTTCCCAACAGCAACTCTGTTACCTGTTTCATTTGTGTCAACAGATTTGTCCCAGATATAAGCAAGACATTTGCAATTCGTAGTAATTCCCTTGATGGCACAGTGGAGACCCAAGTAGAATTCACAAGAGGTCTGAATACTTGGAAAAGAGGTGACAGAAAATGAAGGGAATAGACTATATCTTCTCTAGCTTCCAACTCCTACATCTGTTCCATCACCCTCGCCCTTCTCCTGCATATATCTCAACTGCTATGTTCTTCCTTCACTCAGAGTGTCACCAATCCCATACATTTCCAGTCCAAATCAATCCCCGCAAGACAATCCTGGAATATTTGTTCTCCAACTTCCAGTCCCTCCATCTCCGATGTCAGCCAATCCCCTTCCGCAGCATAAATGTAAGCCTTCATCACAGTTTTCCACTCAGTCTGTTTCCAGCCCAAGATAGTTTTCAATTTAAATCACTCCTCTAAAAACAGTCCTGGAATAATTCTTCTCTAGCACCCAACCCCAGTATCATCCCTCTCATCACCGCCCTTCCCCTACATACAGTTAATCCAAGTCGCATTATTCTTCCCTAACTCAGCCTACTTCCTTCCCCAGACAGGTTTCAGTCTATATCAGTCCCCTCAAGACAATCCAGGAATAACTCTTGTCGAGCTTCCAACTCCCTGCATCTCCCCTCTCAGCCTGGCCCCTTCCCCTGCGTGTGGTGCAATTCCAGCAATCACTGGCGAGGAGGGCAAGAATGGAATGTAAACACAAGCTGAAATAAGTCCTTGGCTTGACAAACTTGCGAGGGGAGGGAACTTTTGTATATAGTCCTGAGTGCAACATGTTTTCATCAATGCATGAGATATACTCGTATATGCATATTGACGTTGAAATACTCAGTTTATCGGTATATTATGGAAAGTATTCTTGTACAAACATACAGGTACGCATTTAACTCTCACATACTTTCATATACTACCTATCTGGGTGTGACTGCCTCTTAAGCAATAAATATAGAAGTAAGGAGAGAGAGAGAGAGAGAGAGAGAGAGAGAGAGAGAGAGAGAGAGAGAGAGAGAGAGAGAGAGAGAGAGAGAGACAGACAGACAGACAGAGAGACAGAGAATCACCGAAGAAGAAAATTGGCTAGATGAGAGGGAAAGAGTGGAGGGGAAGAGAGGAAGAGAGAGAGAGAGATGGAGAAAGCAATCAGGTAAAGTGTAGAAAGATAGCCTACACAGGTAAAACTAGAAGCAAGAAAATGAGAATTTGAATAAAGGATGGGAAAAAGAGGAAGAGGAGATGATTATGTGGTTAAGAGATAGTATCAGAAAGGAGGTTAAGTATCGGCCAAAAAAATACGTGATGTTATTCCTTTTCAACCCAGGACATCTCATATCTTTTTCTGGCTCTAACTAAATGATAATGTTTAGACTAGAAGGTCCCATGAAAGTGAAAGGACTAACCACTGCACTGCGATAACTATTTTGTGTATAATTCTTGCTACCCCTGACTTATGTTTTTAAGCTTTGGAGAGATCGTATGAAGAGGCGGGGGTCAGAGTCAGCCTATATTAACGCTGTGTACGACTTAGCCTCTTGTTTTGCTGAACAAAATTGTCTTACGGTAGCCAAGATTAAATTAAAAGTGCGTGATCAGTCCGAAGGAGTTAATTAAAGTTATCCATCACTGCTCCAGTTCAAGAAAGTCTCCTAACATGATCAAAATTACCGTAATTTAGTAAGAATGATATGCAAGATTAGTTTACTGAAGGGATTAGAGATATCCGGCAGCCACAAGAATACCTGAAAACATTAATTCTGTCAAGCAGCCCGGAAATCGAGAGCATCCCATTTCTCACTAACGAAAACATATTGCCGATTATTATGAATATTCCTCCAATTAAATGTAAAAAAAAGAAAAAAGCACAAATTTGGCTTTCTACCTGCTTGCAAGTTGATACAGACAATTTGTTTGAATTTATTTCTGTGTTTTCAGTTATACTTTTACGATTTTTTGTAACCTCATGCTTGTAATTTCATTGACGTTTCTCAGTCAAGCCTATGGAGTTATTGTTGTTGCAGCTGGTTAATAGAAAGTTCACTTCCTCATTTCGAGCTTAGTTGACGCGTGGCCACTCACTGTAAACTCCTGTGCACACAAAACACTACTCAGAATCCCCCAGCAAGCGAAATTATGGGCCAGTGAACATTGCATTCTTTGTAAGATGAAAGAAACTCCAAACGAAGGTGTGAGTGAGGATGAATTCACCGTCAGATGATGAGGCAGTCAGTGGGAGGTGATAAATGTCTCTAACCCGTGGCATTTATCTGCTAGGGGGTAGGGGGGAGGCTGATTATTGTTTTTGTGTGTGAGTTAATCTCCCAAGTGTGGTTCTTTAGGTGAGAAAGTGTTATGAAAGCCACAACAACATTTACAGAAATGTCCCGGAATAAAACTAAAGAGAGAAATAAAAAATAAAAAAGAGTACAGGATTAACTTTGCGAACACCGATAGGGACATATATATACAGTATAAATGAGGAACATAAAGAAAAGTGAAAAGAAGAGACTACCCTTCACCACCACCACAAATCCCAGTCACTCTCAGGATCGACACTGGATATCCTATTCCCAGATCGGAGCGCTGGCAAGAATATAATTAGGCTATTAGGATTATAAACCTGTGACACTCTCTTCAACACTCTTTCCGTTGATTATTGAGATAAACTGGAAAAAAAATGCCTGGAGGCCTAATAGGCCGAAAAGTAGGTAATGACACTGTGAATATTCGTGTTATGTGACCAAACAAATTTTCCCCAAGAATATGTCGCCATATCCCATTACACGAGGCCATGCAGTAAAGGCTTGCAAATATTAATGCGCAATGGAATTATTTTATCTAATGCAAATATAAAAGCTACGATGAAATATGAAAGACATCCTCGATCTGAATAGGTTAAAGAATTCCGAACACTTCACAATTCCCGTTGTAATGAGATTTATCTGCGTGCATCTTGCATGATGCACAAATATTTTTGCCTCAGTAAAAGTTGAAAGAGAATATTAATTCGCGCCATCCTGATGTAAATGAACAGAGACGACGCACAAGCCAGGGTGTTGCGCTGGACAGGAAGTTAGCTTGCCACATGATGGGTCAGGGTTCGAATATTGGGAGGTACTGTGGATAATCGTATACACACTGGTATATGTACAGTATAGGCATCCTATGGCCCAATCGTGAGAGTGGACTGGGACCCTTCTGGTGTGGTGGTAACGGTATATAAAACCTGGGGAGTTCATGGTGTTCTGCATCCTCCTCGCGAATCACCCGCAGTGTCTACTGTTTCTGGTAACAAATTTTACAGAATAAGCTGATCTTTTCCTTGTTTTATTTGTTCCTGCTGCTTATATCACACTAGGAAGTAAATCAGAACCGTGTTCACCCAAAAATTTCCAAGGCTAGAATGATGAGTGAATAGATGTGTGGCCCATTCCAATGGATACACCTTCCATAATTTTCTTGCTTTTAGATGTTCTTTTCCCTGTTTACTGGTCCAACCCCCCTCTCCCTCCCCACAAAATAATGGGAAATACCGTAAGGTAAAGAAGGATGATAATGGTGATGCTACCCCTCGTAGAGATCCCTTGGCCTGAAGTGCGAAAAATAAGTTCTTACACCATGCTGTATTTGGAATTATATTTTCTATGAAAAATCCAAGTGTAAGACTATGGATAAAGCCATGAGAAGCTGAATTATTCCACTCGAATACTGTATTAATATTGAGAAGCATCCTCGTCCGGTAATTTTTAAGGTGCCGCAACCCTTCACTTTCTTAAGTGCTCCTACTGCAATTATGGATATTACTTTTTCAGCATTCCCTGACATTTTTGCCCTGGTATAGGGAACTGTGGCTGTCATTGCACAGGCCAGTTACTCCCCGCCAGCCTGACTCAGTCAGTTCCATGTGTCTCGCTCAGGGTGCAACGCCTGAGGCACAGGAAGATATGGAGCACTCAATATCACAAGTCCCGGTATGCAACACAAGAAGTGCGACAGTATGATTCCTAAGACTGAAGAATCAAATGATACTACCAGACTGAAAAGGTATAAAGTAGAGTGGACGCACAGAGAGCTGCTGCTGCTGCTGCAGTCAGCAGTATATATGACATTTTCTCTTATTGTAACTGCTGAGTGGAGAAGTGGCGTTATGCACACTTACTTTGTTTCCATTCAGCCTCTAGCGTGTAATATGTTTCGAGTCAAAGCAGAAAATAATGAAATGAATCAACCAGAAATATTATTTGCAGTCCCATTGATATGTAAAATATAAGTGGTGGCAGGGCAATAATTGAAGTGATTTATTGTACTGTATCACCAGAGCACAAAAACCTATGTAGTATACTATTTTTTACCTTATAGCCATTCACAGCCATTTCATTACTTTTCACTTTAACATAAAATTTCCTATTCAGATCCAGCATTTACAACAATTTTAACCCATTCATTCTGGTGACGTATTTTTCCTCTTTAATTTTTGTTAATTACCGGCGATTTTACTCGCCATAAGAGAGACTTTCGTGCTCGAGAAATCATGTAAAGCTTCCAATATCTCTTTTACTTATAGGTACACTCACTATATTAAATACAATCTGTAGATATCAGAATAACACTAGGTATACGTCATTGGACTGAAAGGGTTACGTCTGTTCGTACAGCCACTATCCACGCTACCATCACTTCTTCACAGATCTGGAAGTTAAATAATTCTTTTCAAGACCAGTTAATACGAGTATCATTCCCTAAATACTCAGTACCATTACAGCTCTTTGCAGCGTTACATCATCATAACACCACTGATGCCACTATCACCAACACAGTAATTCTCGCCACTGTCACCACTGCCACCAACATAATTCTGCCTTCACCATCACCACCATCACTACCACTATCACCACCACCACAACCGCATCCACCACTACCCCTTCCACCACCACTTATGCAATCCCAGTGGCTGTGTTGGCAATACAGTGCATCAGGCATTGTGAGGTCCCCGTGTGGCCATTAAGATCAGAGCGGTTCCCCTCCTCCCTCAGCACAAAGAGGAAGAAGGGAGGAAGGGAGAGAGGGGAAGGAGGAAGGAGAAGGGAATGGTGGATATGTGGTGCTGGTTAGGAAGGAGAAAGAGAAGGTTTGGAGCAAAAAGGTATAGCCAGTTGGCAAGAAGGGAGACACGAAAAGGTACAGGCAATTAGTAAGGAGGGAGACAGTAAAGAAGGTTTGGCACAAGATCCTCCTTCTCCTCCTCTTCCTCCTCATCATCATCATCATCATCATCATCATCCTCATCATCATCATCATCATCATCATCTTTCTGAGACGTGTAACTGCAGAACGAAGACCTCGCACATTTTTCTCCATTCACTTAGCATGATCCATCCGATCCCAGCCAGACTGCAATTTCAGTTTCTCCATTTACATTTCCTCATTATAACTTGCTCTCGTTCCTTCTCTGGGTTGCCACTCTAATAACCTAATTGTCCATCTATCATTACCCCTGTGAAAGACGCCACCTGCTCTAGACTCGCTTCTGCATTTCAGTTAGTGTGATTAAATCTAATTACGTTTGTTAACCCTAATGCAAGAAACTTTTATATCCTTCTTGAGGTACGTGACGCGATCCTCTCCTTTTCTTTCCAGGCATTCCTTTTATGTTCTAAGGATTTTGATAGACTCCCAGGTTTTCGACGACGAAGATGATGATAGTGCCATGTCTGTCTCTGTAACCACTGTTTATTGAATGTATACTTAAACCCAGATAATTTCGTGGCTATCATAAACTCATTACACAAGAACGACCACATTAAGCAGCATTGGATGGAATACTGTACTCTTTTTCATTGAACATCCAGTACAACCACCATAATCCGTTCACCTTATCTTGGGGGAGATCTTTGTCATTTTGCAGCTTGTTTGCCATAGCTTCGTGACAGAATAATGCAATACTTTGGCTTCCCGCATTTCCATATGCGGGTCTGGCATCGTATTCCACTGTTAACCTTTTCTTACAGCCCCGGATTCAAGATGGAGAGATGCCAAATTCAGGCCAAATGAAAGTGAGAAGAGTATAATTACCATCTATTTATTCTGGGGATCCACTGTGGTGTTGTGGGTAGCGGTGCTGGTCCTGTGTTTGCCCCACTACAACACTGGCTTCAACATTTGGTGTGTGGCGAGGCCGGCAGGACTTGTGTAAACAGATCTTGTGACTGTGTGGATGGTGGGTGTGCAGTGAGGGTGGATGGGGTATATACAGAATGTGCATGTGTGTGAGTGGGTTGGGATTGGTAAGACTTGGACTGGATATGTAGAGTGTGTATTGATGGAGGATTCTGTGTATGGAATGTGTAGTAAGGAAGGGACGGTGTGTGTGTGTGTGTGTGTGTGTGTGGTGGGGAGGGGGGGTAAGACAGGAGAGGTGTGTGCATGTGGGGAGGAGGTGCAAATAATTCCTCTCGTTGTTAAGGGTAAACTTAGAGCATAATGACTTATTTCATTAGCCACAAAGCCTGAGGGAGATTGATTCTACAAGAATCTCTGTGGGGACAACACCTAAAACAAAAATTAAGTCTCAGCAGTTCTTTAAATTCTTTCCCTGACGGCCAGTAATATAAGAGGAAAGTAACGTTAAATGCCTATGTATATTACAGGCCAGAAATAATTACGTAAAAAGAGGAGTAAGATACAGCTTTCATTAATCTCCTCAATCCTTGGGAGCTCTCTTAAGCCGAAGAATATGATCTGATAGGAGCATTATAAATGATGTGCACTTCGCCTCCATCATCGTTTCAAAGTCTCTCCTGGGCTTCCCATATTTCCTTACTTCGGCTTAAGGTGGGGGAGTACATAAGGGAGGGTGGTGTGTCGTGGGAGAAGAGTCTGTTTTCACTAAGGACAGAAACGCATGCAGGTATGGAGATCCTTTGGTCGAGGGTACCCACCACTGGGTGCAGTCCAAGCAACAGAGGTAAAGATGGGAGGAAGATGCAATGAGGTGCTTAACAGCAGTGTTCATCTCCGTGATATTGACCCTTAAGCCTGTGGTAGGTTATTTACTCATACGATGCAATGTATTTGCATGATCCAGCTTACCACAGCTTCCTCCCCTAGGTGTTACTTTTGGCAATCATTTTACCCAGCCATCCACAAAGGATGTGTGGAACTCAGTTGAGTGGCGCAAGCTGCCCTCACCAGGACTGAGATCCTGGTCTTAACGACCCGTCAGCTTCTCAGCCAAAAAGCAACCTCTTGGCAATTGCGGCAGTAGAGAAATAGATAAATAGAACTTTTCTTATCTGAAATCTGTTATTCTTCCACACCTCTTAACTATTGTTTCCTCAACCAGACTACCGTAGCCGAGAACATATAGCGGTAAGAACGCCAGCCCTCCTCCCAGCCCCCCGTCTCTCTCTGTCTCTCTTGTCTCTGTCTGTCTGTTTGTCTGTCTGTCTCTGTCTCTGTCTCTGTCTGTGTGTGTGTGTCTGTCTGTCTGTCTGTCTGTCTGTCTGTCTGTCTGTCTCTCTCTCTCTCTCTCTCTCTCTCTCTCTCTCAGCCTTAATTTCCATTTCTCTTCCACCCTCACTTCCACATTCATTTTGTTTCCACCCTCCGTTCCTTCCCTCACTCCATTTATTTCTGCTGTTTTCCAACTTAACTGCCTGAGGACTTGTATCGTCTCACTCTCCATTTATTTTTCTCCTTCCTTTCTTGTTATTTATTGATTCTCTGCGTATTGATTATTGCCAGTGAAATATTGATGCATTACCTCCATAAGCCTTCAAATTTCAACAATGCCTCCTGTAAAATTTATAACATCATTGTCTTGCTCGTGTCCAGAGCAGGGTTAGGGTTAAAGAAAACATGGAGTTGAGTCGGTTCGTCACACCTAACATTTATGAAGGTAATTTTGTACGAGAAGTAACGCGTTTTTTCTGATACAGATCACACTATCCAGCGTCGCACTATCTAGCGTTCGTACAACTGAGTGAGCAACATAATTAATGTATAATAGGAGTAAGATCCGCCCAGGTAGAAATGGTCAGCTATCCTTGCGGTGTCTGTTAATCATATGGTTGTCCAGTACCAACAAGCACCACAAAGAACAGAATCAAGTACCGGTAGGTTAATCAAGAATACAGAAAACACTGTGCATCTTCAGTGGCAACGTAACTCAAGTGAAGCAATGTTTAGTTAGGAAATGCTATTATTTTCCGAAACATGAATTCAGCACGAAAAACAGAAACGGTTAACTTGATACCAACAAAATGGAGAAAACGGGAACACAGCAAAGGTCGTGGAGCGACGGAATATAAATTGGGAAAGTGTGAGGTGATGATGTCAGGTGGTGTCAAACTTCCCCTGGCGTGGCGACCTTGTAAACATGGTGGGGTGGCCATGGGGGATGTTATGCTGCTCTAATCTGGCCATCGATTTTGACGTATTCTTTGTTCAACTGGGCATTTTCTCTGCTTGGGTTCAGTAATTATTAAGCTAAAGGAATGTGTGTGTGTGTGTGTGTGTGTGTGTGTGTGTGTGTGTGTGTGCGCGCGCGTTTCTGTTGAACCTAACTGAAGCCTTGATTCAAAAGTTATTTAATCAGATTTTGCTTACGCTAAATGAGCTTGTTTTTGTGTTTACTTGTCTGCATTTAAAATAATTTGCATGTTTGTTGATGATTCTCTCTCTCTCTCATTTTTCTTCCTTTCCTCATATTTTGTTTTCTCTTTTCCTCTTCTACGCTTGTCAACTTCAGTTTCCCCCCTCTCTCCTTTACTCTCTATTTTCTCCCTTTCCCTCTTCCCTCATTCTATTTTCATTTCATGCTCTCACCTTCAGTTATTTCCTCCCCTCTGACAGTTACCCTATTTCCATTGCTCAATACAGTATATTCCTTCTCTCATGACTATTCTTCCTGTCTCATCTGGACACGTTCTGGTAGGCAGTATCATCCATGATCAGCATCTGCGTGATTTACCCTTTGATCCCGGTGATTTACTTCCGTATTTCTTTTTTACTATTTCCAGGCGACTTCACTCAAGTTAGGAGAGATTTTTCTAACTGTAGGGATTAGTTGTAGCCTTCATTAAACCTTCGGTACGAAGAGTCTTCTAAAGTCCAAACAAAAGCATCGTAATGGTCTGTTCTTGACCCCCACACCACAGTCTTGGATGGACCGAGGGATTGGGCACCGCATGTTTACAAAGCTTTACTTCAACTGCTATGCCGATCAACTGGCCACTGTAATAGGGTTGTGAGTGCTGGGACCCAGTGGAAATCCACCAGCCAAATTACAGGAACTGCAGATGCCCATCTTGCCTTCCAACAACAAGAGCAGTGAGTAGTACGTATTACCTAACATGAGCGTATTCTCTGCCTATGGTAACACCTGTGATGGTGACTTCGCCAGATTCCTGATGGTGATTGAGAATGGTAGCTACTAGCACACAGTGGCTGGGCTGGCTTCCCATGGCGTAGCCGAATGCTATAACCGTGAAAACTGCAATATCTTCATCAAACTCTGTAGGTGCTTGGGCTTGATTGCACACCACACCACTAATGCTTACCACTGCCAACTCTGACGCGGAACAACTTCCTTGAACACCCCAATGTAATAGCCAGGCACGTTCCACACCACAGTGAACCTAAATCTTTGTACCACCTCATTAAGCTATTGCAAAAGAGAATATGACCAGTGGTGAAATGTATTGCTCAACTCTCAGTCACAATGCAACGTTTGAGTGCACGACTTATGTATATTTCCACCAGAATTCAAAGATCACTCGCATTTGAGGTTCTGTATCCCCAGCGTAACACGTTCTGTGAGTTATTCAACGTTTCTTCAAACCTGCTGTGTTAATTTGCAAAACAGGACCTCTACACCCTCATCAAATTTGCAGAGCTGGCCAGGGAATGGAAATGAGCGGGGGTGGAGAGAAAAAAAATGAAGACTTAAAGTAATGTCCAACTTCAAAACAACACCAGTAATTTCACAGATTCCAAACTGTTAATATCCCAGCTTATTGTGAGAACAATTTAAAAAAAAGGGAGGGAATATGATATCTCGGGGATGTACAGTAATTTATCTTCGTGCAAGAAAAACGTGGCAGTGCTTTAGACGACTCAGATGAGATATTACCCACAGTTTCCAGTGATGAATAGACACATAATTCTTCACTACAAAGGAAAACCCGCTCATAGTTTGCGCTGGCTTCAGTTTATCCCTGTACGAGTGATATTTAATGCTTTATAAATTACCATTAACTGTTATATGCGGCAGATTATGGCGCATTCCAGTCGTTAAATTATATTTCATTTGCTAAGACTAGTACTATTAGAGAAACATTATTATTACATTATTAACAAGGTGGTAGAGGATTTTGGAGTATCTTGTAACAAAGAGATTTTTTTTTTCCCGACGGGAATTATTACGTTTGCCTTGTTCTATATTATTTATTCTTTAACACTGAGACAGAATTTATTCTATCCCTTTTTTCATCATTTATAACACTGTGATATCTTCCACAGATACACCTTCTCATATGATAAGCCCTTTGATTAAGACGACCACGTTTATATTTTATTTTGATTATTGCCAGATCAGCTAACTTAGTACAGGGGAGGCCTTTGGAACTGGACGGGTTAGGTGTTTCTTAATTCGCACATTCACTCTCAGATATTCTTCCTACTTTTGGTCAGCTTAAGAGAGGCTTTTCGAGGTGAAGGGATTAAGTAGAGGCTTCATTAACCTCTAAACTAGAGATCTCCCTCAAGTGGAATATACTTGCTTTTGGTGGCCTGATTGAAATGAAAAAAACGGCAGTGGACCGAGTGGGTCAATCAGACTTCATAGTTTCCTTTCTTCATCTTTCAGTATCAGTTAATAACGCACACACACACACACACACACACACACACACACACACACACACACACACACACACACACACACACACACACACACACACAGAACCATTACCAAAATAATACCATACAATAATACAGTATCCTTTATTCCACCCACATTCTTACATCGATAAAACTAGTCTCTTCCGAGCGCGGCCATGCAGATTACTTTTCCGGTAAGAGAAGGACATGTAGAAAAGTCAAGAATTAGTGAACGGGGAAAAATATAGCAGAGTTTCATCCGAGTCTCTGTCTGTGTGTAATCCTTACTCGCCCATTCAGCTTTTCGCAGTCTCTCAGTGTCTCTCTTAGTCTTCCAGTCTCTCAGAGTCTCTCTCAGTGTGCCTCTGTCTTTCTCTGTGCGTCTCTGTATATATATATTGTGTGTGTGTGTGTGTGTGTGTGTGTGTGTGAGTGTGTATGATGAAGCGGCCATTATAACTCAACCAGTTTTGACCTGATCTGGACCAAACATGGTGGAAGGGTTGAGTTACGGCAAGGATGAAGTAGCCTAATTTTATTTTGAGAATGTTCGGTCAAAGGTCAAGGTCACAAGAGAAGATGAAAGGTATAGGAAACGGGAATTGCGTTCTATGACTGCTCCATCTTGCATCGTTTGGTTTCTTCCCGTGACCTTCTCATCTAGTCCTATTATATCCGTGCAGATCCTCAATATATTGCCCTGCACATATTATCATAATCTCCCTCGCATTCTCTCGAGTCTGTTCAGCTCAGGTTGCATTAAAGTCAGGATTCCCTGCAGAGAAATAATGGAGACAGGGAAGATAAGTGTCCTGGGAACAAAAGACGTGGGTGTTGGAGAGGAAAGTCATGTGCTGGGGAGAGTGGAATGCAGGAATGGGATAATGTGTGTGTGTGTGTGTGTGTGTGTGTGTGTGTGTGTGTGTGTGTGTGTGTGTGAAACATTTTGGACTGACTAGAAGTTCAGAAACGCTTTACTTGATCTTTTTAACTCGAGTACTATTTTTCATGCTAACGTCAGTTTTGTTCACATTGGGAACTACGTCATGGAGCTCAGTGGGTTCATAGGTCTATTTATAAGGAACGTACTGACCTGCTATTACCAACTTGCAATCGGAGGTACAGAATGTCATATTCGTAGTGTGTCCGAAATGCTAGGGAACGCGAAATCCAACGAACACTGCGGACATGAATTCTAACTAAGGGGTGTTCTTAGACGAATGTGTATTTTTTTTTTTTTTTCAGAATAGCTAACATTTTGTCTCGTATCATTCGACAGATTGGTAAAGCCCACAAATTAGTTCTAAGGTGTTAAGCTCCAAATCAGTAACCTTGTGCCAACCGCCGTCGTGTGTGTAATATCCCTCGTCCATATTTCCCGCAAGACGGTCGTATTCTATGTGGCTTTGGAGATATCGTAACACCTCTTCCTCGGCTATTTATTCTGCACATTGCAACTCAGTATCACCTTATATCTTTGATAATGGAACGATATAAATAATATCCAGCAGAAAGTTAAGGTGTGATATGCAAAATAAGTCGCAAAGGAAGAGGTTCTACGAGGCCTATTGTGCGCTCAAGAATACAGCCAAGTGATGTACCGTAATGTGGGACGTCTTAACAAAGCTGAATAAAAATCACCAGTTAGTCAATATAAAAGCATGAAAGAAAAAGGCATTACCCACGCGGAACACATAGATACGAACCTTCAGCATTCTAAATCTTCAGAATCAAAGCTGCTCTGGAAAAATATGGGACGACCAAGAAGGAGAAAGCGGGTTAATGTGGGAGAAGAATATATGAGTGAGGGAGGTGTGGACTGGCACGAGGGAGATGGAGATTTGTGGGAACGGAGAAGCTTGCAGTCATATTGTCGCAGCTAACCGAGACGTGTTTCATGAGAGATTTTTGGCAGCGGATAGAAAGATAGATAGGTAGATAGATACACGGACAGACAGAAAGACGGACAGTTAGAGAGATCGACAGACAGACAGAAAGATAGATAGACAAAGACGGGAAGGCAGACGGATAGACAGATTGATAGTTAGATAGGCGGGTGGATAGGTAGACAAACAGATAGACAGACTGACAAACACAGATTAGACATACATACAGACAGGCAGATAAATAGATAGATAGATAGATAGATTGGCATGTGGTTTCTGTTATTAGGAAATGGCTGTCTTTGCTTAAAAAGTACAGTGGCAACTTACTCGTTTCATTCTTGCTAGTTTTGAGGCGACTTCACACAGAGATCTTTCGAACTGGAGAACGTAGCCTTTATTAACACACACACACACACACACACACACACACACACACACACACAGAGAGAGATTAAAAAAATGGCAGCTTTGATCTCGGCACGATCTTTCATCCACTTGTAAAGTTCATGAACTATGTTTACACTCCGCCGTAAAAAATTCCCGGCACATTTCATCTTCAAACATACGGAAAACTAGCGAAAGAAAATTGATAAAACGATCTCGGACAAGCTGCTACTCAGCTGAGGGTATTGGAAAGGCGGGATGAGAGTGATGTTGATCATGGCGGGGTACAGTTGAAGTCAAAAGTTCCTGGTACAGTGCTGGAGAAGAATGCCTCCTCGTGGTGGTTTGATATCACTAATGAAAGCAACAAGCAAGCAGTCAGTCTACTGTGCCGCATACTGGCAGAGGTCTTCCGTTCTTCCGAATTTCAGGTCTCATATCTTGCAGTTCTTTCCTGCTTGCAAAGGTAGTTACTGCTGCAACAGTAACCATACACTGATAATTAAAAACTGACGGTTATTAGAACATACATAACGTTTCTCAACATTATTTATTTTACACTTAAAGTAACAGCAAAAATAAAGCACAGTCCATTGTAAGCCAAGATGAAGGAAAAAGGTATTACAATTAATAAATGACTTGTTTGCTTCCAAAAAAGTTACAGTGAAGCGATGAATCAGAATATAAATATTGGCTAGTTATACATCGTCTATAATTATAAACTATTAGCATAGAAATACATCTGGAACATTAAAAACAAAAACATAACTGTTTCTGTGTCTCATTTCCCCTTCTCATCTTTCTTCCTCTTCTTTATATATATTTTTTTTAATGTGCTCAATGACCCATTCTCTCTATCCTCGTGTACACATGTATTCCTCACATATACCTGTTTGTTTTTCTTTCTTTTCCGTCTTACCGTATTTGGTTCTTTTATCTCGTATTCTTCGGCGTTATCCCTTGTTCTGATATCCCCTGACGCTCCCAGTCCTTTTTCGTTTCTCCGTAATTCATTCGCATCTCTTCACATAGCCAGCATTTTTTATTTCCACATTTCTTCTTTCTGAGCTTTTCCTCCGGCTCCATTCTCCCCATCCTTGTTCATCTGTTTCTCATTCCTTCTCCTCTCGCTTGTCTTCCAGTAAAGACCGAGAGGAGTCGTAAGGCCAACAGTTTCTGTACAGTAACTATTTACTTTTACATTCCACACTTCCAGACGTTTCTTTTTCAATTTAGGCAAGACCTTTCATACTGAAGGAGTTAATGAAGGCTATATTTAACACCCCTAGGTTGTAGTCTCTCCCTGGCCTAACCTCTTCGCTACGCTGGCGTATTTGTAACTTGAGGATAGGCGTTTCGAAATGAAGGGGGATTATACAGCCTTTATTACCCCGTCACCGCAAGACTTCTCCCTCTGTAAAGTAAAATCGTCTGAGGGTAGCAATAGTAGAGCAAAAAGGACGTCACCGTACCCTACAGGCGAAAAACACCGTAAGATCACAGTAATAACAAAATGAAAAATAAAAAGTCGTCGTGAATTGGAATCGGTTAATAAGGTCAACATTTTATTTATTTGGGTGAGATGTTAAATATTTACACTGAGACTCGAGGCGCAGGAGAAAATAATGTTGAGAAAGCAAAATTGTGGTCAGCGGGACGAAACGATATAGAAGTTTACAGTGAATGGTGGTATGGGTGATATAATTCTGCTGTTCAGGTCCTTGTTATTCTTTATCTAATTCAATTCCAGCGGCCCAGAAATGTCTTCTCCCCTTTAATTAGGCTGCCAGTACAAGATTGTATTCAGCTAAGGGGAGCACCCTAGCAGTGAAAAGGTTTAAATATCGTGCCACACATATATATATATAGCCAATACTCCTTCAGCAGATTATCATTCCCTCATTTTACTGATTTCAGGCATTAAAATCGTAATATTACAGTTTCTTTTACTATTTACCTGCTTTACAGATCATCAGGCAAGACAAGCTCAGTGCTTTCTTGATTTGGCTTCCCTCTGTTTACTCGTAAGTCCAATTCAGTCATCTTTCGTACTTTGCATTCCCTTAGCTACCCACCTACAGTATGCTGGGAAACGTACAGTCCAGTAAGCTAATGGAATACAAACTGGGGGGACGAGTATGAAATGAGGAGGATATCAACGAGTCGGGGAAGCAAGAATGACCATATCAAGGACTGATGTGGGAAAGTTAAGTGGAAAATAAAGTCCCTATCGTTGAGTTAAATCATAGTAAAACGCGACGCATCAGAGAGAGAGAGAGAGAGAGAGAGAGAGAGAAATGAATGATGGAACATGCAGGAAAGTGAAGCATGAGAAGTGAGGAAAAAAGAAGTGAAACATATTTGACGGCTAAATGTACAAAGTAAGGAACATAACGACTTAAAGCGAAATTATTTGATGAAATGTAGCAGATTAGTGAAAAATGAAATGATGAAAAAATAAAGCACAATATAGTGGAAACAGGACGAAAATAAAGCAAAATATAGCGGAATAAATGGGAAAATACAGCGAATAAAGGAGAGAAAGAACTGAGGAATATAGGGAAAGTAAAGCTGAGTGAAGCGTAAAGTAAGGACACAAGGAGGGATGAAGGCGTGTGAGGTGACGGCTTTAGGATCCCTCAATACCATAAAGCAGACGCAGGATAATGTAACAGTTTCCAATACCCCGGAAGACGGCAATTTCACACAACACTTTTAAGGACGCACTTCTGATGTGGCGAGAGAGGATGTGGTGGTGATGGTGAGGGCGGTGAAAGTGATGGTGATGATACGGCTGTGGTAATGAAGATGTTACGGCACTGTGGTGGTGAGAATGATGATGCTGAAGGTGGTGGTTGTGGAGATGTAGTGGTGGTGTTGATGATGAAGGTGTTGAAAGTTGTGATGAAACGGCTGTGATAAGGAAACGTGCCAGCAATATGGTGATGAGAGGGTGAGGATGCTGAGGGTGGTGATAGAGGGAGACGTGGTGGTGGTGTTGATGAGGGGGTGATGATGATGAGAGGGTGGTGAAGGGAATTGTGATTATACAGCTCATCCGTGCGAGAGTTCGAGTTTGAAAATTTAAAAGATAAAAGATCAGTTGGCTGAAGGGGATTTTTTTCTTTATAGACATATTTGAATGAAATTTGGGGGTTGTTTCCACTGTTTAAATGTAAGCATGTAAAGCAAATTCAGGCATATCCATCGGAAATTTTTTAATTCAGCTCCTGGTGCAAATTTATAAAATGATGATATAATGGCTACGAACACGCATACCAGTAATTAGAATTTTAAAATATATTGTTAACATTCGTATTACAAATCCTTAATAATGCAAACTTCGAGAAGATGCGTCACTTGGTCTTTAAGGATCAGTTTGACTGGGTTGTTGGAGTTAAGCCCAATGTAATTAATTTACTCTTCACTTAGTTTCTCTTCATAAGTATTGCTTCCGACACAAGGTTATGTAATTTTTCCTTTCTGTCTCTGTCTCTCTCTGTCATCCCAATGAACGATAAGGGAACTGATGGGAGGAGTCTTCATCGCATATCCACAACTTTCTTTGTCCTCCATCCACCGTTTCAGTCTGTCTTTGTGTACACTCTCTCTCTCTCTCTCTCTCTCTCTCTCTCTCTCTCTCTCTCTCTCTCTCTCTCTCTCTCTCTCTCACTCTATCTATCTCTTTGTTCCCACCTTATATCTCTCTTTTCTCCAATACACCCCTTCGTCCTCATCCCTATTCCTTCCCTTTTCACCCCTCTCCCACGCTTCCTGTTACACCATCTCCAGCTTCTCGCTCACACCATAATCCTTTAAATATATTCTGAATTAAATTAAAGGGACGGTATTGTGCGTTGCAGATTCAGCGGTAGCAACATATTCTCCTTAACTCCCTCCCTGCCCCACCACACACACACACACACACACACACACACACACACACACACACACACACACACACACACACACACACACACACACTTAGCTCCAGATTTCCCACTCTAAATAATTCTGTTTCTTCATAAATTTTCAAGCCAGTACCCTCCTCCCTCCCCTTCCCAGCTTTGACTCTCCGTTGCGTCCTCTCCGTTAAATATTTTCTCTCTACTTGGCTAAGGTTAAGACAATTTAGCTCTCTCCTTTGTTCCTAGATTTAATTGTGAAGGGAAGTATTGTTCCAACGAATAATTAAAGCATGTTTATCTCTGTTTATTTATTTATCTATCTTCATATCTACCTATATATGTCTCCGTCTGTCTAGATTCTCAGTCTGTCTATGTATATGTTTATCTTTCTGTTTATCTCAATCTGTCTATCTGTCTGTCTATCTGTCTGTCTATGTTTCTTCTATATCATTCTATATACCTATCTATCTATCTGTGTCTCACTCTTTATTCATAGCCAGACGCCTTAATCGGGGTGACCACAACTGATCCCCTTCATATTTCCCTGTCCTTCAACATCAGTCTGCCCTTCCTCCCAATAACACCTCCCTCTCTCATATACCTCTCCCCTCCACCCCTCCATCTCATCCTCGGCCTCCCCAGCAAACTGAAAGCGTGGTTATTATGAGGATGTAACCATTTTGGCCCAACTTGGATCCGATCAATTTCCTCTCGATGTCCCGTATTACCCACGACAGACAGACAGACAGACAAACAAACAAACACACACACACACACACACACACACACACACACACACACACACACACACACACACACACACACACACACACACACACACACACACACACACTCTCTCTCTCTCTCTCTCTCTCCTTCCTCTTGGCTTTGTTTTTCTTTGTTCCCCTCACTCTCCGCCCTCCCAGTCAGTGCCTCAATTCCCCTTTCTTTTTTCTTCTCTAGCCTGGCAGCGCTCCCCAGCACTAATGGAGGGAAACGGTGGTTGCGGTGAGAGAGAGAGAGAGAGAGAGCAGAATAAGATAATACTACAGCTCTACCTGTTTTCTCTGTCACTTTTTCGTAACAGGCGTGATGTCCTTTTGTTAATCTGTTATAGCTCAGCATTCAAGAGGGAGAGACGCAGATTTAGGCCAGGTTAAAGTGAAAAGAGCAGAATAGCTGCACTGTTAACCGTCCGATAAAAATAAAACATCATTCAGTACAAATTAATACACTTAAACCCAGCTGGCTTCATTCACAGCTCCCGTGTCAAGACGAACTTTTGACCTATGGAGAGAGAGAGAGAGAGAGAGAGAGAGAGAGAGAGAGAGAGAGAGAGAGAATAAAATGAGAAAAGATACCCCTCCTGCTCTGTATCTTTCACTTCATTCCGACTGTTATTTTTTTTTTAGTTTATTCCTGCTCCTCCTTTTCGATTTTATTTATTGCTCAGGAGAAACTTCTGAACTGGTGGGGTTTGATACAGTCCCTATTAGTTCTTTCAGTACAAGAGATCATTCCTAAGTTGACAAAATAGCTACAGTAATAATTAAAATACGTCATTGAATTTGAGAGACGCCAACATTCTCATGGTCGGAACAACTCTAATATTCAATTCCAGTTAATGCCATACAATTTTTTTCATAGCTGAGATTGAGTCATAAGAGCTGATGAGTGTTATTACTAGCTAAAAATGAGCCACGGGAGTTAAGATTGCAGTCATCATCATCATCATCATCATCATCATCATCATCCAGCGATTAGGTCCAAAGAGTCAGAAAAACATGTTAGAATGATATACGAATCAAAGTTGACCCATCTAAATGAGCCACACTCCTATTCACTCAACGCCTGAGGAAAAAATCTAGATAACGTCCAGAGCTCACGAATATACGGCCATTTATGTTATGGTTTAGCAGTATCGGTGTTGTTAAGGAGGCGGATTCTTATGGAAATTTTATGCATTGGAAGGCCCTAATGCTGTCTTCATTCAGATTGGAGATCCCTTTTGTATTGTTTTTTCTGTGACAATGTTATGGCTGAATCTTTGTGTGTGTGTGTGTGTGTGTGTGTGTGTGTGTGTGTGTGTGTGTTTAAAAAGTATTGCACATTTTCCCCAGATTATTAAATAATGTACAAGTAGTCCCAGTAAAATAAATAGCACTCCTACCGTAACGTTCATATAATTATACCTGATCAATATCCGTTTCACTGTCGTGACTTACACTATTTATTTTTTGTGCTCAGAATAGCACAGGTCGATTAATTGTTTATTTGGTTATTTATTGATGCTGGAAAAGGCTTTTAGTACCGAAGATGTTAATTAAGTCTTTATCCAATCCTCACCAGGCCGAAAAGTTTATTCTGTGCCTAGGAAAATAGTTTACCATTCGTTCAGCTTTACTAGGCAAGTATATTTGTCCTTTAGCTGCCTGTTTCCCGTAGCTCAGTGACAGAATTTGATAGTGCTAAGGCTTGAGAGCACCGTCTTCTTGTGATAATCTCTCCTTACAGCTCAGCATTCAAGACATAGATAGATAGATAGATAGATAGAGAGAGAGAGAGAGAGAGAGAGAGAGAGAGGAGGCAGGAGGGGTGGCTAAGGAGAATATGTTGCAAACGCTGAATCTGCAGCGCACAATATCGTCCCTTCTAATTTAATCCGGAATATGTTTAAAGGATTATGGTGTGAGCGAGGAGGAGCGGGAGGTAGTGGGGGGAAATGGGTTTGGGGGTGTGGGGGGTGTGGGGGAGTGATAGTGGGTGTGAGGGCGACGGTGAGTGTAGAAGAGTGGGTGTGGAGGTGAAAATGGGTGTGGGGAGAGAGGGGATGTGGGGGGTAAGGGTGTGTTTGAGGTGAGAGTGGGTGCTGGATGAGAGAGAGTGTGGATGTGGGGGTAAGAGGGCGTGAGGGGTGAGAGGTGTGGGGTGAGAGTGGATGTAGGGTGAGAGTAGGTGTGGGATGGTAAGAGTGAGTGTAAAGGGGTGTGGGTGAGAGTGTGTGTGTGGAAGGGGATAAATCGATGATGAGAAAGCAGTTAGGAGAACGGAAAAAGATAAGGTTAAAACAATGATGCACAGGAAAGATGACGAAGATATTGGAGGGCTGCAAATTGGAGGAAAATGGAAAAGTTGAAAAGAAAGAGAGAGAGAGAGAGAGAGAGAGAGTAGCAGTAAGGCTTGTAGTAGTTTGTGATGCGTCTGTAATTAGATGTCATGGGAGAGGCAGGTAAAGTTATAATTAATTATTATAATGTATGTCGGTGCAGTAGTGGATTGTCTCGTAACTTATGCTACGAGGCAGGCAAGTTACGTCTGGGTTTAAGCGTCTCTTTAGTTTTTGTATATGGTTCAAGTTTGTGACGCAGAGTTTACAGGTTCCTTCGATATTTCACAAGCTGCATCTCTCTCACTCTCTCTCTCTCTCACCACAATTTTAATATCACTATGATCAGCCGCCACTCTCATCACTGCTAAACCACCACCCTCTCAGTACCTGCATCACCACCTCATTAATCCCTTGTACACTCTCACCCCTTCCCTATCATCACGCCCATCGTCACTGCAGCACTTTATGCCATCATCACAAGCACATTATTTTTTCAGCATCATTCTTATCACCATCACCAACTTCTTATCTCGTTCCCATCACTACTTGCATCATTATTACCACCATCGCTCTCACCACATCTGTCACTGTATCCTTGCACCATTTCATCACCACTCTTCACAACCACATTATTTTCACTCTCATTACCACCATAACTATCACCACCATATTCCTGTCGTCCATTCATCACCATCATCAGCATCACTGCCACTTTCATCACCATTATCACCATATTACTGTCACACCAACTACATCACCATCACTTTCACCTCCCTCCTCACCATCACACTCTATCACCGACACCCTCATTAAACTCTTCATCACAGGTCATACTCAGGACATGCATAGTGGTCAAGATAAGTTCATTGCATATGCAGAGTTGCCAACCTAATTTCCTCAATGGCCTCCCCAGACACGGATCCATACTTAATAATGCTGTCAGTAGTGACTTGCCTAAGTTAGTGTCTGGTCTTAGTTCTGAGAAAGGAAATCAAATCCCTACAATTGATAGTGCATGGCTGGTAGTAAACGCTTAAAGGTTCATCTTGTACAACAATTTTTTTTTTACGAACACACCTTTGGTTTTCTTGAACAAAAATTTGGTGGTGGGTATAAGCCGTCATTTTACTTAGTATGCTGTTGGTTCATTTGATTTGCATCGTCGTTCCAGCAACAGTTATTTCTATAGGTTTCATTTTCTTGTATTTAGCCTTCCAGGGCATTTCTTATTCCTGAATGGTTTTCTTTGAACGCAGTACTAGTTCAGCATTAATAGCAGTGCATTTCCCTTTGTCAGGTCCAATACCGATCAACATTTTTAAAGTGTTTCATCCCATTTTCTACCAGGTTATGAATAAATGTCGCTGATGACACTGTTGATCTTCCGAAATGCAAATCCCAGGCCAACAGACCAATACAGTATTATAGTTCTACGTTTTTTCTTATCTCATATATTCTAACCGAGTTGCATGTTCTTGAGGGAGACTCGACCCCAAAGTACTGTACAGAGAAAGTAAAGCTTATCTAGGTAATTTCCTATAACAAATATTCTTTGAAACACCTATCCTGGTTGATGCTTTCAGTCATACAATGCTTTTAGAAGGTTTTAGAACACTTAAATGTCCGCTCATTGCTGTCATCCTTTCACTTCTACAGCTTTATCAATACCGTCATTTTCACCACTTTCACCACCACTACCTTCATCATCAGTACCCACACATCACCATATCACCTTCATCCTTTCGTTGCCACATTTATCTCATCACCGTCATTTTCATCACCCTCTCTACCCCTTACTACCACCACCCTCATCGACATTACCATCTCATCATCACCACCACCACTTCATCCTCCCCAACCACATCAGAAGTGCGTCCTTAAAAGTGTTTTGTGAAATTGCTGTCTTCAGCAGTATTGGAAACTGTTTCATAATCCTGCGTCTGCTTTATGGTACTGAGGGACCCTGAAGCCATCACCTCACACGCCTTCATCCCTTCTTATGACTTAACGCTTCACTCAGATTTATTTTCCTCTATATTCCGCTAGATTTTGCTTTATTTCTTCAGCAATTCACTTCTTACTATTTTGCTTTTTTAAATTAAGTTTCCCTTTGTGCCGCTATATCTTACCATTATGTTTTTTTAGCGATTCATCTGCTGTTTCACTTCATCCTTCTTCATTTCTCTTGTTTCACAATTTTGCATGTTTCTTCATGCAGTGTCACCTCTTTTGCACGAAAGGTCATGCTTCTCCCTAATATATGCACCTTTCTGATTGATGCTTTATTTCCCTTTAAAACTTATCATTCTTTGCTATAGTCAGACTCGCTTCCCAGACACATATATATCCCTCCTCTTCATAACCTGCCTTCCCAATTTATACTGCAGTTTCTCTTGGCTGTAATGCTTCCCGGATTAAGTGGGTATCTAAGGGAATGAGAAGAAGCCCGAGAGATAAGAGAGATCAAGAGTCAGGAGGGTGGCCTAGTCCTTGGTGAGGTAGCACTGTGGCAGGACAACAGACTAGCTTAGAAAAATAATTCAGCAACAAGCGAAATCATTCAGTGAAGAGTCAAAGTGGGTACTGGAGGGAAATGACAAACTAGTAGTCTAAATGGTTATAGACAAGGACAGAAAATATCGTATTCACCAAATGCCCTTGAACGATAAAAGAGAATGTGACAGGCGTACGTTAAAAAAAAAATTGTGCCAACATTTGTGCGTGCGTGTGTGTGTGTGTGTGTGTGTGTGTGTGTGCGCGTGTGTGTGTGTGTGTGTGTGTGTGTGTGTGTGTGTGTGTGTGTGTGTGTGTGTGTGTGTGTGTGTGTGTGTCTGCAAGAGAAGCTGTGATAACACCCTGGAAAATGTTTGGAGCTGTAGGAATGTGGGAGAACTGCCTGAAGTCGGTAGTATGATTAGGGCTGTATCTGTGGTGGTGTGGCTGGCAGTATTGTGGTGTTGGTGTGGTGCGGGGTCTTGGTGTGGTATTGGTATGATGCAAGGTATTAGGGTGATGTTAGTTTAGGGTTGGTATGGTGTGGTGTCGGTGTGGTGTTGATGCTGGTATAACGTTTGAGTGGTTATGGTGTGATGCCGAGGTAGTGCAAAGAGTTGGTGTGGTGCAAGGTGCTGGGTGGTGAAAAAGTATAAGGACGACAGAACACCAGTGTAATAAGTACTTACCATAGATTTCTTAGTCCCTCTTCCTCAGCGAGATTCTGCACATCACATTTCCCCTTTTATCTTCACGTGCGTTACGGAGACAAGCTATAACGATACTGAAAATAAAAAAAATATAGGAAAGAAGATTATAGTATTCGAATATACCTGAAATCTCCTTCCTGGGAGCAGTTGTCCTCTGTTATGCTTCCTTTGGCAACATCGGGAACAACAAGGTAACGGTAAATATATACAGGAGCCAAATTCATAAAGGATCTTAGCCAGATTTTACGATAAGCCAATCTTCGTAACGGTATTTTTTGGGGGGGATTTTTTTTCTTGCTCTTCAATTTGATATTAATTCTGATTTAGTTGTGGAGTATTTGTCGGTTGTATGAATGAAAGTCAATAATATTAGTACCGGGTAGTTGTAATCTTGGGTTCATCTGCAACATGAACTTGGTGGGCAGCAGGCTGACGTTGCCTTCCGTCTGAAGCTCACTATCCTCCCGTAGGGGGTTAGGGAAGTAGCTGAGGGACGTTTGTATAACCAGTCATATTGGTGCCAGCACGTGTCCCACTCCTGCATTATGAAAGAAGGTAAAAGCATGAACAAGCACTCTTTATCCACAACTCAAGCTTAAGAGTGTTTATGAATAAGACCCAGGATCCGAGTCCGTCTCCTCCCCTAACCTACCCCTCCCCAAGGCTGCTGCATATACACCAAGTTCAGGAATGTGTGAAGGAGGTCGTGATAAAGCCAAGCGAGGAACTGCGTTGCCTGCCAACTTGGTGAGGTGTGCACAACTGAATTAACAAGTTGGCAGGTACAGTGGACGGTACATATTGTAGCATATGCCAGCAGTTATGAGTTTCTGTTGGTTATACTACATCTTCTGGAGTGTGATGGTTTGAACCAACTTCGTAACAGTGGTCACTATGGTGTTACTTCAGTATCTCTTTTGTGGCTACACAGGCAAAGCCTGGATATTGTAACATCCCAGCTCAGCTGTTCGTTATATTCATACTCTTGGTTTCCTTAGTGCTTACATTTTCCTTCTGTCTCTTTTAAACCTTATTTCTCGTTGCTCTTTTTATCTTCTTCTCCACCCATAGCCGATTCTCTTTTTATCTTCTTTTCCGTCCATAGCTGATTCTCTTTTTATCCTCTTTTCCATCTATAGCTGATTCTCTGTGCCACCACTCTGTCGTTTCCCTCTTATTTTTGACATCCTTATCCTCGTTTCACTGCAGTCCTCCCATCCTCTCAGTTATCCATCCATCCATCCATCCTCAGAATCTTCTCTCTACCATCCTCCGATCCTCAGCCTCTTTTCTCTGGTATCGTTCCATCCTTATATCTTTCCTCCATCCCGCTATCCATAGCTTCTCTTCTCTGCCGATCTTCTATCCATAGCATCTTTCTGCCATCCATCCTTCCCCCGCATCTTTTCTCAACCATTCTTTCATCCTAAGCATCTCTCTTCCATCCCTCTCTCCTTAGTATCTCTTTGCCATCTGTCCATCATTAATTCCTCTCTATATTTCTTCTATCCTTTGTATCTCTCTGCTATCCTAACATTCTTATATCTCTCTACCCACATTCTATCCTTAATATCTCTCTGCCATCCCGCTATCCTTAGTATCTCCTTGCCATCCCCCCATCGTTAATGCCTCTCTATCATCCCTTTATCCTTAAGATCGTTCTGCCGTCCTTCCATGAGTCATATCTCTCTAGAGTTCATCTTTAATAGCTCTCTTCTATTCTTCAGGCTTTAGTGTCTCTCAGGCATCATCTCTGCCATCCTTATATTCTTCGCCATCTTTCAGTTCGTTGCTCCCTTCCTCTGCCGTCCTTCTATCCTCTGTATCTTCTCTCTTCCATCCTTCCGTCCTCTGCGTCCAATTCCAGGAACAAATGACCTCCTTTCAGCCTCCAATGACCCTCTTCACTCTCTTATACTCCCTCTCAATCACTCACTACATTCCAGTCTACACCCACCCGCCCTTCAGCTCTTGCAGTAACCCGTGAAATAAAAATTTGTATTTTTTATCTTTCAGGTACCAGACTGTTAGCGTTTCTTTTTATTTGGGAGAACCCCATAGTAGAGTTAACGAAGGCTGTATCTAATCCTTCTAGTAAGAATAGCCTATCTTGATTTGAATATAGCATAATATACAATGACATGAAGAATATGCCAGCAGAATGCATCATCTGATTTGAAAGAGCTGAATTGAATCTGAGACACAGGACAGAGGAAGCGCAGTTCAAATATAAGCGTAGTTTATACTGCAGAATTTAATTTGTTTTCCAGGAGAAGCCAGACGATAGACGACTAACACGCCGCTACGCTCTTTGTGTCCAAGCACTTTAGTGGAGGTAAGCAGACATAGTGGATCTTACCCTCGGTAAATATTATAAGCAGGAAGAATCTGTCTGTCTCTCTCTCTCACACACACACACACACACACACACACACACACACACACACACACACACACACACACACACACACACACACACACACACACACACACACACACACACACACACACACACACACACATTCTTATATTCTCTGTCTGTCTGTCTGTCTGTCTGTCTCTCTCTCTCTCTCTCTCTGTCTGTCTGTCTCTCTCTCTCTCTCTCTCTCTCTCTCTCTCTCTCTCTCTCCACCACATATGCAACAAAGACTCTCCATCGCAGACACACAAAACAAGCTCAGTGCCTTATGTGGTGCAGAATTGAAAGCGGATTGTGACTGGGGCTTCCTCTCTCACATTTGATTCGTACCACAGGGAGATCAAACAACCTTGGTCCAAATACCCGTGGCGTTTGATAACCCGGAATAGTGTGTTGGGGTAATGATGATGACGATGGTGACGATAGAGATGATGATGATGATGATGATGATTGTTCATTAATGATTTATGACTGATAATGGTGATGACATGACGATAACGATGATGATGATGATGATGATGATGATGATGATGATTTCAAAGTGCCGTGTACTATGCAAAAGGAAAAAATTACATAACCATACTTAATATATATAATGTATATTGAAATGATACTAGTCTTTTCGATAAAGGTGATATTTTTTTCAGTGATGTAGGGTAAAGGGAGAATAACAGTGAGGTATTTGGAGGGATGTTGGAGAGGTTTTAATGGTACGGTAGTGTGAGTTCTGTATGTTATTCTTTATAGTTCCTCGAGTGAGTATCAGCTAAACGGAATTATGGTCAAAGGTGAGTAGTTTGTCTCTTCTTTCTTGCTAATTTTTTCTCGCTTTTTTCTTTCTCTTTTGTTGCCTGTGATGTACCTAGAGTTAATGAGCTCTGGTGTCCGTTTATATTGTGAGAAACAAAGTGCCAAGAATAATCCAACTGACCTACCGTTGGTGCTGGTAATTGTTTTCCATTTTCGTATCCTTCGTTTTCTTCTCTTTTACTGTCTATCACTTACATATCTAAAATTGTTCCCCCCCCCTCTCTCTCTCTCTCTCTCTCTCTCTCTCTCTATGTATATACGGTATATTTATTTATTTATTTATTTATTTATTTATTTATGTACCGGTAATTGCCTCGGGCCACTGCTGTACATCTCACAATAGGTGATGTGATGACTGGCAGTGTACATAGGCTACTATTGGGAAATTTTCTCTGATTTGTCCTCAGACCTCACTCCCTCTTTTTCTCTCTCTCTTGATCGTAACCAAACTAACACTGCAGCATAGAGTAAAGGAGTTCTTATTATCCCTCTCAGTTTTTCTGGCGCGAAAAACGTCACCATTCTGATTTTATGAAAAGTGAAGGCTCAGGCAAACCCTGTCATGGAATTTTAAGAAGCTCTTATCAGGAAATCTATTCAAGGGATCAGCGTCATATTTTCAGACGTCACAGCGGGATATGTTTCGCAGAGTAAAACAATCAAGATTTTTCTCATTCCTCGCGGGGCCGGAGACACATCAAAAGCTGCTGGTTGAGATGTAGCCTAAAATTTTCCCAGATATTTTTTTCAATATTATTTTTCTCAGACATTGTTTGATGCTTCAAAATTTCCAGCCCAACATCGGAAAGTTCATCTTCTTAATTAATCATGACCGTGGCCAAAGTTACAAGCTTCAAGGAGGAAAATACAATTACCAAAACTTTCCTTTATTTAGAGCGCCAGCATCCAGTCTAGGTTTCATCTTTTCAGTTATTTCTCAAGCTAATGATGCAGAGAAATCAGTCAGGGAGCTAGTGATGTATAGCAATGAACACAATTTCTAGGGGTGAAAAATTTCCATGCATGAAAAGATTCACTTCCAGTCACAGAAACAGAGATTGACAGATTTATGGATTACATGAGAGGACGAGAACAAGGTGTAGCTACAGTTACCTTTGATGTCATATTGTGGGCACCTTTGATATATAACCAACTACTGTATGAGCGTATATATTTTTTAATGTATTTACATTTTTATTTTGAAAACTACGCCGTTCTCTGGTATCTATGTATTTTTTGATACCATGATTCGTTTGAGGGACTGAATAATTTATATTCAGTTGATTTTATATGTATATGGTCATCTCGAGAGGCTTCTACTATTATTTTTATAGATGCCTCTTCAAAATGTGTTTATTTGACCATTTAGACTTGTCTGATAGAGTTGTAAAGCTCCTTTTGTGTTATGTAACCAGATGATTATTTGCCTTAGCTATCGCCATAAATCATTAACACTGAGATAGAACAACAAGGACCTGAGGACTAAGCTATGAGGTAGAGTACATTAAAACCAACTAATTCCCAGTTAGCTTTTAAACTATTCCTTCCCGGAAGCTACAATTTTTCCATCTCAGAATATTTTCTCCTTAATAATTAACCTCTCACGAGAACTGTGAATAATCTCGCAATAACCTTTCCCCTCGCTCAAGTCAAAGCCCCTGATGCAAGGACAGGAAGGTAAGTAAGAGGAGGGAGAATGAGAAATCAAGGTGCATAATGACAGAGGGAAGGGAGGTGGAAAAGACATTGAGAAGATGGAAATATGGAGAGAAGATTGCTCTTGGTGGGCAGTAAAGAAGAAGGAAAGAAAGACAGAGGTGGAAGTATAAAAAGCGCCAGAGGATGACAGAATAAGATTGTATATAAATATAAATAGGAGACAGCAAAGAAAGAAGAATGATTGCAAGGGAGGAAAAAAAGAAGTGAATGCATCTCTCGAAAACAGAAATGCAGAATGAAAAGAAAATGGAAAGTGGCATGTTACGAATGCAAAGAAAAAGATTAGGAAACAACAAAAGGAAAACGGAGGCAAGAGAGTAAATGAAGGGAATAGAGGCAAGAAAGAAGATATTTAATGTGGGAAAAGTGATGTTTAATGCAGTAGATTTCAAGAAGTACACTAGTTCCAGAAAATATCATTCAGGCAGACTCCATGATCAGTACAGCTCGTGGTGTTCCAAGGAGAATAATCTTTGGAGTATTGACTATGCTCCTTTTACTCAAATTTGGTCTAAATTTGCCATCTCTCCATCTTGAACGCTGGGTTGTGGCAACAGATTAACACTGGAATACGGTGTTAAAGGTGCTAATCAAAAGCAAGTGCTACGAAAATGATATAGAGTGGTAGTGATCACATTGCCACTGAGCTGCGCGAAATAAACTACAGAAAGACGTAATTCTGGGCCAGGTTAGAGTGAAAAGAATATAGGAAATGTCAAAACCTTGCGATATAATTTATCCCCACGAAAGCAGGTCCACCATGGTGGGGCGGAATCTTGTCATTCTATTAACAGCCAACTCATTAGATGTCAAACTGTCGTGCGGATTGTGTACCGATGCTGTTTGGAGCAAATATTGTGCCACGTATCTGTCAGTCATGTCTATTTATATGTCTGTTAACCTGCCAATAAATGTGTGTGTGTGTGTGTGTGTGTGTGTGAGGTAGTATAGCCTGTTTAAGATTCATATCTGTCTTAGGTGACTGATTAATTATTTGGTGAAGTCACAATAAACTTTGAAACGTTGCAATACCGTTACTAAGTCATCAGCACTAGTTATGACTGTTACAGAGGAGAGGAAGGGGAGGGCACATCCTGAAGGAAAAGTTGAAAGGTTAGGCTGAGAGTTAAGAGCTTTGTGGAAACGAAGTTGAGAAGGATTCTGGATATACTCGTAAATGATTCCTCTTGGTTTGAGTACTTGGGCTTGTCAACCTGAATTCGAGCTCCCAAACTCCCTATCACTAAGACTTCCTCGCTTCCTCACTAGCTCCTCACTTCTTCCCTATCACCACCAGTACAACCACTGCCACCTTCTCTGCCTACTGAACCTCACCATTGCCACAGCCACCACCACCATCACACTCATACACTTCCCCCCAGCGCCTCCTCGCAGGGATGGGGCATAAAATTGTTGTATAATAAGTGAAGGGAAGAGTTGGGGGGCAAGGCGGGTAGGGAAGGGTAGGTTAGGTTTGGGTAAGATAGAGTAGGAGGCCGGTGCAATCCCAAGACCCCGGGTTTATAGCTGTTTGGCCGCTGTAATACTGGACTCATCTGCATAATGGTTCTGTCTGTCGCGCTTCATACTTAACCACCCCTCCTTCTCCCTCATCACTCGCTCTCTCGTACCTTTCATAACCTACCTGCCTACGTGCTTATCCCCTCCTCTCTCTCTGTATACATACATATACATACATACATATATACTGTACATACACTAATACATACATTAAAGTATGAAAGTTTGTCAGTAGTGTGTGAATGAGTGTCTGACCCATTTTACTGGGAACGTCATTGATTTTTTTTTTTCTTCGTGCTTCCTCCTTCCGTATTGTCTGGACCTTACTTCACATCATCCTAAGAGGGGAAAAGGTCATGATGATGATAATGATGGTGATGATGATATGGTGATGAATAGAAAAGATCAGTTCACCTCTTATGTCATCACTAAATAATAGTTCTTACTTGACACTGTTAGGGAACTCATTTGTTTAGTTTTAATTTCCTCAAATTTTGGACGTATTCTTTTCATTTGGCTAACGACAGAAGGCTCGATTAAGACGTCTTGAGGCTGAACGGGTTAGAAATAATCTCTGCCAATGGAGCTGCCAGGGTTCACTTACGTTTGATGCCTAGAAAGTCCCCCTAGGTATCTTTTTATTTTGTGGTAAAGTGTCAACATAGTTATAGACTTGCCAAGTAAGGAAAAGATCGCGTTCAGATCAGAGTTTCCATCCTTATATTTCCGGTATGTGTTTTTCCCTGGCGTTGTTTGAGGAGCGTGTGGAGGACATGAAGATTCTGGTAATTGGAAGGGTACGTCGATATGTGGCGCCATTCTTGTGCTTTTTCCTCTCTCTCTCTCTCTCTCTCTCTCTCTCTCTCTCTCTCTCTCCTTACCTGCCTGCCTACCTACCTTTCTATCAGTCTGTCTCTGTCTATATCTGTCTATGTATCATTTTATCTGTCTATATATCTACATCTTTTCTTTTCTTTCCAGGCATACCTCTTACCCCCTGACTGTTCTCCGTGCCACTCCTCTCACTCCCCAACACCACACCTTCCACCCCAGCACTCCCCACCTCCCCTCTGCTCCCACATAAGCTATTTTTAAAAGAGTTAAACCATTTGACCGGATAAACAAGTCCCCTTAACAGTTAACTGTATCATAGAACGTTTTGTTTATCGTATTTTGTAACTCAGTATTCACTCTAACTTGATTATAAAGTTTTTGATAGATGTGTGAGTGAAGGCAAACGTTATCTTACAGTGCTTTGTAGTTGTATAAGTGAAGGCGAACGTTCTTGTGAAGTGTTTGGTTCCAATATGGCTGAAACGTTCTTTTGAAGTGTTTGGTAACATTATGACTGAAGGTCAACGTTTTTGTGAAGTGTTTAGTAGTCATGTAGGTAAAGGCAAACGTCATTGTCAAGTGTTTGGTATCTATCTGACTGAAGGTAAACGTCTATATAAAGAATTTCGTACACGGTTTAAGCTTCAAAGAATTAAAAAATACCACCCATGCTCCCTCTCTTCCTTGTCTCTATTATTTCTCCCCAGCGCATCCTTACTCTAAAGCGGCTTGAACAATGCAGTCTAGAGAGAAAGCAAGAGAGATTTATGATAATACATGCGTGGCAGTAACTTAGCTCTTCCGCTGTTCATTGTGACCTTGGAGAGTTTATTCATGCTAACACAAGGCAGTTCTCTCTCTCTCTCTCTCTCTCTCTCTCTCTCATCAGATTTGCACACCCTCCTTCCTGCCTCCCTCACACACCTTCTTTATCCCTGCATTATTTTTTTCTTGATGACTTAAGCTCTTTACGCATTATGTGTTTTATACTTCTCTCTCTCTCTCTCTCTCTCTCTCTCCATATAAATTCTTTACGCAACATCTCCAGTCCAATTAAGTTTCCTCCCTTGCTATTTCTCCACCCTTCTCTCACACTCTTTTTCCCTCACATAACACTGGACATGTAGAACAGAACTGCAGGCCATGTACTGGCCATGTACAGGCCGGCCGCTACAGTTCATTCCTGTTTTTCATTTTTTTTAGGTACATTTCTGCTTTTCATACTCCCTCCCTCGTTTACCTCTTTCCCTTCCTTCCAACCCGTCTGTCTGTCTGTCTGTCTCTCTGTCTGTCTGTCTCTCTCTCTCTCTCTCTCTCTCTCTCTCTCTCTCTCTCTCTCTCTCTCTCTCTCTCTCTCATAGCATAACCCTGCTTGTCCTCAGCCTTTTCTTCCACACGTCTTTCTTTTGCCCTCAACAAATTTTTATATTCCAACTCTGTATCAGTTTTTTCTTAACACGTTTCCCCCACATTTTTGATACCCCAGGTTTGTCCCAGTCTCACTAATGATTCCTGGGGGAGGGGCGGATGGGGGTGGTGTGTTGTGGTGGTGGGGTGGGTGGGGATGGAGGTGGAATAGGAGGGTTAAAGGTGGAGGAGTGGGGTTGGAGGTGGAGAAGGAGGTTGGACGTGGGGAAGGGAAGGATTTGAGATGGTGCTTCAAAGGCGTCATGGGTCTGAGAGTCAGTATGGGAGGTGGAGCTGGTGAAGGTGGGGAGGCGAGGAAAGGGGTAAAATAGTCGCGTCAACTAACCGCTTAAATCCGATGACGTACTTGTATCTTTTTTTTATTGTTTACATTCTTTTCATCTCCAGACAATTTGCTGATTTAGAGATAATCCTATAAAAGTGAGAGGTTAATGAAGGCTATATCTTACACCTTCATTTCCAAAGGTTTCAGAAAGTTAAAGATAATCGTGTTGGGTTGGCAGTAATAAAATATAAGCAACACCTTGAAAGGAAAATCGTTTAGATGCAGCTGAGGTGGTGAGACGGGGGGAGGGGAGCGTGAGGTGGGGAAGGACTAGGTATAGAGGAATGTGAAAGGAATTTAACTTGGAAGGGGGCAGACTTGGTGGCTGCTTGCCCTTGGTCAGCTCCTTCTATATGAATCTTCCCTCCTGTCGTGAATAACGCCTTCCCTCCGGTGACGTATTTTTATCTTTATTCTTGCCCATTTCCGACGTTTTCATTCAACTTAGGAGGGACTACGAATTGTAAGAGTTAAGTGCAGCTTTCCTAAACCCATTTAGTGCGGGAGATCTTCCTTACTTTGAACAGAATCGTCTGGAAGCTGCAAAAACGGATTATAAAAATGTGTCACCAGACTGAACAAATTAATAACATCATTCTGTTCCTTCTTAGTTCAGAGAGAGAGAGAGAGAGAGAGAGAGAGAGAGAGAGAATCAGACAGACAGAAATTAATGAAACCGCGAAATATCAGTGCTATACGCTTCCCTCGTTCCCAGATTCCCGACTTTTTAATTTCTTCTTTTACCGGAAAAGTAATTTGCATGGTCTGGCTCAGAGGAAAGTATTTTTACGAGTCCGTGAATTAAAGGGGAATATTATATGTTATATTACTACCTGGCTTAAGTTATTTTGGTAATGCCTGTGTGTGTGTGTGTGTGTGTGTGTGTGTGTGTGTGTGTGTATTTGTAAGTAGCCTATGTATACAGTATATGTGTGTATGCATGTTCATGTATTTGTGTGTGCTTGTTTATAGAGTGTATGTACGCATGTAAGTATGTATGTATGCATATGTGCGCGCGTGTGTGTATCTGTGAGCTATGGCGTATGACGAATGGAATCTGGAAGGTCTGGCCGATGAATATTGGAATACTTGTTGAGGAAAATATGAGTATTGAAAGCTGCCTGTCCGAAAATACCAGGTGATATTTGAAAAAGACACGAAAAGGAATTGCAGGGTGAGAAATGGGGTCATACTCTTTCGTAGTACCCATTCCTTAGTGATTTATTCCGCACATTTCACCTTAATAGCCACAGGCAATATTAAAAGTAGACGAGCAGCCTACAAGAGAATTTTTTCCCGCGTACCCAGATGTAATATCGGTGTCTCCTTAAACTACACGTATTTTCACAGTATGGTGTACATCTCATAGTGTGGTTTACCCAGGTGTGGCGGGGAAGTGATGGGCATGAGGGTGGGCGGCCAAGTGAACTTTCTCCACCATATTGGAAAGTACAGCATCGATATTGGCAAACTGATACGGTTATGAGAGAGAGAGAGAGAGAGAGAGAGAGAGAGAGAGAGAGAGAGAGAGAGTCAAACAGAACGATATAGAAAAAGTACAAAGCTGTCAGCAAGTGAAGCAGACAGACGGACAGAAAGACAGACAGATCGACAGGCACAGCTTAGTTTGCTGTAAAAACATGGATTCCTGATTACATCTTGATTAATCTAACATATCCTCCCACTTTTTCTTCACCAACAAGTGTAAAATGATGAATCAAACTCAGAGAAATATTGTATTTAGAGTTCGAATTAAAAAACGAAATGCAAAAAGACAAATGAAAAGCATATATATATTCGTTTCTTTTAGCCTACTATAACACAATTTTAGTTGACATTGTTTAAATCATGCTGGGATCAAACGGATTTAAAAAGATATCTTGGCGAAATTTCATGTAGCAGAACTAATTACATTTAATATATTGTGAGCAGGGCAGTCACAGTCCTGAACTGAACATTGATATCCTTACATCATTGCGCTAGAGTTCTACAGTTCTACCATTACACTAAAACATCTATCGTTCCCCATAACTTGGTCCAGATTTTCGTCCTTTTTGCGGCTTATTTCACGTAGCTTAGTGGCGGAGTAAGATAATGCTACGGCTCTGCATCCTTTCATAGCACTTCTTAGTGGCCAGAATCATATTTTCGTGTTACTCTCTCGCTGAAGCTGAGTGTTCACAAGAGGGCTGGCAATTTTAGACCAAGATAAAGAGAATGTAGCACAGTAAACACCGCTATTCTTTGATACTTGAAGGTGAGTGAGGTAGTATAAGCGAAGGAGGGACTGTTACGGCTGACGAAGAGATTGGTGGATGTAATGGAAGGGAGTGGAAAGGTGAACTCATGGGGTGGGTTGGGGGGTGGCAAAAGGGCGGATCCAAAATTTTGAAAAGGGAGAAGGTCCAGATCTTTTTTATGTCCAGTAACGATAATTATAAAGTATTTTCATTTTTTTTTTTACTCCAGCGACAATCATGCATTAAAAACATATATTAAAAATGTGTATTCATGCATTACCTAAATTAATTTTCCAGCTATCAACTACAAACCTTCATTAAGTGGATGAAATTCACACGATGGATTTTTAGACATGCGTTGCTCTTTTTCATTCAGAAATTCTGTACACTTGTTGCCGGAAAGTAATTGCTACAGGTAAAAAGAAAAGGTGGGGGGGTTACGATCTCTTTGGACCCCCACCTGATCACTCTGAGGGGGTGGGAGGAAAGGAGGGGGAAGGGGGAAGAAAGGCTGGAGGGGAAGGGGGAAGAAAGGCTGGAGGGGGAAGAAGGATGGAGGAAGGGGGTGGGGTCGGAATGGGGGGTCTATAACAGTCAAGTGGAGGGGGACTTATGGTGCAGTGAACCACATCTGCTACAAGACTCCCTCCTCCCCCCCGTCTCTCTCTCTCTCTCTCTCTCTCTCAGAATTAAAAAAAACAGTAAATAATATCCCCCAGAACTACCTTCATTTGGCCTGGTCGTGGCGGGTGTAAAGTGTCCTGCTTTACTTAAGAAACTTCCTTCATCGGGCGTAGAAACTTAGGTCATTTGCAGCGGCCGTGGGTGGGGGTGGGCGGGGGTGGAGGAAGATGAGGTCATTAGCGTGGTGTTGACACTGGGGAAGGGAGGCAGCAATGAGAGGGAATGAATTATTACTTGGAAGGAAGTGAAGAATGTTGGGTGGAGTAGATAGGGATAATAATTACTCTTTTACTGACGCCACGTAGCTTAGTGGGTTAAGGCGCTTCATCCCGATTGAGCGTGTATGGGTTTAAGTCCGCGGGTTGTTTGAAGTTTATCACTCCCATAATGCCACTCATGGGGTTGGTGAGGCTCGTCATCCTTACCCTGAATATCGAGACTAAGTAGCCTATACACGGGTCCCTACGTTCCTGTTAATATGGGGCAAATAAAAAGGGAAATGATTCTGTTATTCAAGGTACCAGCCAACTAGAACCGCGCCTTCTTAGCCTCCATCCTATAAACTCATGGAAGGTCACTGATAACTTTAGAAATAAATACGAACGTAGGCTGTGGCACGGAACACCAATTCTATCGACAGGAAGACAATATCCGTAGGCAATCTGAGGCGACTGTTACGAGAAGGTATGGACCAAAGGACATGTTTGTAGGCGCGGAGTGTAGTCACTTTACTACGATGAATTACAGTACAAGTCAGCATCCTAAGTTCTGTCATCTCTCTCTCTCTCTCTCTCTCTCTCTCACACACACACACACACACACACACACACACACACACACACACACACACACACACACACACACACACACACACACACACACACACACACACACACACACACACACACACACACACACACACACACACACACACACACACACACACACACACACACATAAAAGGAGGAAACCTTGTATATATACAGACCCTGACACTGAAAAATGGTCTCGGGAAATGTAAGTGTGCAAGAAAACCAAACTTATGCTGTATTCTTAAAAGATCTTACCCGGTTCCCACGCTAAGCAAGTTTCCACATTACACCTCTTTTTGCTCTAACTTGGCTTGAAACTGCCATCTCTCCATGTTGAGTACTGAGTCTTAGCAATAGGTTAGGACTATGAAATTATGCTAGTCACAAAGCTGTGCTATGGAAAGGATGTATAGCTGCGGTATTGTTGTTTTTGTGTAACTCAGCTGCGCGAAAGAAGCTGCAAAAGGAGGAAAATTTAGGCCAAGCTAGTCTACTGTAGATAATTCCTTCATTCCGATGGCATTTCTCAGGTGACTTGATAACACCAGTCGATTATATACAGGTAAGGAAGGACCCTTTGTAGTGAAGGGCTCCATGGATGTTATGTCAACTCCCTCCAGTCAGTTTACAGATTACTATTAAACTACTTATGTACCCCTGAATAGTCTTGTCCTTTCCATATGTCAGTGGACTGTGGATGTGTGGAGACCATCCTGCATTCCCCTGATAATGTTGGATATCTTATTTATTTATTTATTAATTTATGAATTCTTGCCTTCTAAATTGCTTGTGAAGTATTGGCTATCTAGGTGTTAATAAGTATAAGTAACGAATCTTAAATTAGGCTCAAAAGTACATATAAATACAGCCCAGGGACCCACCCATTCCGTCGGTGTGGGCAGTAATTTTGAAAGACTGTTTCAATTTTTTCCCCTGTATTTATTTCCTGTTCTTTTCGGGTTCAATATATTTCCCGTATTTTATCAACTGCACTTTTTATTTGGTCCATGTCCTGGCGTGAATATACTTGGTCTTTTCTTTTTTACATTTTTTGCTCTATTTTCCGACTCTCGTTTGTCAGTTAGTTATGAATGTGCTTTTAGTATGTGTATTTTCTGTATTTTTTCCAGCTGCACATTTCACTTGGCTCGTGTCCTGGCGCGAATATGATATTTTAGTTTTTATTTTGCCTCTCCCGTTTGTTGTTTATTTTTACAGAGTTTTTTCTTGTTCCCTTTTTTTCTTTTCATGCATTCGTCATTTCAAGTAATATATTTCTGTTAACGCAAGGTAGTTAGGAAGTGTTAATACTGTCACATTAATCCCTCTCATGTTCAAGATAACTCTAATATTCTATTCCAACTAACAGCAGACGGTTTTCTTCAGCTGATTGTGAGTCATAGAAGCCTGGGAGAGTAAAAGTGTACTGGTATGTCGCTCCAGTACTCATGCATTTGTAGACGTGGATGAAATATACGGTGATGAGATGATGATATTCTTTATATTATACTCTTCTGAATATATCTGCCATTACGTTATCTCGTATGTGTGTGTGTGTGTGTGTGTGTGTGTGTGTGTGTGTGTGTGTGCTTTCTGCCCGTCTTTCTGTCCGTCTCTCTCTGTCCGCATGCCTGTCTGTTTTCTCCCCCGCAGCCATTTATCCCTCCGCCAGTTCCATCCCTTCCTAATACTCACTCACTCACTCTTTCCCCTTCCCTCTCTGTTTCTCACTTTTTATTACCTTCTCATCACTCCCTCTCCCCCTGTCTACTTTATTTATGCCTTAAATCCCACGTCATTTATTGCTTCATGAAGATAAGTGTGTATGGCACATTATTATTATTATTATTATTATTATTATTATTAACACATGTCAGTCTCTGTATGCCAGTAAATGATTATCAGTCTTATTTTATCTTTCTATCTGCCTATCTGTCTATCAGTAAATGATTATCCATCTGTCTCTAATATCTACCTATTTGTCAGTTTCTTTATCTATCTGCTTATTTATGTGCTTGTCTGCCCATCTTTCTGTATATCTATCTGCCAACCATTTTCGTTTTTATTGCTTCAGAATTCTCTCTCTCTCTCTCTCTCTCTCTCTCTCTCTCTCTCTCTCTCTCTCTCTCTCTCTCTCTCTGTCTGTCTGTCTCTCTCTCTCTCTCTCTCTCTCTCTCTCGCAACGTGCCCCTCATCTTTTTCTTTCTTAATCATGCTTTCTTTATTCACGTGTCCCATCAATTCACTTCTGAATAACTCTCCGTGGCATGGGTGAAAAGAGTCGGTGAAGAACGTGTGCAAACCATGAGGGACGTAGGGCGACCATACTGTC
>NC_136979.1:392500-525000 GCF_032717465.1 Coenobita brevimanus
ACGTATGAGTATATTCCAAGGTGAGTTGTTTCTTTATTATTGCTACTCTATTGCTTATTTCTTTCTCTTTCTCTGTTTTTCTTTCTTTTTTTTCTCTTGTTTATTATTGCAGTTCAGTTGTTTCTTTCTTTCTTTCCTTTTTTGCTTATATCTGGTACATAAACGTTTTAACAATCCTAGGATTAGTGCTTCTTTTATAACTTGGACTTCTAGATATTAAACCATTGTTCCTATCCTGGAGATTCACTTAGGTGTGGAATTCTGATTATCATATCCGATGACAGTATGGTATTTAATTATTAATGAGTTCTTTATGTGGTGGAAAGAAATTGAACACTACCTACATTGTGTATTTTATTAACGTGGAACAGTAAGTATATATGTAGCAGTGTTTTGCTTGTTCTTTGTGTATGTGATAGTAGTGGGAGATGCTTTACTGGTACTATGCGTTTGTGATCGTGTTTGGGTGCTATTTTCTGGTACAGTGTTTTTGTGATAGTGCTTGGGAAACAATTTTTTGTGGGACTTTGAGAGGTGTTTTGTTGCTAGTTTATGGTTGCTATAGTGTTTGGATTGTGATCTTCTAGTACTGTGTTGTGTTGTGGTGCTAGTGTTGTGTTAGTGTTATGTTGTTAATCTAGTGCTGTTATGTTGGTGCTCTGTGTGTGTCGGTGTTGTGTTCTTATTTCCGGCTCCTTTATGACGGTGCCCTGTGCGCTCTGGTGTTCTGTAGTTGTTGTCCCAGTTGTTGTGATGGCAGTAATGACCTCGTTAAGCTTTTTCCGGCCGGCACTCAAGAGGATTTGGGTAGTGTGAGGCAAGAAAGGTTGAATGAGGCAGGGGAGGTGGTGAATGGGATGTCGGGGAGGTTGTGCAAAGGGGTAGTGTCAGGAAGGAGAGGTTAAATGGGGTTGTGTGAGGAATTGGTGAAAGTTGAATGGGGGTAATGTGGGATGGGGGTGGTAGTATAAGGTAGCGAGATGGTGAATGGGGTAGTGTGAGGCAGGGATGATGGTGAATGGGGTAGTGTGAGGCAGGGGTGATGGTGAATGGCATAGTGTGAAGCAGGGGAGAAGGTGAATGGAGTAATGTTAGGTAGGGGAGGTGAATGGAATGGTGTGAGGTAGGGGTGGTGGTGAATAAGGTGGCAGGGATTTTCACACAACAGTGCAATATAACATGACACAAGAGACAAAGGAATATGGACAATCACCTTAGACTCTTATATATTGGTATCCATACACGTCCATTTAACGAGAAGAATCAGACTGTGCCTCCATTTCTCATAGCCCTACCTGGTGCAGGTATAGATCGAATCAGGTCACTCCATCCTCTCGGATATTTACTAAAATATTTATAAAAAAAAAAAAAAATTATCATGAACTACGCTTGTAAAGTTGGAAAACAAATATAACGACTGATTCATCTTTGTCGTACCCACCCAGTTAATTAATTTGTTGCCAGGGTTATCGTAAACGTCAAAATGTTGTCGAAGCAGGATATCTCGCTACATAGGCGCCTTTGTCACTGGGAAATCGGGTTATCTCGCCACACCAGGGGCAGTATGCGTTGTCTGACTTACCATGACAGGAAGAGCCGAAGAGATGCACTTCACAGTAAGTGACCGACACCACTGTGAGTGGTCGATGTGCACGCTGTTGTCCGAGGGGTTGAGAGTACTATCCCACCCAAGGGCCATTGGCTGACGTCAGGAAGGCATCTCATAAAGTGCTCTGCGCTCGAGCAAAAGTTCTTTCAAAGAGGGCAGAGAGCGAGGTAAAACTGCGTCACCGTCATTGTTGGAACAGGACAGCCAACATATTGTAGTGGCTTTGGTCAGGTCTGGCACTGGCACTGTCATGCTCCTCCTATGTTGGAGGTCAGTTGCACACACACACACACACACACACACACACACACACACACACACACACACACACACACACACACACACACACACACACACACACACACACACACACACACACACACACACACACACACACACACACACACACACACACACACACACACACACACACACACACACACACACACACACACACACACACACACACACACACACACACACACACACACACACACACACACACACACACACACACACACACACACACACACACACACACACACACACACACACACACACACACACACACACACACACACACACACACACACACACACACACACACACACACACACACACACACACACACACACACACACACACACACACACACACACACACACACACACACACACACACACACACACACACACACACACACACACACACACACACACACACACACACACAGGTACGTTTGGTGCCTGCACGTCGAAAAGAGAATTAATGCTGACAACGTTAGGGTGTAGTTGGAATGTTGTGTTGTGTAGTTCAATACGAGGACATTTATTTGTCCAATGGCGGCAAAATGGGAGAACATTGGTGCTTTATATAGAGTTGTTTGCTTGTAACTGTACCTGTGTGTGTGTGTGTGTGTGTGTGTGTGTGTGTGTGTGTGTGTGTGTGTGAGGTGAAGAGGGGTGGATGGTTATAGAGAGAGGGTTTAGGCGGTTATGTACAGTGGGCTAAGAGATCGGGAGTCAAGTGAATTTCTTACTCTGTAAATTCCGACATGAACAACAAAAGTTACTGCCACAAGGTAACGCCACAACAAAGCGTTCATTTTTGTCATCATTCCAGTCTAATGAGTGTATATCATCAACCCTGTCTAATGATCTAAAGTAATTGTGGTTAATTTCCAAAAGTATCACATATTGGCGTCTTGAATGCAATAAAGAGTTGGTGCTCATTGTCCAGTGTTCCACTTAACTTCTTCCAGCTTACATTGATCGATTATCTAATGGTCTTATTAGAGAAAAATCTTTAGGATAGATGGAGAAGTGTGTACAAATTATTTTGAAGGAGAAACGATTTACGTATGGAGAAGTAAAGTGCAGCACAACTTGAAACAGTATAGTATTTTAACAATCAGTATCCTTCCCAGTGGTCGTAGGCAGACATCAGAACCTACACTAAATAAGGTTATGGTGAACTCTGGTTTGAGGGTCAACATAATATTCTGATTTATTAATTGTATTACGGTTGTGACAGAGAGAACCAAGAACCCGATAAGTTTTTAGATGTAACCAGTTTACAAGAGACGAAAATATTACGTTGCCGTTATTCTATTATTACTTCTGTCTGGGGATTCCATGAACTGCTTTCTTGGTAGGTTCCTCGTCAGCACCGGAGATAAAGGTTAATGAGTAAGCTTTTGCGGCATGATGTAACTTATGAATTATTTTTGACTCAAAGATCCGGTCGTAAATTGACAGATAAAAGCTCCATAATAACTGCTAATTGATGCAAAACTATCACCAGACTGCGGTAGACCAACTGATACCAGAATTCAGTGTCGCTTTGACCAGATAAAAACTCTGAATGTAATATGTGAATGGAAGCAAAACACGGAAACCGAAATTAGCCCTTAAATAACTGTTATCGCCAGGATGAGCATGAAATAATGTAACAGGAAATCCTCATTCTAAATTATGACTACGCCGCTGGTTTTAACAAAATTTAAGCAAAATATTTATATTTACTTATGAAACACTTTTTGTGCCGTGAATACAAGTATTGAGAACCTACTTAAATTGGGAAGTTGCGTCTTGCACCGATAGTTTTGTAAATATAGGAGACTCACTCAGACTACATTGCATTTTATTTTCAACAATACATAATGCAGCAAAATTCCGGTAGGCGTTTTTCTGTGTGTTTTCGGTATGGCCAACTATTGCCCTCGTATAATTTGCATAAGCTATCAAAATAACTTTTTCAGTGCTTTACCATACAGGTTTTCTCTTGAATTATGTATGCCTACGGTGAAAATCACTCGCTAAACCAAAAAATGATGATCCACAGTAACATAAATTCGTTTTGGCAAGATATTCCTACCAACTTATTTCATGAAAATCAAAGTACTCTACGGTATAATCTCTCTCTCTCTCTCTCTCTCTCTCTCTCTCTCTCTCTCTCTCTCTCTCTCTCTCTCTCTCAGTTTCCTAGAATATTCCAGTTAGTGAGTTATGCAGTATATAAAGGGGTAAGTGTGTTAGGGCATTACGTCGGTGATCTCTCTTTCCTAAGTCCTTTTCATTCTCCCGCTTGACCTCCTCGCACTGTCTTATATCTTTGAGTTCCTCCCCATTCCTCTCTTCCATCTCCTCCTTCCTAACCTCTTCACCTCAGTATCTCCACTTCACCTCGACCCCTTTACTACTATGGCGTCTCGGTGTGTATTTCCTACGCCCAGAAGATATATTCAGCTTTGGAAGGATGTCGATCGGTGGAAGTTTTATGAAACCTGTATCTAACCCCTCAAGCTACAAAACATACCCCATGGCCGAATAAATGTGTCTAGTTGTTACAAGAAATAAAATGCAAAAACTATCAACCCAACCTCTTTCCCCACTTCCACATCACCCCCAGTCCTCCTCATCCAGGATTCCCAATGCATGGCTCCCCGCTGTCCCCCCTCACCCCCCTCCAACGCCCTATTCCATCATCCAACAGAACCCCCACCTCCCTCTTTCCCACCCCACAGATCCCCTCCACCTCCCTTCCCTCTCCCCCTAGAAACTCCCTCCACCCCCTTTCCCCTTACCCAAAGATCTCATCGACATCTCCTCCCCATTCCCCTTCCTCCCTTCACACCCTCACGCTTCACGCCACTGATCCTCCCCTCCATTATTTTCCCCTCCCACCCCTCCTTTCCCCCCTTACCCCCATTTCACCTCCAAGAATCATTAATACAGATAGACTCTTGAGTATCAAAAATGTTGGATTGTATTGTACGGTACAATAAAAAGAAAGCGAGCTTGGAAATATCGGAAAAGGTGGTAGTGATGAATAAGAAGAGTGAAAAAGAGAGAGATGGTAGTGATGAATAAGAAGAGAGAGTGAAAGAGAGAGAGAGAGAGAGAGAGAGGTATATGAGAAAAGGTGCTACAGATGAAAAAAAAAAAAAAAAGAGAGAAAGTGGGAATATCAGAAATGGGACAGAGATAAAAAGAGAAGAAAAGGAAAGAAAAATTGAAAGAGAAACACAAAATAAAAAGGGGAAGGCCAGAGAGAAAAAAAGATAAAAAAAAAAAAGCTGATGTCAGGGCTTGTTTACGAGAGAATGTCTGGGGCGGAGAAAAAAGAGAGAGTGAAAAAAATCGTAATAAAATAAACAGAGAAAGAAATGGCAGGAGAGGGAAGGGTACGGAGAATGTTACTGAGGCCGAGAGAGAGAGCGAGAGAGAGAGAGAGAGAGAGAGAGAGAGAGAGAGAATAGACAGGTAATTAAAGTTGACAGGCAGGTGGAGAGGAAGCGCCAAGGGAATGTGAAGCAGATCAAGTGAAAACAGATTTAAGCGGAGGAAACGATCCTTTCTGTACAGGATTTGTGTGTATGTGTGTGTGTGTGTGTATATATATATATGTGTGTGTGTGTGTGTGTGTGTGTGTGTGTGTGTGTGTGTGTGTGTGTGTGTGTGTGTGTGTGTGTGTGCGCGTGCGTGTGTGTGTGTAGGTAGGTCGGTTGGTAGGTAAAGCACTAAAATCTCTTTACTTTAACGTGCAGAAGAATATGGAGATTAGGAAGGGAAGGAAAATCATGGGGGAAAAGAATGTGTTGGGGAGAAAGTGTGTTGACGTGAAGGAAGTGTGCGTGGTAGGCAAAACACTGTGGCTGTGAGAAAGGGAATGTGCTACGAACGGAAAGAGAAGGGGAGCAGGAGGGAAAAATCTGAATGGGAGCGAATATGTGAAAAGGAAAGATGGAAAGGTTTGGAAGGCAAGGTATCTGAGGAAGTGAACACGAAGACTGAAAGACTAACCCATTCAGTATAAGTGCTTCATTTCTGCGTTGTTCCTGCCAGCCTTAGACGGTTTTTGCGCAGCTTTTTAAACTGGAATGGTTTGATACAGCTTAGTTACTGTAGATACAACCTTAAATAAATTCCTTTTGACCAGGTGGCATTCCTAAGATATAGTGATGATAATAATAATAATAATAATAATAATAATAATAATAATAATAATAATAATAATAATAATAATAATAAAAATAATAGTAATAATAATAATAATAATAATAATAATAATAATAATAATAATAATAATCGGTAGCACCAAGAATAAGGAATAAAACGACATGTGATTGTACGGGTTAAGCTTTTGAATTCGAATGCCATATATATCGTATATATAGATATATATAGATAAATAGATAGATAGATGGATAGATAGATAGGTTTAGATATTTATTGAGTTTTACGCCGTGTCCCCTTTTTCGATAAGGGCTAAGGCTTCACTAACTCTTGCTGTCACGAGATGATCTCATACTTACAGGGTTTATTAGAGTTATATTTAACCCCTTCATTTCGAAACGTCCTCTAAGGTGTATGAAATCACAAGGACGTGGCAAAAATAAAATAAAACAAAACACCACGGGGTCCATTTGTCAAAGAAGGAAGAATAAAAAGGAACATGAGAATTTCTTATAGGTAATCAAGCCAGACATACTTCAAGATCCTATATATTTTCCTGTCATCTTTCTCGGTGCCTTCACTATTTCCTTCTCTCCTTCCTTGCCGTTTGGACAGTGTCGCTGTAATTTTCCTCCATCCGGGCGTCTCCTTTCTTCCTTACTTCCGCCTCCTCCCCCTCTCCCTCTCTCCCAGTCCGCCTCCTTCCGCCTCCACTTCCTTCACCCGTTTCCGTCTCCTCCCTCCGTATTGTTTGCTAGTCTGTCCTCTTTGTTTTAAATTTCTTCTGCATTTACAGTGTTTACTTTTCCTCCGTATAAATGCTAAATATTTTTACTTAAATATAATGCATAGCGTAATGGATGAAAAGAACTACTAAAGAACTGTCTTTACTACCGTAGTCTTTTTGAAGACGGAATGCAAAAGTTGTAATGGAATTTACGTACGTTTGAAAGGTACTGACATTTAAGCGACTGGAAAAGATAAGTATATTGTTGAGACGAATTCATATACATATCTGCGTGCAAAGGTCCCCTGGGACTGAGTGGTGCATTCTCATGGGAGATCCAGGCACGCGGGACATGACACTCTCTCTCTCTCTCGGCCACACACACAGGGCTCACAGTGTCCACCATGGCTTCACCTATTATTGCCCCCCCACGCCCTCTCTCTCCCTCCAAGTCATAATCCCTTTTCTTTATTTTTCTTCTCTTCCTCTTCACTTTTACACTCCCACCCCAGCCCCTTTATCGTCACCTTTTCTCAACATTTTCCGATATTCGAGATTTTCCCCTTCGTTCTAATCTCGTCGTTAAATCCAGGTAGGGTGTGGAGTGGGTGGCTCTGAAGTCAGTGGGACAAAGTGGAGTTATGCAGGGTTAAACTGGGTGAAGGGAAGGGGAGGGGGAAGAAAAGGTAGGAGGAGGAGGAGGAGGAGGAGGTTAATTATAATAATAATAATAATGATAATAATAATAATAATAATAATAATAACTATGGTACAAAATAATGCCTATCGACTGCTCGAGCGTCACTAAAGAAGGGAAAGTTAAAGTGAGGGAGAGAAACACAGGACGTTGGAGTTAGTTGGAAATGTATTTCAGTTATTGATTACTCCCCCTTGTTGCAAATTATTCATACTTCATTGTCTACTAAGAACACTTGACATTTTATAAGAATGGAACTGCCATTACAGTATTATATTTCTGTTATTGCTACTGTACCGTTTATTATCTGTATACCTTGGGTTATCTTGTATTATACGAAACAAGGTCCTGTAGCAATGTGTATTTTCAGCTGTAACATTGCTTGATTAACTAACCATGTAGCGTCAGTATATAGCTACATAGAAATACAGGTTTTCTTTTAAAAAAATCTTAGGAAAAGTGCATCACCATGAAGTGTTTGGACAAAGGAAGAGGGAAGAGTGGAAGTTGCCAAGGGGCGGGCTGGCCTCTTTCCCACGGCCTCAAAAATTCTGTTATGTTAGCCTACTGACATGGTGCTTGTTAAATTCCCACTCTCAGAGTCGCCTACTCATGAAAGCCATATTTATCTTAAACCCACATTTATCTTTATCACGGAAGAATGGAGAGAACAATTAGTTGTAAGTAATATATACTATACATGTATAGTCCCCTGCAGAAGTTCCGTTCCAGCTCCTGACTTTCAGCACCCCATACCATCATATTAGTTAGTGTATACTTGCATGTAGCCTAGTCACTGTAATCTGTTTGGTTACCTAAACAGTTGCATTAAATGAAAGCTAATTTTATCTTCTAGAACCTATATATTGATATGAGACATATGGAAAGGAAGAAAAACGGAACTTTTTTCAGGCAGTTTTGCAAGTGGGATCCTTGCAGTTCTCCCAGTGTCAAGAGTCACACACATACACTCATTCAGCATTAGACCCACCACTCTAGTAAGGCAACCGGCCACGTGCAAGGGACATCCTAAAGGCTTTTTCAGAGCTGTCAGAAGCAGGAGCCAAACTCTGCAGAGGTTCTGGGAAGGACAGACTTTTAACCTGTAAGAGATATTAAAGTTACATTACAGTTTTGTGTGTTTCAGGTTCGTCAGAATACAAATAGCTTAACAGTTTTCATACAGTGACAATAAACACCTTCATTTCTAAGTATAATCAGTTTAAGTGCTTGTATTGCCATTCAGCTTCGAGTAAACCAATACTCAGAGCTGCTGTTAATACTCGTACCTGGTGAGAAGAAAACTAACTTTGGATAATTAACTTAAGACATTATCTGTATTGTGGATCCCAATGCCGTCCCCATATTATGGAAACGCATCCAGTCACCGCCAGAGACAGTCAGTTAACAAATCGATTATAAGTTAAATATGAAATTAGTGAAAATAATTAAGCCACAGAGCACTATCAGGCTCTTAATTATTTTGTTCACAGCCATATAATTGACAAACGAGCACCTGTTGATTTAATGGTTTAAAATAGTAGTAGTAGTAGTAATAGTAGTTGTTGTTGTTGTTATTGTTGTTATTGTTGTTATTCTGACCCTAACCTCATCTTAAACGTGAACCCTGTGATCTTCAGTTTTAAGTTGCGCTTCTTCTGCAGTCTATCATTCTCGGTTTGGAGGATAGGGAAGTCATTGAGGGACGTTTCTGTAATCAGGCAGTGGAGTTGCGTACTTTAGTTATATCGGTGCCAGCACGTGAAGGCGTCCCTCTACAGTACTAGCCAGTGTATGAAAGATTGTGACCCAGTAGTTGGGCGGTGGGGAGAGGGAAGTTGTTGAGGGACGTTTGTATTAGGCAGTGGAAAGCCGTTTGCCTATATCGGTGCCACCACATGAAGGGGTCCCTCTTCTCTCCTACCAAGCAGTGCATGAAGGTTGTGGCCCCGCGATAAAAGTGGAAAAGCAATCTCCTGGATGCCCAGACAATTGCTGCCTGCTACACAAACATGTCGCTTTTATGGTTCTCTTGTTTATATTTGGCTCCCCATCACCGAGGCAGTTTCCTTCTTGTTTTAGCTCCTGTTAGTACTATAAGGCTTTTATGACCCTCTCTCAGTAAGGTTAAATAATCTGATATTAGTTGGAATTGAATGCTATATATGCCCCGACCATGAGAAGGTTAATAATGACAGTTATAATTACTCAGTCTTCAGCACTTCCTCTCTTGGCTTAATAAAATCGTTTGGAGATAGATTTCTTCTGATCATGAAAGGATTAACATGCATCATATGCTAACCCAGTCAGTCCAGCGACGAGTTTATTGTTATTTCCAGACGATTTTCATCAGCGTAGGGGAGATTTCTCTGTCAGGAGAAGCCACATATATTCCCCATTCCCTTCACTACCATAGAATTAGCCCAGGCGGAAGAGAAATTGCATGCTGAAGGTAGTAAGAATATAAATGAGGAATACGTCAGTGTACTGATGGGATTACGCTCTGTCAACATGGCAACACCTTCCTCCTCACCACACACACACACACACACACACACACACACACACACACACACACACACACACACACACACACACACACACACACACACACACACACACACACACACACACACACCTCATGTCTTTGTCTGACAAGTTCCTCCAGTGTGTCCCCTAACAAGACCTAACTTTGCAGCCGGAATCACAAACACACTTAAACCACGATGTCACAGTCGTAATGCAGGGTTATTTTTCCAGGAAGAACGACAGATATGTGAGGTGTTCTGCAATCACTCCTCCTTGTTCATACTGCAGAAAGAACTATTGATTACAAGATAGTTATAATTTTGTTATTATGATTAGTTTTGCGGTGAGATCAATTGATATAAGAAGATTGTACGTTCTCCTTTCCTTGCTTGTCTTACAAAATAAATGAGTTACAAGAGGAAGTTGATGCTAAGTTTGTAAATCTCGGTCCTGTTCCATAACCACATTTCCTTCTGACTCTCTGCCTTTCCCCACACGTTCTTCCTTTTAAGTGACAATATATTTTTGTTGTGCCTGTAGCCATTATTATTACTATTATTTATTTTTTTGTAATGACGCGAACCGCTTTATATTTACGGCTTATATGCGACAGCAATGATTTCAGTTGTTAAGCTGCTGTGTTTGTTTTCTAATCAGTCACTCAGTCAATCAATCACACGCCATCCTTTTTCCCGTCCCAGCCATCCCCAGCTGCTCCCCAAAGCACTGGGCCAGGACAGATTGTCAGATGACATTTCTGCTGTGGACAATACATCACAAGCTAATTCGTCACCAGTTACTTTTTCATTAGTCAGTTTTCCACATGGATGCCGATTGGTAATATTGAAAGACTGCAACTTGATCGTATTTGACTTTAGTACAGGCCGCGCGATAGATAGATAGATAGATAGATAGATAGAGAGATAGAGATAGATAGATAGATAGAGAGAGAGAGAGAGAGAGAGAGAGAGAGAACTGTAACACACGAGTTAAGAACATTTACCGTGCGTTCATTATGTCAAGCCTCGATGCGTAAATGAGAAAATGATTTGCTATATAACAGAGTGAAAAAAAGAGTCTACCACACTTGTCAAAACTGGTTGCAAAATGACCAGGTTAAATACTATCTTGGCAACAGAGACCAAAGATGAGATACTCGGAGATTAAATGACCAGTGACAGTTCTGCATCTGTATCAATCCGCATGAAGGTAATTAGTGTGCGGAACTTCCATTAGGGGGAGAGTAAGAGCCAGAATTTACCCATCCTCATGCTGAATTGTATGAACCTAGCCTATGATAGGGCAACTTCAGCCTGCAGTACACTGGGTTCACGTCCATACGAGCCTGTGGTTGCAACTACTACTACTAGTACTACTACATTACTACTACTACGACTACCAACTTTATACGAAAACAGTGTCTAGATTCGTAACTGGAATGAGAGCACTAAGCTGTGGTGGCTCTGGTGATAAAGCTACCTTGGACGAAGTGAAATGGCCGTCAAAGGAGATTAAAACCTGTCACCCCTTCCCGAATCATATTGTTCCCTTCCTAGTCCTCTTCTCTTCGCAATGGTTTACTGTTTCTGTATAGCCCTTCATTTCTTGCAGAATATATTTCCTTCCTCCACCTTTGTTACTTCCATTATTCTCTCCTTCTACCATCATCCTTCCCTTCTCTTACTGCCCTTATCCTGGTGTGTGTGTGTGTGTGTGTGTGTGTGTGTGTGTGTGTGTGTGTGTGTGTGTGTGTGTGTGTGTGTGTGTGTGTGTGTGTGTGAGGGAGGCTTACTCATGATGGCCACTTGAAATAGATTATCAGATGTTCCAGACTGCCAGGATAATTGGGGGATTTTCTCTCTGAGCTGAGAGGCTGTGATGATATTAATTTTGGTTCCAATTGTGAGTGGAAATAGGGTTTGAAGTACTTAGATTGGATCGACGTTCGTTCTGTGGATTGTAATAGTGAATATGATATCAATGGTGTAGTTATAGATAGTGGTAGCAAGGATGACAGTGGTCGTGCTTGTAGATGATGGTAGGAAACTGATATAGTAATGGTTGTGATTGTAGATGGTAGGGGAGTGATAGAGCAATGGCGGTAGTTGTAAGTGATGGTAGTAAAGTGGTGTATCAGTGGTGGTAGCTGTAAATGATGGTAGCAGTGCCATGTATCAGTAGTAATGTTTGTAGATGATAATAGTAGTAGCAGTGTAATATAACCATGGTGGTGGTTGTCGATGAGATGGTAGGGGTGTAAAAGGTATTATTTATGAAGATAGTGGGAGCATAATAATATTAGTAAATGTAGGTAGCTATGGTGATGTTGGCTGTATTAGTATTAGGTAGCAGGGGCAGCAGAGTACAGGTTGTTGTGATATTAGTGATGTTATGAGATGACTGGAAGGCGAGCTATGGTATAGTTCATTCACCTTAACCTGACCCAGATTTTCGTCCTTTTATAGCTTAATTCATGTGGTGCAGTGGCAGAAAAAGATCATGCTACATCTCTACATCTTTTTCGTTGAACATTTTCTCGACTAGCGCTATGTTCTTGTGTTCATTGCTTGTTCTAGTTCGGCACTGGAGATGGATAGACGGTAATTTTAGCCCAAAGTAGAATAAAATAAATATAGGTGAAGGTATTTTGTGTCAGGATAAGTTATTAAAGTAATATCTGCTGTTGAATCAGAAGGTTTTGAAGTGGAAAGCAGGTTACTGAGTGTGGTTAGTGTTTTATGTGTGGCAGTAAAGGTTCTGCAAGCTTTTAACCTTTTGTTCTTTCCCTTTGCATTAAAAAAGGTAGTAAAGGTGTGAGTTCCTGTTTTATTACGCTACTTAATTTTCAGTATATTGCGCTGCTCAGTCTCCATAATTGCGTAGGTTATGGTGCGGCAGTGCAGGGTATGATGGTGTTGCAGACTTTGCTGTTGGTGATGGCGGTATGGTGTTGGTGTGGTGGTGGTGATGGTGGTGATAATGTGGTGATGGTGGTGATAGTGGTGGTGGTGGTGGTGGCGTGGTGGGGGAAAGACGATGTTGGTAATGGTGGCATAGATGGTGATGTTAATGTGGTGGTGGTGGTGATGTGGTGATGTTGTGGTTCGTGGTGGTGTTGGTATGGGGATGGTGCCGATGTGGCGGTGTTGGTGTGGGGATGGTGCTGGTGTGGTGGTGTTGGTGTTGATGTAGTGGTGTTGGTGTGTTGTTGTTGGGGTGATGTGGTGCTGGGGGTGTTGGTGGTGTTGGTGTGGTGTGGTGTGGTGTTGGGGGTGATGGTGGTGTGGAGATGGTGTTAGTGTGAAGGTGTTAGTGGTGGTGGTGATGGTGGTGTTTTGTGTGGTGTGAATGGTGTGGTTGTGGTGTTTGTGTGGTGGTGGTGCAGGTGTGGGTGTGTTGCTGATGTGGTAGTACAGCAATAGTATTGGTATGGAGATGATAGCAGTGTGGTGGTGTTGGTATGGCTTTGATATGCTAGTGGTGTGGTGGTGTTGGTGTGGCTTTGATATGCTAGTGGTGTGGTGGTGTTGGTGTGGCTTTGATATGCTAGTGGTGTGGTGGTGTTGGTGTGGCTTTGATATGCTAGTGGTGTGTTGGTATTGGTGTGGCTTTGATATGCTAGTGGTATGTTGGTGTTGGTATGGCTTTGATATGCTAGTGGTGTGGTGGTATGGCTTTGATATGCTAGTGGTGTGGTGGTATGGCTTTGATATGCTAGTGGTGTGGTGGTATGGCTTTGATATGCTAGTGGTGTGGTGGTGTTGGTATGGCTTTGATATGCTAGTGGTGTGGTGGTGTTGGTGTGGCTTTGATATGCTAGTGGTGTGTTGGTGGTGGTGTGGCTTTGATATGCTAGTGGTGTGTTGGTGGTGTTGGTGTGGTGTGGTGTTGGGGGTGGTGGTGGTGTGGAGATGGTGTTAGTGTGAAGGTGTTAGTGGTGGTGGTGTTGGTGTGGCTTTGATATGCTAGTGGTGTGTTGGTGTTGGTGTGGCTTTGATATGCTAGTGGTGTGTTGGTGTTGGTGTGGCTTTGATATGCTAGTGGTGTGTTGGTGTTGGTGTGGTGGATAGTGACACCGCCTCAACACAGTGTTGACGAGCTGCTGGGTGTTATGAAGGTTTGTATGTTGTCAGGAGTGGCAGTAACTGTCGCGGCAACATCACTGTCGCCAATATTCTTGACCAAACTGGTGGTCGTCGTGGTAGTGGTAATACCAGTAGTAATAACAGTAAGCAGTAATTTTTTATGGTAGTGTAAATGGCAGCAGTAGCATTTAAGTAGCAGTAGTGATACTAGTGGCAATTGTAGTATCATAAGCAACAGAATTAATCGAAGTACAGTAGAATAAAAGCAACGGTAGCGGCAGTAAGTAATTTGAATAGTGTAATGCCGTCGCAATTGTACCAGCGGCCGCAGAAAGGGGAGACCACAGCAACAAATACAGTAGCAGCAAAGGGAGCAATGCAAATAGCTAACAACAATAGCAGCAAGGTAAGCAATCATAACATTATCACTGTTACAACAGCTGCACAACTAGTTACACTAGTAACTGTAGCAGCAGCAGTTACAAGTGCAGAAGTAGTAACAGTCACACGTCATGATAGCCAAGAGCAGCATTAATGACAGTAAACACAAGCTGTAGTAATAGCAGAGGCAGCATCGCAGATTCGCCATCACGTTATATTGCCTTGCGTTGCGTCAATTGAACCCTGTCAGCCAGTAAGTGTAGCTCCTCAATACACATCGCGCCAGAAGTGTGGACGCCAAGTACAGTGTGTTGTCGCATCTGGTGCCGCGCTCAGCTGGCATAATCCCTCTATCATAATTATGTGCAGTTAGGCTCACAGGCTCGTCGGAAGTAATTTGCCTATTATACTCTAATTAGTGTTGGCGTCTCCTGCAAATTGAACCACATTAATCGCCTCAAGATCGGGTTAACTCGCGTATTCTGTACTGTATTCCAGCTTACGGCAGGCTTTTTTTTTTTTTTTTTCTTGTCCAGCTGAGCACGTGTCACAGCAACTTGAATGTTAATCCTCATACCATTAATTCTCTCGTGTTATGGACAGCTCTAGTTCTCTATTCTCGTAGACGCCGGACGATTTTATTTAGCTGGAGCCAGAGCGCTAGAACTGTTGGGAAATTCTGTAGAGTTTAGCAATATTTCGGGCTATTTTTTTCCCTGCGACATTTTTGTGTCTCCTAGTTTGGCGACTCCTGCTGTAGTATTGTATGCTCCTAAAATGGAAGGAGAGAAGAGCAGCAGGGCAGGATCATATTTATCCTATCCCGTTCGAAAGCAGAACTGAGTCGGGAACTGGATTGTCTGAAGGAAGATTGAGACTTAGCAAAAACTAAATGTCAGTTTTCATAAACCTCGTATAATAGATAGGCATTGATTTTAGTCTCTCTTTTTCAGCAGCAAGATGGATGGCTATCAGCACTCTTTTGAATCAGATTTTTTTCGTATTATTATTTTAATGTGACGATATTCAGTTTAGAATTGACGTTTCATACTGAAGGGTAAAGAAGGGTAAATGTAACCCCTTCATTTCGAAAAGTCTCTCCTTAGTTGGACTAAATTGTCTGACGGTAAAACAGATTAAAAAAAATTCGAGTTGAATGCGTTATTAGAATCCAAGGAAGATTCACGGTCTAGGGACAGCAAGAGTAGGTGGTTAAGTCAGTATGGATTTTAAACTGTTGCTGGTGTATCGGTTTTTGCTTTGCTCTGTATGTGAAATTGTATGTGATGTCAGAGAGGTTTTCGCTATAATATGCCTAAATCGCCTGTGTGGTTATAGAATTATTTTTTTTCTGACCTTAATATAGTCTCTCCCCCTCTCGAACAGACACTCTAAAACACAAATTTCCACATGCACTTCTCACTCTATACCCCAAAACTTTCCATCTCCCTCTACCCATGCGTGAAGCGGTGGTGGGGGAGGCTTGAACGTGCTAGTATACAGAAGTAAAATTGCTCTCTCATGTCAGGCGTATGCAGCCGGAACTTAAAATACATATTTACATACATACATATATACAAGCATCATCGCTTTTCCTGAACTACCCTTTCCTAACCCCCTTTCATTCACCCATTCCCCCTTTCCCCACACCCCCCTTGTGTGTGTGGGTAGCGAGAAGGGGCCGCGCTGAGGGCAATGGCCACACATAAGCCCACCTAAATTTCCTTTTCCTGAATTACGGCTGACAGTTTCGGAAATGACTGTGGGAGAGGCAGTAGTAGTGAGGAGGGTGATGGTGGTGGTGAGGGAGGTGGTGATGAGGGTGGTGATCATCAGCAATGGGGAGGTATCAGTGATAGCAATTGTAATGGTGAGGGTGGTGGTAAGGGAGCCTGTGGTGAGTGTGATGATCTTTAGGAAGTGGGAGGGATGGTATCAGTGATGGTAACTGTAGTGGTGAGGAGGGTTGTGTTTGTGGTGGTAAGGGAAGTCGTGGTGTGGGTGGTGATTATTAGGAAGAAAGGAAGGATGGTATCAGTGATGGAAATGGTGATGGTGGGGAGGGTGGAGGTGAGGCAGGTGGTAGTGAGGGTGGTGATCATGAATAAGGGAGAGGGATAGTATCCGAGATGGTTAACTGTGGTGACGAAGGGATTGTGGTGATAGTTATGATGCTGGTAGTGAAAGTGTTGGCAGTGGTATCGATGGATCTGGGAATTGCGATGATGATAGTTTACATACTACTTTGGCAGGGGATTAATGACGATAGTACTGTGGATAGTTCAATTACTAGCATAGTATAATAAATGACGTGATGATATTGTTAGCCGTGATTGTATTAGGGCCAGGGAGGGTGGTGGTGGAAGTGGGAATGGTGAAGAGGTTAGTTATGGTTTCCCTCTCTCTTTTTCTTTCTCTCTCTCTCTTTCGTTTCGTTTCTGAGTCGTTTGTTTCTCATTCTTTCCATTTCCGTGTCTCTCCCTCGTCCCTTGATCTTCCTTCATTCTCCTCAACTTCCTTCCAATATTCTCCTTTTCCTTTCTCTCGTTATTGTACCTTTTCTTTCCTTTTTCTTCACGTTTATTTTCTTTTCTTTCTCATTTTCTTCCAGAAATGTCCTCTCTCTCTCTCTCTCTCTCTCTCTCTCTCTCTCTCTCTTCCATCTATCGGGAGAGCTTGTATCACTAACGTACATAGGATATTGAAGTGTAATGTGCAGTAGATATTACTCAGGAAGTGATACTGTGACGCCTCCTATGCCACTCAGGATATAACACCGAGTAAGGTACAAACGCAAACAATAATGTAATAATAATAATAATAATAATAATAATAATAATAATATACCACTACTACTACTACTAATAATAATAATAATAATAATAATAATAATTATAATAATTATAATAAAAATGATAATAATGATAACAAAAATGAAATAAAAATATAGCTAATCTAACTTAACACTTTTTTTTTCTACGTTTCACAGCACGTCGCAATATAGTTTTACGTCAGTAGTTTCTTTTTGTCGTATAGTTTTATACCAGAATATTTTTTGTGGATGGAAAAGAAACTTAAAAATTTTTCCAGAAGAGGTTCGCTATACGGTAAATATGATTATGCACTCTTGCCAAGCAGATAAAAGAGAACGCACGAGCAACGAGATCAAAGGGTGAGTCCCTGTTTTCAAGGCTTGTTTGGTGTCTGAGGAGAGAGTAATAAAAGACAGAAAAGTTGGCGAGGCGACTGGTTGGATTAGTTGATAGTGGCTCAGAGGTTAACTGAGGATTGTTTGCAGGGGAGAGGACACTAATCTTGAACACGCACTTGTTAGGTTAGGTTGCTTTGTTTAGATTAGGTTGTATTAGGCGAGATTAGATAACTGGATGGGTTAGTAAGGCTCTGAACAGAGTGACTGTCGGTTGATGGGATCACTGGAATATCTTTTAGCATCAGAGACAGAAGACACTAATCTTGATCTTTCACTTATTGGTCAGGGTTAAGCTAGTTTTGGTTAGATTAGGTTATTTAAGGTTGTTAGAATATCAGGTTTGTTAGATGACTAGATCGGGTTAGACGGTGGAGGAGAGTAACCTGGATAATGTCTTAGCATCAGAGAAAGGTGACACAAACCATTGACATTTAGTTGTTGGTCTGGGTTGGGTTACGTTATGTTGCAGCACTGGTAGGTTAGAGTTAAGTTGGTATACGCGTATGTTCGGTTAAATCAGCTGATAGTATGTGTATGAGAGAGAGAAGACGCAGACCATGGACAATCACTTCTTGGGTTAGGTTAGGCTAGGTTAAGTTAGGATAAGTTCAGTTAGGGTGGATTGGCTGACGGTGGCTGTAGAGAATACACGAATAGGTTGGCTTAAGCATCACGGGACGAAAAACACAAACTTTAGTCATTCATAGGCTGGGATTTGAGGCACTGGGCGAGTTGTGGGTGAGGGAGGTGTGTGTGTGTGTGTGTGTGTGTGTGTGTGTGTGTGTGTGTGTGTGTGTGTGTGTGTGTGTGAGAGAGAGAGAGAGAGAGAGAGAGAGAGAGAGCGAGAGAGAGAGTCTATCGTGTGGAAGCTTCTGCACATTTGGTCCGTGATGACCGGAACTCGACTCAAGGGTCTCTGTCTGTCTGTCTGTCTGTCTGTCTGTCTCTCTCTCTCTCTCTCTCTCTCTCTCTCTCTCTCTCTCTCTCATAATCCTTTGTTTTTCTCGTCCAGGCTTTTTATTTTTGTCTCAGCTTTCATATCAGCTCTTTCTTTTCCCCACATTCACATCATGTCTTTGCCAGCATCTCCTCTCACTCTTTTCTTAAGCCTGTCATCACCTTTAACCATGACTTAAACACACACACACACACACACACACACACACACACACACACACACACACACACACACACACACACACACACACACACACACACACACACACACACACACACACACACACACACACACACACACACACACACACACACACACACACACATTTGTTTTTTTTTTAGTTCTTTCTCCCATTTTTATTCATCACGACTGTTAGTTAAATATTCCATTCTGTTTCATCACCCTACTGACCGTCTCATCATATGGACAACTCTAGTACTGTATTCCAGCTAACCTTTCAAGATTATAATATGCTGAGATTCAATTATATAGAACCGAGAATGTTAATATATTTTCTTTGCTTATCTTTATCTTCCAAGAGTGATCATAATTTCATAGTTTTGTTGCATCTGTTTGCGATCTTCGTTGCCTCTTCGTTTTTTTTCTCAAGTTTTATCATTATTTTTCATGTTTCCTTTTTCATTTTCATTCTCCTACTCTTCCCAGAGGATTTCTCCGTTTTTTTTTTTCTCCTTCACAGTTCAATTTCATATTTCCTTTTTTACCTTTTGCATTCCGCTTGCTTTCGTCTTTTGTTTCTCTTGTTTTCCTCCTGCTCTCTTTTCATACTCTTAAGTTTTCTGTCTTTCTTGCTTTGTTTTCACTCTGCATCTTACTTGAGAAATCAAACTACAAACGATATGATAAACACAGGTAGTGTTCTTGTGTTTCTTGATGAAATTTTCCACTGTGAAATGTAGAGCGATAAAACTCAGTTTTATTTATTTATTTTACCAAGAGGATAATTATGAGATGAAGATTGTCAGTACGTACCAGTCACCTGAACTGTGCTTCTTAATCGCTGTAATCAGAATGTGCGTTTATATTTCATCTTCTGTTTTTTTGTAATTTCATGATATAGAAATTACGACAAATGCATTGTGGTATAAAAGTCATACTGTATATCCATAATACTAGACGCTGACGTGCTAGAACTGTCCTGCATCTCCAAACACAGTAGTAGTAGTAGTGGTAGTAGTAGTAACACTACTAGCAGTAGTAGTTGTCGTCGTCGTCGTTGTCGTCGTCGTCGTCATCGTTGTTGTCGTCGTCATCGTTGTTGTCGTCGTCGTCGTCTTCGTTGTTGTTGTTGTTGTTGTTATAGTCCTCGGTTCATGTGTAATGGAAACACAGTGGACTGCAGACTTAAATTACTATCCTTCAGCAGTCCACCATCTTCCTCTACGGGGACGGAGGGAGCTGAGGGGCTTTTGTATAACTTGACAGCTCCACAGCCCAGCTATATCAGTGCCACCACATGAAGGAGTCCCTCTCCAGCAGTGAATGTGTTCATGTAAATATTAAACTAAGTAGTTATATGTCTCAGTGGAACACCTTACCAGCGCTCCACCTACGTCATATTCGTTTACTTTCCACTCCAAACACGTCATATCCGCCGAGGGAGGAGGCTTTGAGAGGCTTTGTGGTTTCTGAGGAAAGGATTTTTTTTTTTTTTAAATGAGGCTTGAATATTAATGATGCATATGCCACAGTACGCGAGGATGAAACTGTCCACTGTGTGTGTGTGTGTGTGTGTGTGTGTGTGTGTGTGTGTGTGTGTGTGTGTGTGTGTGTGTGTGTGCCATAGATTGAGACTAAGTAACCTAGTCCCAAGTTTCTACACACCTTATGGGGCAAGAAAGACTGGGCGATAGATATACAGATTGATAACGGTGTAAGGGGTCCACAGGGAAGAACATAGTTGTATAGGGGGCATGGGACAAAAGTGCTTCGAAACCTTTGCATTAGAGTTCACATATCATCAAAGGGAAATGATGCCAACATAATATTGCCAACACTTTCACAAAATTATTTCTCACAGTTCTTGCCATCAGTGCTGCATCTGTGTGGACCTGACATTCATTCTCTCCACTTTCCACTTTCTTTCCTTCCTCCCCTCCCTCATACTTTTCCCGTTCTTCCCCATTCAGTGTTCTAATAAATTTTCTCTACTATTTCCCTTTCGTTTCACCCTCTTTTTCCTCACTCCTCTCCCCTTGCTGTCTTGTTCCCCATGTTCCTGCTTTTTTCTTTCTTACCTGGAGTTCTCCCCTTCACCTACTTTCTTATTGCATCGTTCTCCATCGGCACGTATTCTCCCATCTCTTTTTTTTTTTTGTTATTTTTTTTTTTACAATTCTGTCATTCCTCATTTTCTTCACCTCTCTTCCTTGTGACTGCGTTCTTCCATCTTTCTATTCGCACTGCATACATTTTTGAAAGCCATCTCTTGTTCGTGTGATGGAGCAAACGTGAGTGTGAAACTGAGAAAGAAAGTGGAATGAGAGATGATAATGAAGCGTAAACAGATGCATGGGTGGTTGATGCCTCCATGAATGTTCAGTGTGTACTGTATATGAATGGAGTAGCGAGAGTGGCAGGATGAGGAATGAAAGTTGCAAAGTTTGAATGAAGAATCTGCACGTGTGCGTGAAAATCGAAATCTGAAAGTAAACGTTGGTTAGAACAGCATTAAATTCTGTGAAACAAAATGCTTAGGAAACAGAGAATTGCTAAAGTGCTTAAGTGTTCTGGTATTGTCGACAGTCGCACTGAGTGTAAAATAAACGAAAGGGTGGAGGAGAGTAAGGAAGGGGAGGTGCAGGGTCATTGAGAGCAGTGATACGAGAGAGAAATGTGAGTGAAAGGGCAAAGAAAAACCTACTTGGCCGTGTTCTTTACTTCATTCTCCTTAGCTTGGCCAAGAAATTCATGCTTTTGCAGCTAATTTTGCTTATCCCAGGGACAAAAAATAAAAAAAAAAGTTATGACTTTCCTTTCCATAGCATTTTTTTTTTTTTTTTTTAGCGACTTCCATGTGTTTTAGTGATAATCTATTGTTACAGTTCACTATTCAACGTGGGGAAACAGCAGGTTTAGGCCAAGTTAAAGTAAAAACTGTATAATTCCAGCGCTGATACGCAACAGCGAAGCATGGATTATGCCTGAGGAACACAAGTGGACAGTGACATCAGTGAAAGCAGTTTTATTTCGAAGTGCCTATGAATGGCTCAGCTGGCTGTGCACAAAGCTGACACACTTAAAAAATAATGAGAGGAAAACGGTTTGCAAGTAGACCTGGTGGTATTCAGGAACGAAGATTTTTCGTGAAATGGTTTGATCGTGTGGGGGTAAAGCGAGGAAACTGATTAGGAGTGTGCATGAGAGCGGGGTTACTGGGAGAAAAAGAAGTAGACCTTAACCCCTTCAATCCGAGGACAAACGTTTCGCAATTCTTCATTGCATTCTTCCTGGCTAACGATATATCATTTTGTTAAGCTCTTGCCACAGCTCAGAGGTAAAGTTAGAGATGGCAGTTTTAAGCCAAGTTAAAGTGAAAAGAGTCGAATGATCCACTGCTTCCTATCACATCCTTGCACACCCGACTGATGCCCCAGCCACCCCCAAACACCACACACGACAAACAGATTCCCAGTTGGATCCCCCTCCCCCTCCCGAAGATAAATCATGCATACGGTTAGGCGGATCGGCTGAGGGGCAGATTGCGGGCAGAATTGAAAGTCGGGGTGTTGGAGCAAGAGGTGGAGATGAGGAGGAAAAGGAGAGAGAGGACTGGAGACGAAGAAGGAGAAACGGAGAAACAGAGAAGAAGGGATAGGGAAAGGAGAAGGGAGAAACGGAGAGGAAGAGGGAGGAGGAGCGGAAAGGACACGAAACTTTGAGAGGATAGGAAAGTAGGAGCAAAGAGAGAGAGCGAGGAAAAGCGGAAAAATGGGAGGAGATGGCGAGACCTCTAAGATAATTGTCAAAGGGGAGAGAGAACGGGAGACGGAGAGGGAGAGGAGAGACGGAGAGGAAGGGAGAAAAGCAGCGGAGAAAGGAGTGAAAAGATAGAACTGAAACTGAACTGAGAGAGAAAATAAGGATGGGAAGAGAACGTGGTGGCAATACAAAAGGAGGACAAGGAGAGGAAACTGGGGGAGGGAGATGGAGGGGGAGAGGAAAGGAGACGAGGAGCGGAGACATAGAGAGGAAGGAAAGAGAGGAAAGGATGAAATCATTTATAGAACTGAGAAGAGGGAGAGGATGAGCTGAGAAAAAGAAAAAAAAAGAGGCGATAGTGAAGAAAAGAAGAGAAAAGAGACAGGAAGAAATTGAGGTGGTGAGTTGGAGATAGAGAGAAGAGGAGAGAGGAAGCAGGGAAAGGGACAGAAAGGGAGCCGGAAATGGAGAGGAAGGGAGCAAGAAGTTGTGAAACGGAAAGGAAAGGAGAGAAGGAGCAGAGAAATTGAACTGAAGGGAGAAGAGAATGTGAGAGGAAGGGAGAGGGGGGGCGGAGACATGGGAAGAGAGCATGAGAATTGGAAGGTGAGAGAACAGGATGTCGATTGGAAAGGAAAAACGTGAATGGAGGAGGAGGAGGAGGGGGAGAAAATTATTAAAAAAAAATAATATGCAAGCGAGCAAAGGATGAGAGAATCCGAACGAGATGAGTGAATGAAAAGAGAGCGAGAATATTGGGGATAATGAGATAGGAAAAGAGGGGATGCTGAAAGGACGGGAGAAAAGAACCGAAAATGAGACAGTCTGTATAGGAGCCACAAGAAAAAGAAAAAAAAAAACTAGGTGGGAGAGCATGGAGGAAAGGAGGAGAAAAAGTTTGTGGCAAAAGTTGTTGGTAGTCGAAAGAGCACAAACAAGAGAGAGAGAAAAAAGTTGGAATGAACAGACACGAGAGAGATGAAAGGTAAGAGAAAGATAATATATGATGGTAAGTGGAGATTGAGAGAGAGAGAGAGAGAGAGAGAGAGAGAGAGAGAGGAGAAGATGGAAAAACAGACAGGCAAGAAAAAGAGAAAACATCATGGAACAGAATGAAAGGGAGATTAAATAACTTGGGTGAGTGAGGAAAACATGACAATGGAAAACAGGGAGAAAAAGCAACATAAAGATCTGTGAAAGGAACAGAGAGAGATAAGAAGAGGAGGAGAAGAAAATCATCCCACACACACGCGTTCAACCTGACGATATGGCCTTTTTTTGTGTGTGTGTGTGCTATTCTTGTCAGTGCTTCAGTGAGTTTGTTTTCTTACGAAGGAACTGACCTACTTCCACAACAAGCATACAAAGCTGTGGTTGCATGAAAGTAGGTGTGCCATAATTATGAATAGGAATGAGTCTCCTTGATTACCACAGTTGAGCTTAAAGGGGTTAGCAGTCGTTGTCAGGTTACAGTAAATGTATTATAGTCAAGTAAACGGAGGCAAGAGGGGTCTGTTTAACTTCTTCAGATAAAAAATTAACTCATCAGTTGAATAATATCATCTATGCTCTGTACACTTTAACTAGACGTAAAATTGCCATCGTTCCATCATGAATGCTAATATTTTGAGATGTTGCAAGAGATTAACAGAAGAGTATGGTGCAAGTCACAAAGAAGTGTTATGGACAGAATGAAGTAATGGTATTGGTTTTATCTGCTACAGAGCTGCATGGAATAAACCGCAGATATAACACACACACACACACACACACACACACACACACACACACACACACACACACACACACACACACACACACACACACACACACACACACACACACCGTACCAACATATGTTTTTCCACCAACAAAATTCGTTAAAAAACCTCTCACGTTTCCTCGACCCGCGTGACATAAAACCCAATTTCTCAGCAGCGTCTGTGTGTGTGTGTGTGTGTGTGTGTGTGTGTGTAAACGTGAGTTGCAAAGGAAACCGTGAAGAACAAAACCTTGCCGGACTGCATTGACATGTGATTAAAAACTTATAATAACAGGAAATCATACAAAGAAACGATGTCTCCATTAGGATAATAATAATACAGTTTTTCAAGCCATTTTATGTAGTTCTTTCAGGCTGCAGCTATATCGTTAATATATATGATACAGTATTGGTGTAGGGTGTAGTGAAATAGTTGGTCCTTGTCTAATTATGGTATGGTTTTTCCCCCAGTAAATAGTTCAGGTAATCCTTCTGTTGCAACCACTTTCTCGTCACTTTACCAGGGTGTTAAATTGCCATCTGTTCGCCTTCAGTGATGAGATACAATAGACGAATACTAGAATACAGTGCTAGCCACGTAACTACGGTACCGGTAATAAATTTGCAAATGGGCGAAAATATCTGTCTAATGAAAATGAATGAACGGCAGTGTAAGATTAATATCATTGCCACTTTCTGCTTGATTTTTTTTCTAACTTAATACATTCATGACATGCATGTAATAGACGTGATTGTAAGAATCGTCCCTCTTGTCTGTGCGCACGTAAGTCATAATGGCGGGCCGTATTCTGAGTGGCATAGGAGGCTTCGTAGCACCTCTTTCGTAGAGATCTATTTAGCATGATACACCCTATAATGCTCTTGTATGTTATCTGTATCACAGAATAAATCGACATGGAAAAAACTTTACGAATTCTCCAGAGTCTTTACTCGTACATCGCCGGACACCACAACATTCAGTATCTTCTCTCCATCTCCATCCATCACCCTTCATAAGGTGCTGGAGAGGGACACCTTCACCAGGTGGCACTGATATAACCGAGTGGTGGAGCTGCCGGGTTATACAGTCGTCCTTCAGCTTCCTCCTTATCGCCCCAAAAGAAGTGTAGACTGCAGGAATAAGGGCATCTTCAGCCTGCAGTCCACTGGGATCACGTTCAGATGAGCCTAGGGTTGAACTCCTCCTCCTCCTCCTCCTCCTCCTACTACTACTACTACTACTACTACTACTACTACTACTAAGCTCCTTATCGTCTCTCATCCGCCAACCCAAGTTACAGTTTGGTAACACTCAGATCAGAGTACCTTCATTAAGTCTGAACATAAAAGATTAATTACGACATCAGCTTTTGAAAATAATTATTTTGGCTAAGGAGAGACGATTTTATTAATCTTGCATAAGACATTCATGCCCTGAAGAATATGAAATACTGTCATTGATAATTCAAGTTCAATACGTAGTTCTGTGTAATTTTTCCTCTCTCCAGACAAAATTATGAAATAAATTGGAGACCTCTTGCAGCGAGGGGCTTAGTGAATGTCGTGTCTAACCTCAGCATTTGTGGAAGTCTCTCTAAAACCAAATAGCATCGCCAGGTATTAACAAAAATTGTAATTAGAGGCTCGTCATTTACCTGAACACATAATCCTGCACTCGTCATCCGCCAATGATGCAGAGAGTGGTAATGGTGGTGGTGGTTCAAATGGTGTGATGGAGGAGGATTTTCAACTCTGAGTTATGCCGGGGAGAAGGTAAAGGAGAGGGGCGGAGGGGAGAAGCGGGCTAGGGAGAGGGATGGTGGGAAAATCAGGGGGAAGGAGCGGGGTGGTGGGGAGAAGCGGAGGAAGATGAGAGGAGGTACAGAGAAGCAGGGGAAGAGGGGGTGCGTAGAGAAGCGGGGTTGGGAGGGGCAGTAAGCAGATGCGGGGGAGGACGGGGGAGAGAAGCGGAGGGGGAGGGAGGGCAGCAGAGAAAAGCATTGAGAGAGGGACACTGAGGAGCAATGAGAGTAGGGAGAGGAATGGTGGGAAGAAGGCTGGGGGAGGGGAGAGGGGCGATAGGGAGGGGCGGGGACGGAAGGCAGTAAATGATATCTGCTGAATATTATTGCGCACAGAGGGCCAGGCAGTGACATAGAATTTTGCAAGTTTAGCGAAGTCCCATATTAGGGCTCCGAAGCTTCCGCATGCATGTAGTGCTTTTGTACCCCTTTGATCTCACAAAGTTTGCACCAGGTAACTCTAACTGTCATACGGACAGTCACTAGTCTCCACCTATTGTTTCTTAGTGACCTTGATCCCACTGTGTGGAACACTGGAATAAACCACATGAAAATCGTTAGCGTCAAGGTTTATTCTAAGAGGCAAGAGGAGGTTTCATAGCGCTTCTTAACATATATTTTTATGCTATTTAGATCGTTTTAATATCGATGTAATTTGCTTCATTAACACGCAAGAGGATGCTGGGCTGCAGTGAGCAGAATAAATCGCCAGGGAAATGGTGTTAACGAAATTTTCATCACCACTTATAGTCGTAAAACTGTATATGCATTTTAATTTCGATTGATAAGCATTTTAACACTGTATGCCTCATATTTTCCCCCCAGATCAGTAGGTGCACTGACGATTGAGTAATAATTATAATAATTAAGATCTCATTCTGGGATTGTGTATTTTCATAAAAGACAACTGTAGATGGAGTAGACCACATTGTCTCCTCTTCTGTCATTTCGGTAAAATTTTCCATGCTGTTCTCTCCCAAAATCATGACACTTCTCTATATTTTTGTCTCTGTAGGTGAAAATGCCAGGCAGGGAAGACCTTTTTTTTTTTTTTTTTCCTGACTCGTAGGTCCGACCTTTGACATAATTAGTTTTATCCCAACTGATAACATTGTTATAGGCCGATTAGTCTTCCGTTATCCATTCTTTTATTCCTTTTGCTCGCATTTCTTCAGGTTCTCTCTGTCTTCTCTCTGAATTGTGTTGTTTTAATGTTGAACTCTCTCACTATTTCACTCTCACTTTCATACCCTCATATACACTACCTTCCCTCACCCTCACTCTCACTCCTTCCTGATTTCTGATTTCACCCCCCTCTCCTCACTTGCCTTCTCTCTTTTTCTGTTTCCTGTCCCTCTTCTTCCTCACCTCACATAATTTCCTCCTCTCCCTACCCCACTTCTTGTTGTCAGTCATTTTCCCCCCCTGCCTTGTTCAGCTCATCATTCCTTCTCCCTCTCTCCCTCTTATTTTGCCTGTCATTTCTCATTCGCAGAGATCTCGAAATTTCGTTACCAACAACCCCTCCCCTCCCCTAGCCTTCACCTACACATTCACTCCCTCTTATTTTATTTGTGAGTACATTTATTTATTTATTTATATTTTTATTTATTTTCATTAAGGGTTTAGCAGGAAGTGACAGGAGGTTGGACAGTGAGAAAGGTCCAGTGAGGTGAAAAAGAAATATGATGTTAGAATATACTCGTTTAATGTAGGATCATCTGTGGGCAGAGAAGCATACCAAGTCTCCCTCAGCTTCGAATCATTAGCCAGCAGAGGAAAACTGGATGAAGGAAGGGTTAAATATTTGGCGGACATTTACTTCTAGCTGTACAAATGGCCTGGCATGACACCCCAACCGCTGGCCAACCTCTCTGTCATCCCAATTATCGCCACACACATGACCCAAGAGCTTATGCAAGATGGCTGCCACAGAAGTTTTTCCAGGTCTTTCTATCGCATCTTACCAACAGTGCTCACTGCCACTTCAAGCCACTGTTCCTCATGTACTTCACTTTATACTTCCACTTCTCCATCAGTCGTCCTGTAATTATTTTCTTCATTTTCAGTTTGTTGACAATTTTCATGTAAAGTTGTAGGAATTCATATATCCTACGCATCCTCTCCCGCTGTCTCTTAGCCTCTTATTTCCTCCTTTGTCTATAATCCTCTTTCCTGCACTGCCTTCCCCGTAGACCCTAAATCCCTCTTTCATCACCATTTTCCATCTCAGTACATCCCTATCCGCCATCTCTCTCGTTCCTTGTTTTTCTCACCACTAACACATTTACTTTCCTTTAGTGAACAGAAACTAGAAAATTATAATAAACAAGGAAGAGTAAAGGCAAACAGGACGGCAAGGTAAGGATTTAACCTCTTTAGGGATTTTGACGATTTTTTCGTTAAGGACGAGGTGGGGAACGTTTGCAGACATTTGCTTTGAAATTGAAAGTATAATCTTTTATTTCTGAATCTGAAAATGTATTCAGCTTTGCCTGCAGTGAAAACAAGTAATAACTGTAAAACACTCTGAATTATCATACCGTCACCAACACCAATAAGATTTAGGATTTAATGCTGTACTTCCTCTTTTATACCAGTCGACTACTTTTACGGTTTTTCCAAGTCAGTTAATTCTACGTTCATAGTCTGCGCCGTGACACAATATCAGAGAGCGCATACGTCAGGCAACGCCAATAAAGTTATTTATTCCAGCATCTGGATCCACATCCACCTCAAAATCGAAAAAAGCCCTCCTTAACTCATTGCCCACGTATTCACCATATTTCACTGCAATTCGACAATATTTTGAAGTAACATGTTCACAAACAGACACGGGTGAATACAGACGTGGATTAAGAGGGTAGGCGTAGAATCACTTTACCTCCCTTATGAAGTTCTTTATTGAATTTCGCCCTAATGAAGTACTCTGGAAAAGCATGTTTGTTCCGGAATTAGTTCATGCAACCAGGGCGATAGACGGAGAAGGAGAGAGTATATGAGAAAGGAGGCCATGACGGGAGTAGTAAGTGAGACCTGGCAGAGTTCCATCAAGCCACGTAATAACATTGTTCCTGTAGATGAAAGGCGGCGACCTGGTTAAGTCTTGTTATTAAGTGAGGCAGAATGTCGGTGCTAGTCGGGGTTGCTGTTGGGAATACATGTATCACCCCTTTGCTCTCTCAGGGCGGGGCGAGGTTGGGTGGGACAAGGCGGGGCGGGGCGGGGCAGTTGTTGGGATTACGTGTATCGCTCCATTTTTCTCCCAAGGCTGGACGGGGCGGGCTGGGGCAGCTATTGGAGTCACATGTATCGGTCCATTATTCTCTCAGGGCGGGACGGGGCTAGACGTTGCGGGGCACGCCAGCTGTTGGGATCACATGTATCTCCCCATTGCTCTCCAAGGGTGGGGCGGGGTGGGGTGGGGCAGCTGCTGGGAACACACCTACCTCCCAGTTACTCTCTCAGGGCGGGTCGAGGTGCTGTGTGTGGCACCGGCACTTCCTCAAGTGCTCTCAGCACCTTTGTTCTTCACTTAAAAGATTTAAGCCATTAGTGCACGGAGCGCTGCGCGTGGGATTTTGCTGAAAGGGTACTTAGCATTCATCCCTCTGCCTATCCGCTCAATGTCAGGAAGGTCGCAGCCCAAAACTTTGATGCTTCTCTCCTTTACTTACTTTTGAAAATTTCGGACTTCATCATATACTGAGGAGAATGGGCCCTTGCACGATTATCCTACTTATTTATTTATTTATTTTTTACTGGATGCACAATAATTTTTACCGGTAGAGTAGTATAACTTTAATCCCTTTTTACAGTATGTTTATATGTTTCTTGTTATTTTTCATTCTGGAAAACTGCCCTGAAATAATCATAAACAGTGACATTCTGTTAAGTTACAGTTTTGGAATTCAGCACACAGCAGGAACAACAGTTGTATTATTGGTATGTTGGTGATGAAGGAAGGCCACACTCTCCAACACTGGCCTGTGTTGTCTGGTCCAGCCACACTCGTTTGTATTCCACTTGCAGTCTCCTCATTCCAGCAGCTGTAGGGAAGACGGAGAAGTGAGACGCGGTGGAAGGATGGAGGTAGTGCAGAGAATTGATAAAGTGTCTAGTCAAGGTCAGATGCAAAAGCGAGGGATCCTAGAAAGGGGAATAAAATGGTGAAAAATAGATATTAACTTTGCAAGCCAGTCATGAAAGAAATGATCGGTGAAAGAATTTTAATATGTACAAAAGTATTAGATGTGGAAGCATCAAGACAGTAATGTAGGGCTTTACTGAAATGTACGGGAGTTGAGCGCCTTGTTTCCGAAAAAACCTTAATGTGTAACTGACGGATACTCTTTTTTAGAGATGCTGTCGCACCTATAAAGCTTAATAAAGAAGACAGAGGAAAAACTGAGAGAAGAAGAGAAAGGCACTGCAGAATAATTAAGAGACAGACAAAGGAACGGGACGGCCAGGAAATGATAAGAGAAAATAACAAATGTCAGAAAAAAAAAGACGAAACAAGAAAACAAACCAAGAATTACTGAAGCATAAGAGAAAAACACAGAAGTGCGGAAGACGAGGCAGACAACACGAAGGTAGAAGAAAATCGTTGTTGGAAAAGTATGATCCAATTTCCAGAAAAATATTGGGAACTTCGTGTGCACTTTGATTGCTTCCAGCGTTACGTTACCGGGCCGTCCCGCCTGAGAGCTCCACCGTTTTACCAGGATTAAATTTCATACAGATGCACTGATGGGGTCGTGGCGGGGAGCCTTGATGGGTCTCTGTCCACTTGGTGGGGGAGGAGAGATATTACGGAAATGCTGAAAGTTGAATATTTTTTGTTATTCGATGGGTGAGGGAGTAAATAATTTCTATTCGGACTTTCAGTCTGAGATTTTTTTTTTTTTGATAAAAAGAAAGGTTGCATTAAACTTGGTGTCGGTGGAAAAATATACCACTACTACAACTTCTGCAACTACTACTACTACTACTACTACTATTAATAAACGGAAAAAATAAGAGGCAGTCTCATTTTCCCCCCTTCGAGGTGTAGGGGGCCGAGGCTAGTCTACCGTAGTCCAGTACATTTATGGGTAGATGATCAGCTTCTTTCCGTTAACGATATCACATGAAAAAAAAGCCTCCAGTCGTCCCTTGAAAATCGAACCTGATTACGGCCATCACTCCGACAGGGACGTTCTAACCTCTAGACCACCACCATCACAATAAATGAATAAATAAATAATAAATGAATAAATAATAAATAAATAAATAAATAAATTCCTCTTGTCGCTAGGTTAATTGGAAGGAAGGAACAGATGAGGAACGTTGAAGGATCGCCAAAATATAGAAATCTCGATCGGTCTTATGTGTGTTATTGAGTATAAACTAGAAAGTACTGTTTGTTTTTTCAGTCAGCCTCTTGCTAAATGATACTACAGTGTATTTACAAGGTGATTGATGGATTAGCGAGTGGAAAGGCAAAAACGATGATGAACATTAGAATAAAAAAAAAAAAATACTGAAAAAGAAGTGGGTAGGATGTGTTTCACTTTATAAATGGGGTGAAATTTAGAGGAAAGGCCGTGAATGTTACAGAAGTTAACAGAAACTAGGCCAGATAAATGTTCCGGACATTTCGTGTGGCGGAATGGAAGAGGAACGGTATATACGGGCCAGCTTGTACATGTCCCTCTCCCCAGTGAAATACAAGGCAGTGGTGTGTTAATTAGCCGTATAGAAATAGCCATCCATCCATCACCCAGTCCTTTATTGCCCCATCAAAAGTGCAAGACGCCGAAGTTAGGCTTCTCAGCCTCTACCTTAAAGCCAAGGGCGACCAGCCTCGCTTCCAATGAATGGCATTATGTGAGCAGTAAGCTCTAACCATTTCTTGGATGCAGACCCTTACAGTCTAAATCAGGCTAGAACACCTGAAGTCACTAAACCATCGTGCGTCATTTAGTAGAAATTAAAAAAATATGCAGTTTGAACTCTACAAGTATACAAGCATTCATGTGGTGATAGTAAGAATAAAAAAAAAAAAGTGTCCTGAAGAGGTTAAGAAGAGACAGGCAGGAGAGATAAGGGGAGTAGGGAAAGGATATGGGATGAAAGACACGAGGGAGACAGGAGAGACAAAGGAAGGGGTTAGGAGACAGTCTGAAGTGAAAGAAAAGGGGGACGACAAGGTAAATAAAAAAAGAGGGCTGAACTGACAGAAAAGGGTGAAAGAGACACGAGGGAGGCGGGAGAGATAAACAAGAGAGGTAGGGAGATGATTAAGGTGAAAAAAAGGAGCAGGGGGACAAGAGATAAAAGCGAGGTAAGGAGACGGTTTGGGATGAGGGAGAAAGAAGAGATAAACAAGAGAAGTATGGAGACAGTATGAGGTGAAAGGGACACGAGAGAGACAGGACAGATAAACAAGAGGGGTAAGGGACAGGAGGGAGACAGGACAGGTAAACATTAGGAGTAAGGAGATGGTATGGGGCAAAACAGACAGGATGGGGCCGGGAGAGATGAACCAGAGGAGGAGAGAGATGGTTTGGGGTGTGCGAGAGAAAAACGAAAGGGGGTGATGAAGTAGGAAGGCCACAACCCCTCTGCCCCAGCTCGTGATCACAGCAATAAAATTCCCCACCGTGACAAATTAATGGTAAGACTGTCGTGTCGTGTCCTCGCTCCAGGGACAAAATAAGAAGCGACTCCTTGGGCCGTATTTCTAAAGATATTATAGCTGGTTTCTTTTCGTTTGGGGGACCTGGGATACCTAATTTATTTTACAAAAGAATGTAACACTACACCCTATAAATGGTTCTTTAGATTTATTATAAAATTACTCCTTCGTTTCTCCTGAATTAACTTAACCCAAGACTCGTGTGAATCCATCATAAGTTGAAGCAGTTATATATATATATATATATATATATATATATATATATATATATATATATATATATATATATATATATATATATATATATACATATATATATATATATATATATATATAATACATTTGTAGTCCTCTGTTTCAGACCTAAATATCAAGCCTTATCTGATGCTGCGTAATAGTTCTAAATTTGCTACTGTCACTGAATTAAATATACAGTACTGGAGTGAACTGTTTGCTTCTGACTCAAGCTGGAAATTATCGGCAGTGAAATTTAATGACCATTGTGCCTCTCACTCAGCCCCGGAATTATCATCAGATTAGTATTTGGTAAGTATAAAGTTTCCCAAAATTATTGGCACAGTAGCTCCAATGGTAATATATATATATTTTTTACAAGCTGAAATTCACTCATACAGATTTGCTAGTGGGGTGAGCAGAAGTTAGTTTCTGTCATTTCGATATCATACTTTTAGCTAGATATGAAACTTTAATCCCCTGATTTTGTTTTATGATAGTGAAAGCACTGAGAGAGAGAGAGAGAGAGAGAGAGAGAGAGAGAGAGAGAGAGAGAGAGAGAGAGAGAGAGAGAGAGAGGAAGCAATTGAAGTAAACGGGTGGAAAACAGAAAAGAGGAAAATGCAGCTCTAGGAAGTGTAAACGAGAGGATAAACAAGGAAAAGAAAGAGGGAAGGAAAGTAAAGAGAGGGAAGAGAGTGAGGAGGACAGCGAGAGAAGAAAGTAGGATTCTAAAGTTGAGAATAAACGAGAGTGGAGAGAATCGATACAGACGAGGAGGACTTAGAGAGAGAGAGAGAGAGAGAGAGAGAGAAATTTAGACTTTTTTGTGTGACTGACCTTTGACCTATTATCCACTAAAACAGCAGGTCAACCTCCTTGTCCTCACTCTACCCCTTCTCCGAGTTTGGTTGGAAATGGATAAAAATTTGTTGAGTTGTTTTGTTCACACACACACACACACACACACACACACACACACACACACACACACACACACACACACACACACACACACACACACACACACACACACACACACACACACACACACACACACACACACACACACACACCGACTTAAACATTATTTCCGCCCTCGCCTCTCGAACGCGGAGACAGACTAATAATTTCACATTCCAATTACAGAAATCATCACCTCATTCCTTTTACTCAGTGACGTAATATGTATACTATTATTGCTACCACATAATTTTACTCAGCAATGGAGAGTCTTTTAGAAATGAAATAGGTGGATACTGTCCCCATTAACCCCTTCATTACCAGTGGTTTCTTCTGTGATGAATAGAAATGTGTCGTGGTAGCAAGAACAGAATGTGAAAATATGAATTCGGGCGGAAAGTGATTGAGACCGAAAGAACATAGGTCCGCGTTAACCCGTGAACCTTAGTAACTCTCTCTCTCTCTCTCATTTCTGCAATAAACTTCCCTGACGATGGTGTTAAATTAATTTCAGTTCTTCTTGTGCATCGTGATTTGCCTGGGGTTTGAGATACAGGGGCCGCTGCGTAAAAACTGCATCTCATTAGCTGTTTTTACTACTGAGAAAGGAAGGTTGTGGAGGTGGAGGGTGGGGGAGAGAAGAGGAGTAGTGAAGTTTGGAAGAAAGAGAGATGAGAGAATATTAGCTGCAGCAGTAGTTTAGCTGTAATAGCAGCAGCAGCAGTAGTATTAGCAGTAGTCGTAATTGTAGTAGTAGTAGTAGTAGTAGTAGTGGTGGTGGTGGTAGTAATTGCAGCCTCGGGTTCATCTGAACGTGAATCTGGTGGGCTGCAGGCTGAAGCTGTCCTCTTCTCGCGGTGCATTATCATTCTTTCGTGCGAAAATGAGGGAGTTGAGGGACGCTTGCGTAACAGGACACAGGAGTTACTCAGCTATATCGGTACCATCACGTGAAGGCATTCCTCTCCAGCACGTAAGTGGAGGAGAAAAGTGAGGTCATTCCGGAAATGGAAAGATGAAGGGAGGGAGATGAAGGGAGAGGAGGCAGGAGGAGGTGTAGGGTAAACAGTGAAGGTGTATTTTTAATGTAATTAGGAGGAAGGAAACAACGTGTATTGCTTCCTCTGTACAATGAGCTGAATAAAAGGAAGTGAGGGGGGAAAATTAAATGTGTGTGTTTGTGTATGAGAGAGAGAGAGAAAAAGAGAGAGAGAGAGAGAGAGAGAGAGAGAGAGAGAGAGCAGCAAAACTTCGTCTGAATAAGAGAAGGTAGAGGGCGAGAGGGAGGAGCATTGGATTATAACTACATTTGTCCGTAATAAATAGGCAGACCAGGCGTGACCGGAATACAGGGCGAAGAACTGAAGTAAGTTTATTGGGTAGTGAATGAGGGAGCCCACACCTCCATGAGGGTCCTTTATTATGAGAGAGAGAGAGAGAGAGAGAGAGAGAGAGAGAGAGAGAGAGAGAGAGTCTGAACACTACTTATAAATCATGGAACGCTGTGACACATACAAATTGTGCTGACAAAGGTCTTCTGCACTACAGCAACATTTATTCCATACAATTATCTTTATTTTTTCCATATTGCTCCTTTCTAATCTTTCCCATCGTTCTGCCATACTATTTATTCACTTTCCTTTAATTTAAATGAAGTGTCGAAAATGTAACCTTACGTCACATTATGCTGTTAGTGTTGTCTCCGTCTGTTCCTGATCTTTTCTTTTTATTCGTCACTGTGATTCTCTTTCCATTTGATGTTTAATGAGATGACGAAAAATGTGATGTTGTTTTATGTGTTTTAATTAATTTTAAAAGAATTATTGATGTATTTTAACCTCAGTCACACTCAGTTCTGTCAATACCATCCTGTAGTACAGTGCCTTTTATAGTTTCTCTCTCTCTCTCTCTCTCTCTCTCTCTCTCTCTGCCAGTTCAAAGCGTGCACATGCATCCTGTACAAATTACCCCTTCAAGTCTTTACCTACACATCCTAAAAATACACGGACCCTGCTCGTATACACAGAAAAAACCCTCGGATAATACGGATTTCTTTCATCGATTCCGACCTTTCAGCACTACGGATTATTCAGCAATACAAACACCTGCTCCTCCCAATTAGTCAGGGTAAATGGAAGCTTCCTATTTTATATATATATATATATATATATATATATATTTATATATATATATATATATTTGTGTGTGTGTGTTTGTGTGTGTGTGTGTGTGTATGTGTGTGTGTGTGAGAGAGAGAGAGAGAGAGAGAGAGAGAGAGAGAGAGAGAGAGACGACTGTTTGAAAAGAATTTTAGTTTTTCCGTTCAAAGTAATGATGCTGCCAAAAAGGCAATAAAATGTTAATTCATTCATAAAATAATAACTTTTATGAGTAATGACCTAATTTCATTTATATAGAAGACATGAGGTCATAATTATTTATAGGTCACAGTTATAGTATTGGTCTGAAGTCAAGCAACGATATAATAATACTTCAGACTATGCATTGTAGAGCAACCAAGTTAATACTTTCCCCGTAGAATAAATTAAGTGATGAACGACTATAAAATCTGACCATATTTTGTTTGTTAAAGTGTCAGTTGAGGGGAACTTAAATGTTTGAAAATCCTAAAGGTCTTTGTAAAGATGTTATTTCCAGTTCGTTCATCTTTGACTCTGACCCGCCCTTCACGTGGGGACAGCTTAAAATGGTCAAGTGTCACGCAGGGCTAAGATGAATATTAAGACTGACTGATGTGACTCAAATGGACCAGGGAGAGAATTCTTGAACATATTTACGATTGAGTCCTTATCGTAACTTAGGTATGCTTTGCAACAGGAACAAAATACATGGAAATTTTTTTCTCTCTTCTTTCCCTGTCCTTCCATACAAAAAAGAAAAGATGACAGTTTTTCTCTCGCAGTTAAGATGTCGCGCGTGGAGTAAGAAGAATACTTGGAAGATTCTCTTGTCATTGTCCTTCCTGCAGAGCAAAATATGTAAATTTCGACATGAACTTCATCGTAAATAATTTTGAGAATTCCATCCCAGGCATCCAGAATGTGATACCGGTACGGAGCTCTATCATAAATATATCCAAAACAAGACTGGATGAACACTTTTGGTAAAGAGGTAGTATAATCACCCCAGCACCAGATACAGCCTTCCTTACACTATTAAATCTTGAAAGAACCATCACAAATATAAAAAAGGAAACAAATAAAAAACAACATTGTCAGGTATTATCTACTTACTACATTATGTCCTCACAGAGTTACAAATAAAAAATACTGATATGCTGCTCTGTTAATATTAAGATCCGCGACCTGGTATTAACAGTCTATGTATATCTGAATCTCTCTGTCTCTGTCTCTCTCTCTCTCTCTCTCTCTCTCTTTCTCCACACGAGCATAACAGTTTTTACAAGGTTTGACAAGCGCCCAGCTAAACCAATCAGTTGTGAAAATGTTGTCACTTATTGAAATGTACTCTTTTATTGCTCGGCGTTGTGAGCAGTATGTTTTTATGGAATCAGTGGCAGGTGCGTCAACACTTCCTTTATGAGAAGTCTCCCTTTTTGCTGAATTTTATTAACTGGCAATAACGCGCGCGCGCGCACACACACACACACACACACACACACACACACACACACACACACACACACACACACACACACACACACACACACACACACACACACACACACACACACACACACACACACACACACACACACACACACACACACACACACACACACACACACACACACACACACACACACACACACACACACACACACACACACACACACACACACACACACACACACACACACACCATCATTATCATCACACTGAATTCTTAAAAATGAGGCGAAGTGTTTTATATAACTGTGTTCCTTCTTCTTAACCAGGTATTGTGTGGCATGGGAGCATGTGGTGAGGCGGGGGGGTGTTGGTGGTGACTGGGATGATGCGGTGAGAGGGATGGTGACAGTGGTATTTGCAGTGTGGTGATCTCGTTCACTTTCACCTCTGTCGTCCCCTGCTGACCCGCTGCACTTTGATGGTAAGTGGATGTGCTTTTTAATATAACAGATATACTGAATGTCAATCATATTTCACGTATATAACATTTAATAACAATTCGTGGAAAAAGAGCTCGAAGGACAAACATATCTCGTTTCGTAATAGTTTATAGAGTTTACGTTTTGCCTGTTGAGCCTACCTGAATTGAATATTATCGTCTCTCTCGCAAGCAAGATTAATATCAAAGTTCTTTATTTATACCCAGGTAGTTGATTATGATAGCAATAGAACCTCATATCTTGGGTTTATCTTGAGCATAGTAAAACTGTCTGACGTTAGCCGAAATAAGAAGGAAAGTAGGTAAATCGCAGATAAAGGGTTAAGGTTGCTCAAGTGCCTCCGAATAGGATCGAATGTCAGCATTCCTCAGGCCACAGGCAAGGATGCGGAAATCACGCGATATTGCGATGACATATTATCGCCCACTTGCTCTCTATTTCCGCCTTGTTTATTGCACCATCTATCTGGCTGTCTGGCCGTATATCTGTTTACCTGTTTATATATCTGTGTATCTACTTATGTGTCTATCTTCCAGTCTGTCAGCTTATCTATCAATCTATCTGTCTGTCTGTCCTCTATTTGTCTGTCCATCTGCCAACTTACCAGTATCTTGTTATCTACGTACCGGTATTTATCTGTCTGTCTATAGTCAGACGCCTTGATCCCAGACGAGGTGACCACAAAGAAAATAATCGCCTCCAGGCCACCCTGTCCTTCGCCATATAAGCTGCCCTCCCTCTGCCTCACACCACCCTGACTCATATACCTCTCCACTCCATCTTTCCACCTCATCCTCGGTCTCCCCCTCCGCCTATTCCCCTCCACCTCACTTATTACACTTTCCTAGCCAGTCTTCCATTGTCCATTCTGTTAATGTATAAAAGAATGCTTAGTTTACGGCCAGTGAGTAGCGACACTGTATTTCACTGCCATCTTCAAATACTTATTCAAAGATAATTCGATTCTGTCAATTTGTACCGAAAATTCGCCACATATTAGCTTTTTTTCCCCGTCAGTAAGTTATGATCTGTGGCGAGACTCCCTTATGACACCAAAAATATGCAGTTATTTGGTGTTCATTCAAATTTACGATTTAACTATATTAATTTATGACAGTTCCTTAGTTTCCTTTCTTATTTTGCTCATCATCTTTTTCATTCATATCTCTCCTCCATGCTCCTTTTCTCTCTCATCCGTCCTTACCTTCAGTACTATTTCTCCCATCCTTCCTTTTGCCCTTTGGTCATCCACTCTCATTTTTTCAGTTCTTTTTCCAGCTCCCTTTACTTTTCCTTCCCAGTTCGTTGCTTTTCCTCTCTCCAGGTTCCCCCTTTTTTCCGTTACTGTCATACCTATTTCTTTCTCCCCTCCTTCCTTCTGCCATCATACACCTTTTTCCTTCCCTCCCCCGCCACATCCTACTCTTCCTCCCGACTTTTTCCTCTTCCTTTTTGCTTGTGCACCCTTCCCCTCTTTCCCTTATTTAATTCCAAATTAGTGAAAATACACAGGACCCTTGTGTATCTCCAACACCCCAACCATTCCCCCTCAACACATGAAATTCGTTTAGTAATTCATTCATTCCTTTAGCTCGTTGTTTATCAGTTCCTCCTTTTCCAGTTTATCCATTCACATTTTTTATCTGATATCCATGTTCTCACCGCATTCTCTCTCTCTCTCTCTCTCTCTCTCTCTCTCTCTCTCGTCACTTTGCTTCTGTTTTTCATGTTCGTCTTCTTTTACTTCCATTGTGTCAGGCTGTTGTAAGAACAATCCCTTCTCTCCCAGCTCTCCCTTGCACATTTATTTCCCGCTCTTCTCCATTTCTCTCTTCGTATTCTCCTTTCTTTCTCTCCTACCGGTTTCCGTGCTCGGTTCCCCATTTTCAGGTTATTTTTATTTCCCTCACTCTGTTTACTTTCGTTGCTTTCCTGGTTCGTACTGCACATTTCTTCCCACCGTTTCTCTCTCTCTCTCTCTCTCTCTCTCTCTCTCTCTTGTTTTCCTCTATCCCTCTGCATCCCTCACCCTTGCAGTTTCAGGTTAGTTCTGTTTTTCCTTCAATCTGTTTGCTTGTTTGTTTTCTTCTATCAGTTTTTCCTGTTCCAGCATCTCCACACGCAGTTCTTCCTTCCTTTTCTCCTTTCGCACTCATGTATCTTGTTTTCCTCTTCCCCTTTTCACCCTCTCCATTCCCCAGTCCACACTTCAGTTTTTTTTCCCACCGTTCTTGTTAGCTTTCCTTCTTTTCCAGCTCCCCTAGACACTTCTCTTTCCCCCATCTCTCTCTTTCTCTCTTCACACTCTGTCATTATCTCTGTGTTTCTCTCCCTTCCCCCTGCATCTCCTTTACATTACCCTCTCCTCTTTTACATTTCCAGTTCGTTTTGTTCTCCTTTTTACCAGCTTCTCATGCATCTTTATTTCTTCAATCTCTCCACGTGTCTCTCCGCACTCTCCTTTCTCCGTTTTTTTTTTTTTTTTTTTTTTTTTATCTAACTTCTTTCCTCTCTTCCATCTTCCCGGTATACATCACTGTCGTCTGTCACTCTTTTTCTCTCTTCGCACCCCCTTCCCTCTTTTTTTTTTTCCTTTCACAACTTTACTCATCTTTCATCTTTATATAGTTCCTTTACCCCTAGCTCTTCATTTCCCTCTCCACACACTGCCTCTTCTTTTATCATTCAGAGCTCGCCTTTCTTTCATCTTCTCCATGCACTTTGCTCTCTCTCTCTCTCTCTCTCTCTCTCTCTCTTTTCCACTCCCCTTTCCGCTGCCACAAAACCCAACACACCACCAGTCTGTGTATCCTGGCCGGGAAAACCAGTTGGTATTTTCCCCCTGGTCCGCCCAAGTGATGAAATTGGTGTGTGCCTTCCTAGCTTCATTTATCTGCGGTTTTTCATTGTGTCTGCGTCATCGGTGAGAGAGAGAGAGAGAGAGAGAGAGAGAGAGAGAGGAAGAACTGGTACGTTGGCGTTTTTTCAGTGTCTGCATCCATGGTGATACAGATCATCCTCAAGTCCGTTCCAGAGAGAGAGAGAGAGAGAGAGAGAGAGAGAGGAGGGGGAGGGGGAGGGGAGTGTAATACGCTGAGAGAGAATGATGGGATGGTAGGGGAGTGAAAAAGATGGGGAAGGATATGAAGTGGAGGTGGTATATCACAGAGAGGGAGAGAGAGAGAGAGAGAGAGAGAGAGAGAGAGAGAGAGAGAGAGGGAGGGAGAGAGAGAGAGAGAGAGAGAGAGAGATGAAAATTATTGAGAAATAAATATAAATATAACTGAAAATAGAATTAGGAATAAAAATGGGTAAGGACGGCGAAGATGATAATACTAAAACTGAAGCGAAGAAAATTGCTAAAAGAGCCGTAAAGGAACAAAATAAGATGATACAAAGATAGAATTTGCAAGCCGTAAGAAGAATCAGGAGAAATGGATAGCTTTATATGAAGGTAAAACAAAAGAGAGTGAGAGAGCAAGTCGTAAAAAAATTCAGGAGAAATAGATAGCTTGGTATAAAGGTAAAGTAGGAGAGAGTGTAAGAGCCATATTATAAATACCTTGTGACGATAGTACCTTAAATATTAGTTTTGTTTTAGGTTAATGTCAATACCGCCAAAGATAAATTAATGGACAGATGACGAGCAACATTTCTCATACAGTCCACTTCCAGCATTATGCCCCCTTTCTGTATTTCTGATTCCTCCCCGAACGTCAGAGAGTTTCCTTTCTTCTCATACTCTTTTGATGTGTGCTTCATATTGCAATCGCCAAAGAATATTTCATGTATACTGATTTTACTTTAATCTGGCCTAGTTTTTCGCCCATTATGCATGATTCTTGCAGGTCAGTATCAGAAGAAAGCTATGTTACGGCTCTACGTCCTTTCCAAAGCGCTTCTTCGTGACTACCACCATATTCTAGCGTTCATCACTTGTCACAGTTCAGAGCGCAAGACAGAGAGATGGATATATTGGACCAGTTAAAGTGTAAACAGTATACCACCTTCCATCGCCACAGAGAGCAGGGAATTATCGTGGAAAATATGATGTGAGAAATGCTATTGTTTATCGGCGCATCCCATGAGCGTTATCCTTAAAATAATCACATCTCTGTCCGAACCCTTTAACAAGACATCCTTCCGAGACAGTTCGCTCCTTCATTATGCTCTCAACCTTTTATATCCATTTAATTATTGGTTTCTCTCCTTTTTTTTTTTTTTAACGAAGTTCTTGACAGTTTCTCTGTCTGTTTGTCTGTCTGTCTGTCTGTCTGTCTGTCTGTCTCTCTCTCTCTCTCTCTCTCTCTCTCTCTCTCTCTCTCTCTCTCTCTCTCTCTCTCTCTTCTACCCTGCTCTGTTTCCTGTGGCTTTTATCCCCACACCTAATTTCCATTTCTCTCTCACTCTCACTTCCGTGTGCTTTTTCGCCCTTACCCTTCCTCCCTTCCTTCCTCCCGTTATTCCATTTCTTTCTACCAGCCCATTAACATTCTGCTTAAATATCACTGAGGTCTTTTCCTACACTCATTCAGGATGTTTTGTCTAGTTTCTTTCTCATCTCATTATTCCTATGGAGATGCAGCTGCACGAGAGAGAGAGAGAGAGAGAGAGAGAGAGAGAGAGAGAGAGAGAGGGCCAATTTGGTGGAAACTTTGTTGATAGCTCCCTTACTTTTGCGTGTCCCTTATATTGTTTCTGGATCTCTCCCAACCTCATGTAATAGCGGAAAAAGGAGTCGGGATGAGAACGAGGATAAAAGATAAGAGATAAGAATGGAAAGGTGAGGAACAAAGGGAGGACGAAGAGGTAAAATGAATGAGGAGCCAGTGAACTGGAGGCGGAATTTATCAGACGTTTGTTGAAATATTCGGTTCCTTTAGTGACTGAGTGATGATTTTTCTCTTCTACTTACTCATTAGAATTAAAACCAGATTATAAGAAACTTAAACTAAATAAATATGGTCGGAAAAAATGTGAGGTAAACTTCAGTACGTGCTTGAGCAAGACCATATAGAAAGTCACCAAATTATTTCGCTCTTAAATTTTACCTCCTTTGCACGATGTCGCCTTTATGTTGCTTATTCTTTTTGCTTATAGACGATTCTGTTTAACCATGGAAGAATGTCTGGTAGTAAAGGAATTAACAAACGTAGTATCTAAACCCGGCTGTTCCGAAACTCTCGTCCAGGCAAAAAAATAAAAATAAAATAAAATAAAATAAAATAAAATAGAAAATATAATAGTAATAATAATAATAATAATAATAATAATAATAGACCGTACGTAGCAGGAATAACTTATAAAAAAGACGTCATCAGATTGAAGGGGTTTATTAATTAAATGACCACGTTACGAGTCAGTCAGAATTTGTGTTACCTATAGTCTAATGGCATTCGTGCAGTTTCGAGTAATATAAACCTATTTTAGGATTAGATTAGTGAGAAGAGTTGTCGATGAAAATAAGATACTCAGATTGGACGAAGGATATAACAAGGATATTATTAAGGGAAAATAATTTACAGGAAATATCAGTAAGAAGTGTTGTTATTAAAATGAGAAACACAAATTGGATTAAGGATGTAGGTGGCATGAGAAGCTTCCTAGGACCATTTCCTTGGCGATTTACTTTGCTCATTACACAATAACATTCTGTGGCATACTATTTTGAAGATATTGATATGCTTACTTTGGATTAGTAACATGCAAGATGATGCTGATGTGTAAGTGCAGAATGTAACACTGAAGAAGAGACATTCACAAAGCTCCATTGGCACCTAAAATGAAACCCTAAGCAATCATTCTTTCCTCCTGAACTAGCCCCAACTTTCGCCGTTTTGTAGCCTATTTCATGTAAGTCAGTAGCTGAATAAATGACAGTACTATGACTACATCCTCTCCATAGCACTCCCTCTCTATAAGCATCTTATTTTGTTTTTTGTTTTTATCTGTTGCTTTGTCTCGCTCTGTCTCAGTATTTAGATGAAGAGATTCCAATTTTAGGTCAAGTAAAAAAAGGAAATGAAAAATATATAGTGACTACAAATATAAGCATTCAGGATGGAGATATGGCAATTTTAGACTATGTTAAAATGTTCGGAGCATAGTGATCTGTGAGAGTGGAGGAAAAATGATGACTCAGCATGGGTGTGTGAGAGAGAGAGAGAAAGGGGGGAGGGGGGAGGCAGAGGAACCTGGAGAATTACGGATGCCAACTGAGGATGAAAGTGGGAGGCTGGATTTATTGTGACGGAGGAGACGCACAGGCGCTGATGAGGCTGGCTTGGAGAGAGAGAGAGAGAGAGAGAGAGAGTGTGTGTGTGTGTGTGTGTGTGTGTGTGTGTGTGCTTGGGTGTGTCTGGGTGTTGTTGGGGTGTGAGGTGGGCTAAATAATAAAGTGGTAGTCCTGGATGAGACTGAGTGACAAGGCAGACAAAATTATTTGGGGTATATTTTGATGGAAAGTTTTCTTCCTGAGACTTGAATGAGGGTTAAGTGGGAGTTCAAAGGGTCTGGATTAAGGTGAAGAGGGAAGCAGTGTTCGTGTGACTAACGGCCGCTTTATTAAAACTGAGAGGGTCGTGGTGCTGGCAGCTTCCTAACTTACGGCGGTCAATTTTAAAACGCCTGTGAGGATAAGAAATGGCAAGACTGCATATCATAGTACATAAGCCAATCTTCACGGAGATAGACTGATCAGACGTTTCTAATATTCCTTCCAGTAGTGATGGCAGAAATAGGGTTTGTCTGCCTCCGGACGAACTAAACTTTAATGATAGACTCCCAGGCTGTATCAGGGATGACCTCTAGTTTACCCATAATCTATCATGTCCTTTCTGTTCAGCTCTAAGACATGGGTTAGCTGACATAGTATTATCAGTCTTTCATGCATTCAGCTCTTTAAACCTGGATCATTCGGCTATCTTATCTCCTGCATATGACTTCCAAGTGCCCAAACGTGTCAAAATAACTGAATCAAAATTTTAGCCTATATGCATGTGTTTTATCTGGAAGGAACTCGTTTTCTTCTCCGTGGGAGAGCAGATGCACTAATTAAAGGTTTTAGCATATGTGGAAAAATTATACCCATATGATTATAGGAAAGTTATTCTTTGGAACATACAGCTGTGTCAGCCCGTATTGGACCCACTTCATATGAGTAGAGACGAAATATTTGCTCGTAGATAAAGCTAAGAAGGGAGAGAGAATTAAGGGGAAGAGGGAAGGGTTAGAAGGGTAATCGGAGGGAGGAAAACAGTAGGATTAAGTGGGCATAAACGAAGGAAAGGTGAGTGAGAATTGGGTTTAATTTATCTGCTTGAACAACTCAGGGTAATATGAGATTAGGACACATGTAGATTGTTAAATTTAAATAGCGGTGCGTCTTGTCAACATGCATATTCAGTGAGATTATGGATGGAGCAGTGAGAGTGATGCAAACGAGGATGCATGTTGGGGAAGTGTTTCTGAAGAGAGGAGATAATGAGTGGGGCTGTCTGAGCTTCTGTTTGTAGGTGATGCAGTGCTGAAAAATGGAGATGAGGAGTGGACGTTAATAGAGCCAGATGAAGGGGTTTGTGTGTGTGTGTGTGTGTGTGTGTGTGTGTGTGTGTGTGTGTGTGTGTGTGTGTGTGTGTGTAAGACGTAATTTAAAAGAGAATGTAGTTAAGAGCGATCATCACCACCGCATCACCATTATTACCACAACTTTACCACTACATCACCACAACAGTCACCACCACCATCACTACTGCACCACCCCAACACGATCACCTTCATCACCCGTACACTGCCATCACCACAAGCCTACCACCAGTACCACCACCACCACCACCATCACCGAAGCACCACATCCATCACTAACACTATGGTTCTCGCTCCTCGCTGCTGCCACCCGATAAAATATTATCTCCAATACTCATTACTTATTCCCGGCATGTATTTATAGGCCAGCCTGCCTCCATCCATGGCCACAGCATTACATGGCCATGACACCAGTAGTTTGAGTTGGTGAGTGTGCCTGCTGTATAAAGAATTGTTTCTTACTCACCAGGTGATGCTCATTCTGTACAATTAATGCAGTTTTAATATAAATATCAATTTAGAGCCCTCTGTTTAAACAGTTAGCTCAGTTTCACAAAAGCCAGCAGTGTCCACTAGATATAGTACATCCCACAGAGAAGTACTTGTCTGTTTGTATCATATAGTTGTACAGCACGGTGCGGTGTTGATGCCGTAGTTATAAAAATCTTGATAACTTGACAAAGAGTCGTCAAGAAATGTTGCAATTGGCACTTCTGTATCTTATGCCATATTACTGATTATTTCTGAAGAGAAGCTACATAAAAAAAAGGAAACTTATGTACCGGTACCGTAACATTGCAAGATAACAAAACAGTAATGTGCCTAAAAGGATAAGGTGTGAATATGCATAGATAATCCTTTACCAGGTATGCTTAAAAAGTATCCACAGTCAGTATCGGTAGTAAAACCATTTCACACCAAATGTAAAGGTAAAATTACAATGTTTTTTGCTGCACAGCGTGGGGGCGCTGACCCGCCCATCTCCTCCCAGCGTGTCTTCATCTTATTAACAACTTTCATTACCCAAGCAGGTATGGGGTACAAGTGGGAGGAAAGGTTTGAAAATTTAGGGATGGAGGGGTTTTATAAATTAGGCCTGTCATGTGGTCCAACAGAACCTTTAATCTTTCATAGTGTAGGAGGCTACTCTGGAATTTTATTTTGGCTAAAAGTACCATCCACGGTACTCTCTATAAAGTCTATGATAACAAGAACACACAGGTCATACTATAGAGCTACTTGATCACGCGTTCCTCATGACGGTTGTGCCCCCCTTCCTTAATCTCATCATTCTTTCGTGTTAATCTCTCCTTCCATCCCTCCATCAATACTTTCCTTCAGTTTTGCCTCCCACCTTCCATGTCATTCCCCTCTCCTATCCACTGTCTCTTCTCCATCCCTACCTTTCCTACGTCTCTCCATCCATCCCTCCATCCCCACCTCTCTTCCCTCATCCCTCTTTTCTGCAGCCTTCCTCGCACCCCTGTCAACTTTGTAATCACCTCACTATCAGCGTCCTTGATAATAATCCTTGTAAAAACATTGGCTAAAAGCGAGTGTCTTTAAATTATTAATCTTGGGAAGGATATGTTTCATTTATGGATCAGAAGAGTGAAAACTTATGAGGCTTGAGAAGTTAGACAAGAGGATTAAGACGGGATAAGCACACACACACACACACACACACACACACACACACACACACACACACACACACACACACACACACACACACACACACACACACACACACACACACACACACACACACTCTCTCTCTCTCTCTCTCTCTCTTTCTCTCTTGTAACTATATATTTCAGCCCCTCATCCACTCTCTCCCTTACTCTCTCCAGTCCTCTTTTCCTCCCTCCTGTACTGCCTCTCCTCTTCCTCAATCCCTCCCTCTCTCTTTTTTCTCTTTTTCTTCCTCCCTCACTCTCTCTTTCTTTCTTTTTCTCCCTCCTCACTATCTTTCTTCCCTCTTTTCACTCCCTCACCGCATCACCTCCCTCCTCCACTCTTCTCCTCTATTCGTACTCTTCTCTTCGCCTACCCTTTCTCCCCTCTCCTCTCCTTTATCCTCTCTCGTCCTACCTCCTCCTCTCCATTTCCCCTTCCCTATCTCTTCCTCCCCTCTTCCTCTACTCGCTACCTCTCTTCCTTTCCTCCTCGACCAGTAGTTAAAAAAGGTTAATGGGATGCTATTTTTCGACATCTGCTTTGTTTACAATCCCGGGCGAGTTACAAAGCATAAAAGGAAGTGAAAGAAGTACAGGTATTGTGATGTGAATAAATCTGTCTGTCTGTCTGTCTGTTTGTCTGTCTATCTATCTGTCTATCAGTTTATCTCTTTGTCTATATATCTATCTATCTATCTGTCTGTCTGTCTGTCTGTCTGTCTGTTTGTCTTTCTGTTTGCCTGCCTGCCTATCTATCTGTCAGTCCATCTCTGTCTATCTCCCTGTTATATATCTATCGATTTAACTATATACATATATCTGTCTATTTATATATACCCATCCATCTATCTGTGTGTCTATTGCCAGAGGCCTTCATCTCTTAAGGGGTGGCCAGGAGCGAATCGTTTCCATTTCACTTTGTCCTCCGCTGTCTGGCTGTCCTGTCTCCATCTCACCTCCCCTTTCATGTACTATTCCTCCATCTCATCCTCGGTCTTCCTCCCCCCACCACCTCGCTCACACTCTCCTAGTCAGTCTCTTCAATGGGAATTTGTGATTGAAATGTTAATGGATACTGCAGGGAGATAATTGTCATTAGGGCTAATGATCAGTTATATTGCTATCTCCATTAATCACTGGGACACTACAGAGAGAGAGAGAGAGAGAGAGAGAGAGAGAGAGAGAGAGAGAGAGAGAGAGAGAAAGAGAGAGAGAGAACCTGGAAGAAAAGAAAACGTGGAAGAAATAGAAGGGGAAGAACATTTTAAATAAAGAGGTGAGTGGACTTTCATGAAGACTTGTTTATGATAATGTTAGATGTACCTTATTACTAAGATGATATTATTATTATTATTATTATTATTATTATTATTATTATTATTATTACTATTATTATTACTATTGCTATTATTATTATTATTATTATTGTTGTTTTTGTTGTTTTTATTATTATTATTTTGTTATGGTGATGGTGATGATGATGTGTTTATAATTTTAAGTACGCTGAGAGAAGTGTCAAAAATATGGGTTCAGACTGGTTTTCTTGCCCCTACCATGGTTTCGGTGAGGCTCCCACAAGGGTCGTATTCTCGGTGGCATTTTTATGTTGGTAGCACCTCTTCCTAAGCGACTTATTCTGTAAATTACCCTTTCTTACCCCATTGTCGAGTCCGTCACTGAGGCAGACTGTGCCAGGTCTAGAACAACTGTACATAAAGTACATAGGGATTATAAAAGTGTAATGTGTATAGTAAATGGCTAAATAGGGGAGCTTCGAGTCTCCTGTACTGCTCAAATTTCATCCCTGGGACTTACTGTACCACACGATAAAAGGGAGCAAAGTCAGAACTCGAAAATGAAACTCTTTTGACTCCGACAGGAAGTTAGTCCATCGCACTGGCAGTCTGCCCCTCCAGCCCCATTAGCCAATCTGACCGGATATCCGCCATCACCACCAGCCGATCCAACTGGCAATCCGCCCAAGACTTAACCACTAACGCCCCCCTTTGCGTCTCATTTCCCCTTAGACCCAGACAGCACTGAGAAGCCGTACCAACATCATAGATCTGATGGACAGCGAGTAATGAAGTCTGGTCGCTTCTCCAGCCTCTATTTTGATCACAGGATTCATAAACAGATGTTTGTGACGTAGTATAATGAGGAGCATGTTACCATTCTTCTGTGGATGGTAATACTGTGTGCTTTTTTGTCCAATGCATCTCGTTCATTTACATATGACTTAAGCAAGGAAGAGGAGGAGGAGGAGGAGGGAGCGATCATTTGGTATTTGACTGTTAGAGATGCATAATGGTTTAAAGTCAACTCCAAGGGCTCTCTCGATCTCTCCTCCACGATCCTGAGGGCATTGAGTATGACCTGACGCGTAACTTATAGGGTTGTCACTACTCCCACTCTAGCCTGATCGGGGTGTAGCGGGCTCATACACTACACTCTAAATTTAGTCCCTTCAGCCAAAGACGCATTTTTCATTTTATTCCTACTATCCATAAACACTTTTATTCATCTGAAGAGCCTTTTAGAGCAGGAGAGGTTAAATATACCCCTCATACCATTTCATTTCACGAGATCTGCCTCAAGCTGATCAAAACAGTGGTAGGAAGAAGAAACTAAACTAATACGTCAGTAGAGTGAAAGGATTAAAAGTGAAGGGAGGAGAGGGGAGAAGCCAACAGTGTAATGGCAGAGAGATCAGGTCGCTGTTGGACACAAATAATGGCCCAATTAGTTCACACCACAGTATTTGAAAGTGCGTAGCTGCCGATTCTACCAGCGAGAGGTGGATAACAACCTTTGATGATTTCGCTTGCTACATATTATACTTACCGGTATATGATTTGGCTTTACAGAATTTGATTTGTAAGTTATGAATGAACTGGCTGCATGTTATTATAATTCGAGATATTTAGCTCTCACGTACAGAGTGGTCCACAAATATCGCTCCTCTCAAGTTAGTTAGTATCTTGTATGTTGCGGGAACGGCTGAGTATAGTGGAGTTGTCATGATTCTGGTAGTGGGAGTAGGAGAGGTGAATAGATGATGCAGGGTAGACATTGATAACGCTGACTGAGCCGTACCCGCAACACACGAGAAACTCCATGGCACTGTGGACGAGGAGTGTTATATATGGACCATCCTTCACATACAATTGCTGTTAGCGAGTGATTCTCAGAATTTGTTCGGGTTTCTTTTCAGTTCCAAGCTTGTCACTCAGATCAATGCTCCGTGTCACACTGAAATATGCGAGGATCAGCCCCGGCCCATTTAACTTGTCTGACAAAAAAGCATTCCATTGTCAGTTTGGCCACCATGTAATACAGTAAATCGGGAATCAAGTGCTCTACTATTGAAGCCATCAGTCTCAAATTGTTATCAGTGAGTACTGTGGCGAGGTGATAATAGCCAATTGTTTCAGATTTACAGCCTGTATATATTGCAATGGAAATGAGAGAGAGAGAGAGAGAGAGAGAGAGAGAGAGAGAGAGAGATTCATTATAATGATAATGATGATGATGTTCAGTACGACAAAACTGAATTAAAACATCCGAAACTAAACTTGTCTGACCACCGTGCATTATATATATCAAAGATCCAGCAATAATATACTTGTCAAATCTGCTGTAATTTGAATCCTGGGTAAGGGGCCGAAATGAGTTACAGCCGACGATGAATGAGGGGGCCTGGCGCTCCATTAAGCTCCTTGATGATGGAGAATTGGGTGGCGGGTCAAGCTGGGCGCGGAGGTAATCAGAGTATGGAACTTGCAAGCTTTCGAACTCCCCTCGATATGACGTTTAATCGAGTGCTTCTTTTCTTCTGAGTTCAGCAAAATTTTAAGCGTAAAATAATAATATGACTACAGGCATTTATAATAAGTAGGTAAATAAATAAATAAATAGATAAGTAAATAAAAGCTCAAGATCCAAGGCGCTGATTAGATGTAGTGGTGACGTCAGTGCCTGGGGTGTATAATAAAGCCTGTTATTACGGAAAAAAAAAAAAATTTTGGTCGATTTTAGTCATACAGACTCTTCGAATATCTTTTCAGTTCGGTGTAAAGTTTGATTGTTACTGCATGGTGTCAAATTTCACATATAGACTTGAGGAAAACTCCAAGTTAAGCATTCATCAAGCACTTCCAATCACTAAATTTGAGAGACTTGATAGCGAGGCAGTAGTCAGATGCAGTCCTAAAACTGGTAACCGTTTGAGGTGATTAGGGACGATAGGGAGGGGGAGGGGTAGGAGGCGTCAGCTCCCCTAATACTCCTTCCACAGACCAACCCCATCCACACAGATACAAGAAAGTAAGTGGCTGCAGCACATCTACCGCTTGTCTCTTATTTAAAGGCTTAAGCTGACGTGCGAATGTCTAAAGTGAAAAATTTCACGAGTCTAGGCTTTCCCTGAATCGTGTACCTAGACACAAAAGAGCCTGATGCTTCTTTCCACACAACATATACGTCAGTACTGAAGTTAGGACGATAATGATGATATTGAGAATTACATAAATACAGTATGACTGAAGATAAATTACCTTATTTCCCTAAGGACCTCCCGTTACCTGTATATGAAAACCCCTTCCTTCTCATATATATATATATATATTTTTTTTTTGTGGAGGTTATATAATCTACTCCCGTCTATCCCTATATCAGTGTAATACCTAACACCATGCTTTACAGTTCTTTCTGCATTTTCCGAATTTATGTTTTGTCGATGCTTGGGGTACTAGGTTTTAGAGTAAAAAAAAAAAAAAAAAAAAAAGACCAAAATCATGCGTTATTAAGAAATAAAGATGTTTTACTTTTCTAATGGGTTAACAAAATTTCCATTACATTCAGATTCTTCACAAGCTTTAGTTGTCATAAACTGAATTAGTCTGACCTGCTTGTTCCAAGAGAACGATACAGCTGTGGACGCAAAAATCGATCCACTTCAGTGACGATAAACAATGAGAAAGTGAGTATTCACTTTCGAAACCCAGCATTGCGATGATTGAGCTCAGCAGTTTTTCCAGAATATTTTGTACAAGTTTCATAATTATTCGAGTAAAAACTGAATTGATATTCCTCTTTTCAGTATTACGTATACCTCAAAACATTTTATTAAGAGGTTTCTTGTTTCTAGAGTCAGGTTTATAACGTGTATATTGAACACGGTCACCAGCTTTCCCCTCACATCCTGTAAAGCTGTGCAAACACCACTCCCTCACGCTCACACACACACATCATATTCCCCTTTATACCCTGTATCCCAGAGTAATCATTTAGTTTCTCTTTTACCCTCATTCACTTATACCATAGGGTAACCTAACGTTGGCGTCAATTACCCATGACGAACACTATGTCAGTATGAGCCCTTTCGTTAATCTTTTACCGTTTATTTCTTTATCTCTTTACTCTCTCCACAATTCCCCTTCTCCGTCCTCTCCCTCTCTCCCTTCGGTTGACTTCTGCAGAGCGGATCATCCCCAGCACTAGACCAATTTGGCGCCAGGAATATATCGCGGTGATGCAAACTTGGGACAGTTACAACTGCATCTGGCAAGGCTTTAAGAGGATAACTTGTGCAGAGTTTGGCAAAGTGAAGGTAAAGTGCCTCACTGAGTCAGCAGTGGATGTCGGTGGCCTCTTTTTCTCATTTCAACCGGAGTGTAGCTGTTAAAAAAGGCGCAAAGTTATCATCTTCACAGAAAAATAGTTTTTAAATGTCGTAATTTGCTGCTAGTTGAAAAGAAACGTGACCGCATGAGTGTGAGACATTGTGACATGAGTATGTATGTATGGCACTGCAAATGGATATATTGAATAATAATTTTCGGCATCATAGAATCCAGGGAACTGTAACAATTCGTAAAATATGTAAAGTAAGAAAGTCAGTAAGTCTAATGATAAAGTCGAAAAAGATGATAGGGTTATGTGAACAGAATGAACAGTATATTCGATGTTCAGCAGACACATTTCGTTGTCGGCTTATTCTCATACTCTGTTTGACGTGACACCTCTCCTGCAGTACATATACCTGTATTACTCCATACTTTGCAGTGCCTGTATTTGCTACCTTTCTCTGTGCATCATCACTGCTCTGGCCCCTTTATTCTTTTATTATTAACCCATTCACTCCCTTCCATCATTTACCCCATCTGCCATCCCAACCAACTCCATCTTCCCTGTCCATCCCAGACGTTGCCTCTTGAAACGTTAATATTCAGTGGCAGGTGTGTGTGTGTGTGTGTGTGTGTGTGTGTGTGTGTGTGTGTGTGTGTGTGTGTGTGTGTTTACAATTTAGTGTTGTGTGTATCAGTGTATAATAGTAGGTCAGGTAGGCCGCATAACATTATTTGCATTGCGTTTAATCAGTGATATAAAAATTTCAGCAAGATTGTGTTATAATATTACTCCACATGAAACCCTAGTGCATACTGCAGTGATAATAACATTGCATTATCAACGACAACACGCAACATCCAGGCCTCGTTGCCCATATTTAACCCACACTGTTTATTCATGGTCAGATGCCGGATTATAACCGGGTTGTGAATTATAATTATGTATATCACACCACCTCTCTCTCTCTCTCTCCCTCTCTCTCTCTCTCTCATTTGTGTTAGTGAGTGTCAGCAGGGAATGATAAAATTGATATATTGTCTCTACCCCCATATGATTTTATCCAACTTAGGAATGATGCTTGATAGTGAAAGTAAAGAGTGAGAGACTGACTAGGAGAGTGTATGTGAGTGAGGAACTGAGGATAGATGGAGGGAAGGTCTGAAGAGGTGTATATGAATGAGTGGCGTGAGTTGGAGAGGGGGCAGTCTGACGGTGGAGGACAGGGTGACATGAGGGCGTTTCGTACGTGGCCGCTCCTTCCAGAATTAAGGTTTCTAGCTATAGACAGGCAGACGGAAAAACAGAGGGATAGCTGGATAGATGGACAGAAAGACAGACAAGCAGACAGATCGACAGACAGAACTTTCCAATTCTTATAAAGTCTTCCCTTGAAATCATAAATATTCTACAGTAAGTTTACTTCACCCTCTTGACTAAGCCATTGCCCTTTCAGAAATTATAGAAGGAAAAATTAGTTTCAAATGTACAGTACTCAGAGGTTTCACATGGGGTTCTCTTGTGACAAGCAAACAAAAAATCGCCTCTTATTGCAGTCTTTCAGATTCTCAGTACAAGATTTTTAGATTTCGCGGTATCTCTCCAAAACGTCCTAAGCCTGAGGATAACATGCAGTAGAACACAAAATACAATAAGACACCACCGACAGTGAAGTAGACAGTGGCAAAAACGCGTGAAAATTATACAACCAGATGAATATTCGGTGATATAATGTAATTAAGAGGAAGGGAATATAAGAAGATGCGAAAATGTTTCATTCATCCACCCAGGAGTCGAGGAAAGATATAAGGAAGAAGAGAGTCTGTCTGGTCAAGAATACCCATCCACCACAGGCAAGAAAACTACTTGTATGGGACCACACTACTGGTGCAGTACACTAAATTAACCGTGTAGGAATCCGGTACCCCTCTGTTGTAGGCAGTGCCTCACTAGGCTTGGACATGGGTCCTTTCCACATTGAAGTGCAACAAAATATAAGGTTTGGCTCTTTGATGAACGCCACAACTGCTCCTCTTAAAGTGCCCAGTGGCGCCACGTGTAGTAAGCATGAATTAGGTTGACAGAAACATAATAGTAGTAAAGGAAAAGAACCAAGGAACACACCGTCCGCATGCTAGCAATGTCCTGACCAACATTCTGACAATATTTCGTTTCGACAACCCACAGTGTTTGGGTTCCTCTGCGACTTTTTTTCAGCCAAAATATTGTAGCAGCGCCGCCTGACCTCACCAACATCCTCCAGTTTTTTGTGGCTGGATGTGTCACCTGAAGTTCTATCTGCACTTTTTTTCGGAACTCTACATTTTTTTTTTCCTTTGGACTTCATCCGTAACATGCCAGTGAAGTGTGTGTGTGTGTGTGTGTGTGTGTGTGTGTGTGTGTGTGTGTGTGTGTGTGTGTGTTTCCAGTGTTGATTCTGGTGTTGTTAATTGTCGTTTATTCATCTTAAAATGATAGATTTTTTTTTTTTGTTATTTTTGAGCATATTTCTCGCAGCTCAAAGACGGAATAAGCCAATAGTGTGGCTGTCCATCCTTATTGTAACATTTTTTCGTGACTAGCTTACTATCGTTAACATTTTGTCACAGCTCCGTATTCAAGATGGAGCTCTTACTAGCTAAATGCAAGCCTGTGAAAGTAACAAGCATAAATTTAATAAAAGACGACACCGTAATGAAGGGATTAAATTCATCTGAAGTTCAGTTACCGCATATCGACAATTTGCTTGTCGAGACTCCCTTCTGATTTCCTCCATCATGAAGAGACAGTGTCCTATCCCGATGGATTAATATTTCCTGCCGCCCCTGCTCTGCTTGTCCCTGCTGCGGCGGGTGAACAGACACCAGTGGCGTCATTCTCGCAGGGTAAGAAGACTTACAATACTGTAGTCCTTTCACTTTTCCCTGGCGTAGATTTTTGTCTTCTCGCAGCTTATTTTGCGTAGTTCAGCGACAGAAAAGGACAATGCTACGGCTCTACATTCTTCCATAATACTTCTTCTTGATTAGTTACATATTATAGTGTTAATCTGTTGTTACAACTCAGTATTCAAGAGGGAGCAGTAGCAGTTTTAGGCAAAGTTAAAGTAAAAAGAACATAGTACCTCGTCCGTATTGATATATCTTGCTGAACACACTTCAGTATTATCTGTTGTGTTATTTAACCAAAAATATGTTCACGGGCCAGATACATGTACTAACAAGGGAGTTACTCGTGTGTTAGGGAGCTTCCATAACCGACGAAGAGCACATCCCTTGGTAACTTGCCAGCAATTAATATTCGCCAGTGTTGCTTCCCTTCTCCCTCCCCCCCCTCCATTGTGTTGCGTTTCATCTCAGTATTTTTCAACTTTTTGCCATCCCTCTCCTCTCTGCAGTTGTTATTGTTGTTGGTCGTACCCTGCTGTGTATGTGTGTGTGTGTGTGTGTGTGTGTGTGTGTGTGTGTGTGTGTGTAATAAGCGCGTGGCTGGGTTGTATTTCCCGTGTGTGTGATTCATTACCTGTGAGTTTACGTCAACACAATTGACACCAGAATATGACACAACCAGTGAGCGTGAAATGTGTCAGACACAATCACAGCCATGCCACAGGTTTATGCGTTATATGTAACACCCACTATTCCGGCTCCTGGTTTAGGTCATGACTGAGGCCTGTGTTCTTGTCGGTTATGGTAGCTCTCTAACCTAATACCATTTCCTAAGCGATTTATTTTGCTTATAACACCTTCCTGTCCTCTGTTGTGTTTTATAAATCCTAACGGTGCCATGATCTGCATAAGTAACGTGCAAAAAGCGATTGATCAACCACATCCAAAAATTAATCGTTAAGGAAGAGTGGCAGGGAGCCTCCTTAATCTACGAGAATACGGACCTGAGACTTAGCATAACTTGACTGCCATAGTGATCCTCGTGCGGTCAATAGGCGTCAGGCTAAGTCGCCTTCCTCATTTGTTCAGGCACAGACTTTACGCCACGTCCTCCCATGCAGAGTCACGAGCTAGAGGAGAGAAGGTGAGAGAAAGAAGAAGTTAATTGGACTGGATGGGAGGGAGAGGAAAGGCGTGATTAGTGAGGAGAAAAGAGGGAATGAGACAGTGGAGAGGGAAGAGGGATGAGGAGAGTGAAAGAAAGAAAGAATGACAAGAAAAACCATGAGAAAATGAAGGATACCGAGATGAGAAAGTGGAGAACAGCGAGGCAAGATAGACCAAGTAATATTACGAGGATGAAGACGGTAAGACAGAGAGGAAGATGAAAGGGAGCAAGAAAGATGGACTCATAAATCTGTCTGGCTTATATGAAATAAAGTTAGATGACATTATAGACAAAAGTATTTGACATTAAAGGATCGTGGTACACATTGGTAGTCGCACTTTCCATTCCAGCGGGATAAGGATACTACTGGCTTTTAGTTACTGAAATATATTTTAATTTTTGAATGTGAACGGTATCTTTATCACATGTGATTTATAACTCATAATAAGTGTAATACTATCCTCTTCATAGGCTTCAGAGTGATATGTATCAGATCAACTTTAAGATAGTTTTTATGAGTGCGTGTACAGCTTGAAGGAGTCAATAAATACAGCAGAAAGGGGAGTGACTGTGTCAGTGGTGGGAAAAACAAGGAATGAGAAAGGCGGCAGAAAGGACGAATTGAGGTGGAAAATGGTTATGAAAGGGGGATTCAGGATCGATGGAGAAGGTAGTGTAGGAAAGAGGATTATAGACAAAGGAGGAAGTAAGAGGATAAGAGAGAAGGAGGGGGAATGGGTATGAAACATGAATTCCGTCAATCTAAAATGAATGGACAGGAGAGAACGCAGAGAAAGATGAAAGATGGGGTGAAAGCCTAAAGTGGATTACGTCAGGATTTGTGTCTTGGAGTGACGAGACACTGGTGAAAAGTCGTCATAGAGAGGCTTGAAGGAATTTCTATGGCAGCCTCCCTGGATGAACTACGGGACTGTGTGGGTGGCGATGGCTAGGATGAGAGAGAGGCTAGCGGCTGGGGGGCCATGCTAGACCACGTCAGGCCAGATGTACCTCCATTAGTTATATCACACACATAATAGACTTGGGTGGTATTCTTAGCTTTGACGGCTTTCTGGCACTATTACCTTCCTCATTTATTCTCCATCCCGCAAATTAATTTTATCTTTTACGTTATACACATGTAACATCGTCTAGTTTCATTACCCTTAAAGATAATAATAATAATAACATGCCAGATATAGCAATGCATCGGCCAGGCAGAGATGTTAGAAAGCCTCCTAACAAAACGCAATTACAGGTCTGTTTTTCTAGCCAGCGGAGGCGATGTTTTAGGGAGTCATTGTAGATGGGATGGTAAAGATGCTGTTGCTGATACTGATGACGCCACCTACCTTCACTTGTTATCACCTGGACACTGATACCGAGCTGCCAGTCACGTGGACGCAGATACCGAACTGTCAATACTGAGACATGCTTTGGAGTGCGTGGGCAACCAGCACTGGAAACGATTAGCGTGGGGGTTTTATTACATGTCAGTAGGCCTAAGTCACTCCTCTCTGATGACACATTTTAGATTAGGTTATTGCTACCTACAGACGCTTTTATTCAGCCTTGAGAAGACTGTTCGGACTGGAGAGATTAGATAAAGCCTTCCTTAAGCCCTTCCCTATTAGAAGTCTGTCATCTGTTGGAAAAAATGTTTGTAAATGGCATAAATAAACTTAAAAGAATAGACCATCGGACTGAAGGAGTGAAAAGATTGCTAGCATGGATAACGAAGCGGTTATGTACAAGAGAAAAACTGTTATAGTGAAATTCTGACCTCAGAGTAGAGTGGTAGATATTAGTAGAGACAAAAAGACAGACAAGAAGGAGACAGAGGTGTGATGAAAGGGCACGAAAAATATGACAAAAATGAGGATAAGTTGGTGAGGGAGAAGCGAGGCGAGAAGCAAGGAGGGAGGAAGGGAGGGGGTGGAGATGATGAAGAAGAATGAAGAAGGGGAGGGAGGGGCAGAGATGATGAAAGAGAAGGAAGGAGGGACCTGGGAGGAGGGAGGGAAGAGGAGACGGAGAAAAGCAGGGGGAGAGAGGAGCGATGAAGGGTCGAGGTCTCTGGGAATGAGAAATGACAGGCAAGATAAGAGGGAGGGAGCAGAAATGATGGTCTGAGGAAGATAGGGAGGAATATGATTGAGAACAGGGAGGAGCGGGGGAGGCAGAGGAGCAAATTATGTGAAATGAGGAAGACGGGAGGAAGGGTACGTGAGGGAAAGAGGAAGAAGGGAGAGGGAGAGAAGGAATGAAAGCGGAAGTGTGGGAGTGAAGGTGTGAGAAGTAAGGAGTGAGAGTTAAGGTGCAGGTGTGAGAAAGGTGTGCAGAAAGAAAATATTGGTCAAAGAGAAGACAAAGCGAAGAAAAGTGGAGGAGAAATTTATGCAGGGAAGGTACTAGAGTGAGATGAAGGGCTGTGAGAGAGAGGAGGGTGACATGGGTTGGGACTTGGATGGACGTATTTTTTTTTTAGCTTTATTCTTGCTATCTTCAGACGATTTTATTCAGCTAAGACTTTTCGAATTATGGGGATTAGGTGCAGCTTTCACAGATCCCTTCACTGGCAAAGGCATCCCCTTAAGATGAGTTAAATCGTCTTTATGTAGTAAGAATAAAATCAGTAGAGTAACATCACGTGACTCAAGGGGCTAGGAAGAAAAAGTAATATAGCCTCTAACAATTTGATGAAGGTGTGAGTTAATGATTTATAGCTGCTTTCACGACACAACTTGATGCTAGAGAGAGGCGCAAAGACGTAGCTCCGATCTGAGTGGACGGTGGAGCTGCCAGGTAATGAAAACGTCACTATATCCACTTCGTATCCCCCGAAAGGAGGATGGTGGACTGCGGAAGAGGGTCAGCTTTGACCTACAGTTCGCTGGGTTCAAGTTTCAGATGAACGTGAGGCACAACAACAGCAGCAACAGCAACAACAACAACAGCAGCAGCAGCAGCAGCAACAACAACAACAACAACAACAACAACAACAACAACAACAACAACTCCTCCTCCTCCTCCTATCATGCACCTCACTCTCCCTCACTCACCTCACCACTCCGAATCTCACACTTAAAGTTTTTGGTCCGTATTCTGAGTGGCTCTGAAAGCTTTGCAGCAATTCTTCCTTAGCGATTTGTTCTGTTTATCGCACCTGAGTACTTTCTTTTATGATATATACTTCTGGCACCGAAAATGTTTGCCACAGTAACACAGACGAGGAAAAAAGAGTGCGCTAGGAATATGTGTAATTAATTGGAAGGAAAATATGCTTCAAAATATCTTATGCCACCTATAATACAGCGTCTATAATCTCCCGCATGACAGCCTATAATTTTCCATTCCACATGCACAGCCACCAGTGTTCTAATTACATATCTGCGAAGACCACCCCGATTACGTGTCACCGCCGCCCCTTTATGTGTTATTAAATTCAGAAGATAGCATTTATCGCCCTCCTGCCTCGCATTAGCCTTCCTAGCGCTCCCCCCCCTCTCTCTCTCTCTCTCACTCAGTTCGTGATAATCCCCCATGTGCCACCATCACGTGGCCTCTAGTCCCACTGTAAAGCCAGTTTTACCACTGTCTTCACACTCAATGGGTCTCCACTTTGGGATTTATTCACACTTAAACAATATTTTAAATACTATTCGATAACTGAAATATTTTCTTTACCTTTCTGCCCAGTTACGTTTTGCCTTAGTAGAGAAGAAAAAATAAACTGCCTTTTTGAGGAGATAATTGTCATATCTTGTATTTTAATAAAACTAACCTACCGTAACTATCGTGTCAGGGCCGAAGTGGTGACATGCGAAGTTGTGTGATGTAGGAGGACTGCTGGGTCTCAGGGAGCAGACTGTCAGGTCTGTGTCTAGGGTCGAACACATCACATAAAGAAATGAATAAATAAATAATCTAGTTTGTTTTGACGGAAGAGAGAGGATGTAAAGGAAGATGTGTGGATATGGTAACATTGTGTCCAGCGTTGTTGGCTGGTCCGATGGCCTCTTGAGATATCGTAACATTTCATATCTGACGATTTATCTTACACATATACTCTTCAGTATCCTCGTGTATGCTACTGGTGTAAAGATATTAAAATGATATAAAGAAAATACATAAGACATTGTTAAGGTGCAATATGCGAAATAAATCGCTAAAGTAAGAGGTGATACGAAGCGTCCAGTGTCGCCTAGATTGCACCTCCATGGCACGTATTCTCGTCGGTTAAGAAGGCTCCCAAACACCTTTTCAGTTAATATGCTTATTATACCATGCCATCCTCTTCTGTTACCTAAATCGTTCTAATATAATCATACTCTGCATTAAAAACGTACAAAACTATATTAGCCAGTCGTATCCCAAAATAAATCGGTGAGGAAGAGGTGCTAGGGAGCCTCCTTACCGGACGGGAATATGCGCCCATGTCATGCCGTGGTGTTTTGAGCGCTAATACCCGTACTGATTTTAAGTCCATGATAGTCACATCCAATACATGCAGAGTATGACCATATAGCCTTGCATACTTGTCTAGGTCACTTTTCATACTATAGAATTCTGATTTATAAATATAGCCTTACGTAATTGTCTAGTTCAGTTTTCCTTACTAAAAAATTCTCACATACTCATATAGCCGTAGATAATTGTCTAGATCACTACTATATCACTCTGCCCCCCACACATATATCCTTAGATAGCTTTATTCACTGGATTTTCTTTCAACGCGTGGGGGAAGAAGCTGCCAGTGTTCCAGAAAATCGTATTAATGGATTGTAAATATGGTTACGTAGAGGATGAAAGAGAACGCACGAGCGACGAGATCAAAGGTTCGGGTCCGTGTTTTCAAGGCGTGTTTGGTTTCTTGAGGAGAGTAAAAGATAGGGAAGTGAGTGAGGTGACTGAATGGACTTGACTGAGGCGGTCGGTGGGATAAATGTAATATGCGTAAGACTAAGATAAGACACAAACTTTGGAAACTCAGTTATTGGGCTATGTTAAGTTAGGTAAGCTGGCTAACGGTGGCCGGAAGGAACAGTGGAATATGTATGAGAATCAGGGAGAAAAGACAGAAGCCATGGACAGTAACTTCTTGGGTTTCTAGGCAGTGGACAGGGTGTGGATAAGGGAGTGGTGGAGTGAAGAAATGGGGTGAGGGAGAGGTAAAGTGAGGGAGAGGTCAGGATAATGAGGTGAGGGGGTGAGGGAGAGCGAGAGGTGAGGGTAAGAGGTGATGCAGAGAGTACCTAGCCAAAGGGGAGTGGGGTTTCGGCACATTTGATTCGTTAATGACCTGAACTTGACATAAAAGGCAGATCTCCCCCCCCCTCTCTCTCTCTCTCTCTCTCTCTCTCTCTCTCTCTCTCACTTTAACGTACACTAGCTATAAATTTCCTGTCAGTTAAAATATGCACGGGGGATAGTGGGGTACACTTGTAATTTTCCTTAATAAAATGCACCTTTTCCTTTCACAGTTGTCTGGGTACGCCATGTAGCTTCAGAACACACACACACACACACACACACACACACACACACACACACACACACACACACACACACACACACACACACACACACACACACACACACATTCCCTGTCTGTCTGTCTGTCTGTCTGTCTGTCTCTCTCTCTCTCTCTCTCTCTCTCTCGTAATCCTTTGTTTTCCCCTCCCCGGCTCGCCATATTTTCCTCAGCTCTCCTATCAGCTCTTCCGTTTCATCACATCCTTCTCTCGGGGGCAGTCGATGGTGCGTTGGTTAGCACGTTCAGCTCGTAACTAGAGGAACCTGAGTTCGATTCTGCTACTGGTCAGACTAGTAGATTCACTTTGTTTCCCCTTTGTTCCTGTTCACCTAAGAGTACAAATGGGGACCTGGGTTTAACAGCAACGGTTGCGTGTCATGTGCTAAGGTAAGAGCGGAACTTAGCGGAAATTGGCTGTCTGCTCCAATAACGCGCGTATAATTGAGTCACTGATCAAAATCGTTTTCTTTCCCCTCCTGTCTCTCATTTCTTTGTCAACAGCTCCTCTGACCTCCCATTCCCGCTGTTGTATACACGACTCAGAATGCTTACAATATTTTAAAGAAACATTGATAACCGTAACCCACACAGCTACCTCTAGAATACTACCTACATTCCTATACCCTCCTCACTCAGACGGTGATGACGAATTTACTCGGCTTAGAAGGGTTTTTTGAAGTAAAGGGGTTGGATACAGCCTTCATGAAGCTGTCTTTAGTAAAGGGTTCTCGTATGTTAATTGTTTCTAGATAGCAAGAATAAAATAGAAACCTACGTCATTGGGTTGCAAGGTTAAGCTTTACCTCTTGGAGGAATCGATGGCCGAATCAGTCAAGAGGTTGTCTACTATCCCAGTGGACGCGAGTTCGAATCCCGGCTTTGGCAGGGATCAGTTAAAGGATCAGAATTTCGTTAAAATCAGGCTTAACTGACCTACCACCAGACCCGCTGACATATTTTAAAACACCCCCCGCTACTGCCAATACACCAGTCCTGTATGAAACAGCCCTAGCCTGTATTTGATATGGTCTGTGGGTTTTAGCGCCGAATTGGCGACATGTGGAGGTTTACAGTACGTAGGTGGATTGCCGGACCTCAGGGAACGGGCTCTGAAACCTGTGCCTGGAGTCGGACACACAAGAAAAAAAAAATTGTCGGAAATTATATAAAAACTAACGCAAACAACGCTTTCCTGGAATATTTTCACATCATTCTTCCAAACTCTGCCATGTTTGTGTGGATCCGCCTTTAGCACATTCATTCCCTCCTTTTCTCCACTTTTTTTTCCTTACCCTCCATCCCTTCCTCCCATTCAATGTTGTCATAAATTTCCTCCACCATTTCGCTTTCGTTTCACCCTCTTTTCCTCGCTCCCCTCCTCTCGCTGTCTTGTCTTCCTTGTTTCTTCACTTTTTTTCTTTCTTATCTATTTTTTTTCGGGTCCTGTTCTTTTCTGTTTTCTTTCCAGTCGACTTTTACTTCTTCCTTCCCAATACTTCTCTCTTTCCTTTCCTTTCCTGACTGACCCTCCTTTCCATCTGATCTTCAGTGCATATCTAATTTTCTCCCTACTTAGGTTACTGAAGGCCTACTAGGGTTTGCATGATAGAAAAAATGCTGGTGTGAGTGTAGATAATGTATTGAATAAGGGATGTGGTCTAACGCCTTCAACGAGAGCTCCTTATCTTTTGTCTCTTCTTATCGCTGCTGCCTGACTATACTACTTTAACTTGGTCTAAAATTGGCATCTTCCCATCTTGAATGTTGACTTGTAACACTAGATTAACACCGTAAAGTGATGCAAGTCATGAAGTGCTGTGGAAGGAATGTAGAGCTGTTGTAAATTTATTCTGTCCCAGAGCTACATGAAAGAGGCGGGAACAGGACGATTATCTGGGTCAAGCTAGGGTGAAAAGAGAATGATTTATTTACCTAAGGAAAATAGTTTTGTTGTGAATGGAAACAAAAAGAGGACTGTATGCAACCCATCCACCTTGAAAAGTTTTCCCCTTGTATTATTTTGTAGTGAGGATATACAAGGGAAATATAAGAAAATAAATATGTAAAAGAAATCCATAATATACTAAAGGTAGCCCTGTTAATACTAAATGCATATACAGTATGACATAGTAATATTACAGAGCAGTACATACGGAATGAGGGAAAATGACAAACAGTATGGGATGGCTGGGAGAAGAAGAGGTAGACGTTAACCCGGCGATTATGGTTAGGTTGCATGTAAGGTATTATGCATCTTCCTGACCATTTTATTCAACATAGAAGAGAGTATTCTTATGTCGGGATTATATAACGGAGGAACAAAATGCTTAAAACTTACAAACTTTTCAGCTCAGAGTGAAAGCCGATCATAAGAGAGGCAAGTCGGAAGCCGTCCATTTTAATATGCCTGGACACTGCTTCAGAAAGGCTGGTGGTGAAAATTAGGGCGAAAGTCATCTAGGTAGGCTGTTGCTGAGTATACCTGACGTGTGCATAAGAGACACAGAATACCTTAGTTCTTTCTCCCTAATTTGGCCCAGATTTTCTTTCGTTTGCAGCTTTTTTCTCGTACGTCAGTGGCAGAAAAAATACAGAATTACAGCTATACATCCTTCCCATAGCATTTCTTTAAGGCTAGTATCATATTCTAGTGTTAATCTATTGCTATAACTCAGCATTCAGGATAGAAATGGTAATTTTAGGCCGAGTTAGATTAAAATGAAAATACTCAACTTTCTCAGTAAAGGATTGAACAAATGAGTGATTGATGCAATGTACACAAATTGGTGGATGCTAAATGCCTGGCTTAGAGGAGGATAGCAAACAGTTCAGATTTTAATGAGCGATACAGAAGCGATACCAAAGAGAGAATGATAAAAAAATGCATTGGAGAAAAGAAGGGAGGGAGTTCGTGAGAAGAACAGATCTAATGGGATGAATAGCTTTTGATTTCTACCTGGCAAAAAGACCTGTATATGATGACACCTCTTCATCTAACACACACACACACACACACACACACACACACACACACACACACACACACACACACACACACACACACACACACACACACACACACACACACACACACACACACACACACACACACACACACACACACACACACACACACACACACACACACACACACACACACACACACACACACACACACACACACACACACACACGTACCATTCCAATATTTGTTTTTCAGCTACCGAATTTCGTTAATAAACCTCTCGCATTTCGTGGACAATCGTACCATAAACCCCAATTTCTCTCTCTCTCTCTCTCTCTCTCTCTCATTCATGCAATTCCAAGGTGAATAAAATCACATGGTAGTTACAAGAATCTCCACAAAGACTTCCTAGAGCTGAAGAAATTAACCTAACCTCACCACCCTTTCCATCACCTTTACCACACTTCCTTGTCTCAGAAAAGGAGGATGGTAAACTGCAGAGAATCAGCTTAAACCTACAGTTCACCGGATTCACATTTCAGTTGAACCTGGGGCTACAACAACAACAACCATAACTATAACCACCACAACCACACCCACAACCACAACCACCACCACAACCACCACCACAACCTCCACAGCCTCCCTCATTTTTCCGCCATCTCCTCTCCTTCCACAACTTCACCCTCATCACACACCTTGTTGATATAAATGAAGAAAGTTTGAACACCAGATGAACGAACTTTTTTTTTTTTTCTTTTTTTAGGGCAAAGCGGCCCAGTTTACACTGAGGCAGGACGAGGCAGGCAAATGTGCTCCAGGTTTTTATGAGAGAGAGAGAGAGAGAGAGAGAGAGAATTCTTTAACAAGGGCGAGTTTATGGAGGAAATGATGATAGGATGGAGAAGATCACGGTGAAACAGAGAACGAAGGAGGTAGTAAAGAGAGGAAACCCAGCAGGAGAAGAGATACTGATGCTAGGGAGGATACGCCACTCAGTTTAGCATCATTGGCACTAGGCTTTTATATTTCCTTTCGGCTGAATACCGAAATTTTCGCGACCATGGCAGGGTAAACGTGGCGTGTTAACACTCAGGAGCTTTTATGATTTCCTCTCAGCTGAATAAAATCATCTGGACTTAACTAGAACAGAGTACTAGAGTCACACAAGATAATTCACAGGATTTTTTTTTTTTGCTTGACTGTAAGGGAGTGCTTCTAATGAACACTACAACATCATCAACTTAATCTGTGGGTAGACAATGACCTATAACATTTAAATGATGCTCCAACATTAGCTCATTATGGTCGAAATGCTTGTTATATACTATACAACTTATGCATCAGCAAGAAATCAGATAGCTAAAGGGCATGTGTCATTTAGTATTTGGAAGGATCATTCACTGTACTCTTGCCGTCATGATGCTATGCCGGTAGGAATGTCTTTATTACTGAATCAGCTAGAACAACGTACTGCATATGCTGATGATTTTACAGGGGCTGGGAAGATTACATGGGCTAGATCGAGGTGGATCCAGGTTTTATTTCATGGTTTATAAATTGGCTATAACACGAAAGCAATCACTCCCATCTTATTAGTGAAGCAGCTGCTACAATGATGCTTTGAGAGAGTTAAGAGAGTTCCGGGTGGTGTTAATAAGGAAGGTCTTCGATGTGGATGCACTGGCTGTAACAGAAAAGTTCAAAGAAAATTTTCGCGAAGGAACGCATTGACGAATGAGATGAAGAAATCCTCCCATTATCCGAACATGGTTAAACTGAATCCCATCCAGTATTTACAGCTCTCAAATTTGGGTTCAGGCATATTTTAAATCGAGCTGTTTCAGATATGGAGATAATTATATCTCTAGACGATGCCATCAAATGTTTCTTTAATATCATCACCGGCGAACCAACACAGCTTCACTACTTGGACGAGATCTCACGGCATCACCATGATTAGAGGTGCATCATAAACTCAGCAGAGGTGGCAGCATAAGGCTGTGCAAATTTCCTTAGGCTCATAAATTTCGTGTATGAGAAAATATAGAAAAATAAGTTGTTTATCAGGAGTATCGCAGTATTCTGGCTGGAATAAGAAATATTAATGATAAAAAAATGCTCAGACAATTGAACATCTGTGTATATTATAGGAGATTCCTGATGAACTGAGTAGGCAAATGCACAGGAGATCCACGTCTCAGACATCTCAAATTTTTGCCACTACGGGCAAAAGGAAGCATTAATTTATAGATGCCACTGATCTTAACGTAACGGCGGGCAATTTAGGACTTACCCAGCATCGGTTTAACTTTTCAGCGACCGTCTTCACACTTCACCCTCCAGTCGGCTGTGTCTCCCTCCCAGGATACCAGCTACTGAAAAAGAGAGACGGAAAACTGACAAACCCAAGAACTTTGAAGAGTCGTCCGCTTTCAAACTTTAAGCTTCTCGGGAGTGCTTGTGGACACACACTGTTCCAGTTTTGTGAGGAATGGATTATGTGATTTTCCTGTCAAGGGAATCTCAGCAACTTCTCCGTCGCATTTTATCTTGAAATATAAATGCAACTTTAATAACGCCGGAAGAGTATGAGATCACAATTTGCAACATTGCGTAAAGAATGTCTTTCATTTACACTTGGGAAAGAAAATCATGGTAAAGTAGGCGGGTAAGTTCAGGGTGGTTGATGTGGGTGTGGGATGATAGAGATAGCAGTCTCAGGTTCCTATGACGCACTGTTAGCTGAATAAGATCGTTTGGCGTTAGCATGAAGATAATGCTAGGTTCCGAACCTGAAAGGATTAATGGTACCAGAATTAACTGTGCCTCCTGTTGCTTACTCCCAGCTCAATAAAATTGGTTAACGTTAACAGGAAAAGAATACTAGAGTTGTGCCGAACGTCAGGGAGTTGTGTCGTCTCTAAATTTGGATCACACCAGAAGACCACCTCCTCCCTCTCAGTCACCTCCTTCAACACGCAGGAAATAATAACAGATTATCGTAAGTATGAAAGAGGATTTAGCGGACGGAGATGAGCAAGGGAAAGTATTAAGGGGAACTTTGCTCTTTCAGGTTACGGCAGAAGTTGCTGATGAAGACTAACAGCATGGACGAAAAAAAGTTAGATTACAAAGTTGATGATTGCCGCAGTGATGAACAGTGAAAGATTATAAGATAGGCTTGCTTATTGAAATCTAAGTGAGGAGATGGAATTTGTACAAGATAATTTCCCTGAGTGTTCAACTCTCATATGTATGAGTCAATAGAAGCTTTCAGTCTTTAATGTACTATATGCCACTGTAATTCATTCACTTTAACTTGGATTAGATTTTCGTCGTTTTGCAGCCAGTTTCATGCAGCTCAGCGCATGAAAAGAATACAGTTGTACTTCTTATGCATATTATCACATCTTCATGAAACATCATATCCCATTGTTAATCCATTATTAAAACTCATAATTCAAAATGGAAAGATGGCAAGTTTGGGCAAAGTTAGAGTAAAAAAAAAAATAGTTCGTCATTTCTGCAAGTGTCTTCCTAAATCTGTGTTTTCTTCCTCCATGCTCTCCAGTCTTTTTAAATGCAGTGAGTCCAGGCATCTCCATATGAATGCATGTTGATGTTAGCTCTCATTTGTTATTAATTTCCTGGAAGAGTCAACTTTTTGCTGGCCTCAGTCTTTATTTTTATATCTTTTTTTTTATTTTTGTTATTTATTTATTTTTTTGCATAAGGGAAAAAATATATGAGCTGGGTGGGGTGGTGATGAAGGGTAGTAATATTTTACCTCGGGTGTGTCCTGGCCATTAACTCTGCGTCCCCCACTGCCTATGATGACGCCTGATATATGGAGGGTTCCCGTGGTTCCGTCCCCCCCCCCTCTCTCTCTCTCTCTCTCTCTCTCTCTCCCTCAGCTATGCGTTCCACTCCTCCTTCCTCTTCCACTATCAATCAGTCCTTTTTCTCACTTCCAGCACCAATCATTTCCATCCTCCGCATTTCTCTCGCTTTCCCTCATATTTTCTGTACATTTTTCCTCTGTCTTCGTTTGCTCCAACATTTCCCTCTGATCTACAGCTCTCGAGGCCGATTCCCATATCCCCAGATACTAACACTTTTAATATTTCGTCATGTGGACGGAATGGAAATTGAGAGATCGACTAGTAGGGCGAATGTGAGTGAGGTGGGGGGAGTGAGGGGGAGAGGGAGACCGAGAGCGAGGTGAAAAGGCGTGAATATGGAGAGATATACGTATGGTGGTGCAGGGTCGGGAGAGGAATTCCTGATGGCGGGTTGGCAGGGCGACGTGAAGGCAATTTGACCATGACTACCCTTTCCAGATGAAGGCGTCTGGCTACAGATAGATGTTTCTCCATGCATTTATCTTCCCACTGACTCACTGTTAGGTTCTAAATTTAATCTAAAGGCTGCTGTATTTAGTTCAACATAATGTATACATGTTTCAGATTATAACCAAATCATAACATCGATTCATCATCATCATCCTAATCCTCTCCCTCATTTGAGGAAGGGTGAGGTAAGAGCCTGCAGCAAGGAAAGAGAAAGTAGTGATCTGGAGAATCATCACCAGCAAACTAAGGGAAATGGACCACACATTCATTCACACATCCTTTAAGGCTTTGGAACCCCAATATTTCACAACTCTAGCAAAGTGCACATTTTTATTTTTTAGACGCATTTCACATGTACCATTCAGACGCACTCAAATCTTCGATTATCAGATTAAAAACCAGCGCAAATCCTGTCATATGTTTCCATGAATAACATTAGTAATATATGAAAATACGAGATGGTAATGATAACGGCGAATGTACAGACAGGTTGGGTAATATGTGCAGTGATGGCAGGGATGATAACTAGAGAGTGGCAGCAGACCGTGTGCAGGAAGACATTAAAAAAACATTGAGCAGTACGGAAAGCCAACATTAGGTGATCAAGGCCGACGCACGGTAAGCATGTTGGAACTATTATAAACGAAGCAAAGGGAAGCAATCCCTCTTCCCACGCCCTCATAAGCTTCCCATACGTTTCTCATCTACCGCCATCTTTTTTCCTATGAGCAAGAAGACAAACGTGATGTCCTCGGGTTGAACGGTCACATAAATATACCCCTTTTCTCCATTCCTGCATCCATTCTTTCAGCACTGCATGATTTCCCTGTTGTTCGACTCATATTACGATTCGCTTCTCTGCATCCATTAAACACCGTCAGTTTGCTCCTGTCACAATTCGCTCGTCAAAGTTTGTATTTTACATACACTGCCTCATTCCTTCGTGTATTTTTTTTTATGCCATGGCAGCACTGCATCAGTTGCAGTTATTATTGCAGGCTACACGATAACATAATAAACTATTCAATCCACGTCCAGATACTCGTAAAAATACTCTTCCCCCGCCAAACCTGACCCTATAAATCATTTTTCCAGTAATAGGTCTTTGAAGAAAAGTCAGGATTTCGCAAACGGTGAAAAATATGACATGAATTTGCCAGTTTTATCACATGCTTCCTGACTAAAGGTTCGTACAACCACGCAAACTGGATCGAGCACGCCAGTTCCAGCGAGTGGATGCCCTGTTTTATGGTGTAAGTAGTTGGGATGGATTGCGAACACGAACGGACTGGGTGATATGCAACTACTGTCTTCTCCCTCTCGTATGTTTGCATTTTTTTTTTTCACTGAAAGCCTACAGTATAATATGCATAGAGTATTGAGCTGCTTACCTGACAGCGGAGGCGTCATTTTGCCATTTCACCAGACAAAAATCAAGGACACACGCCCACTTTGAATGAGCCACAGTTACAGATTATACAAGCCATATGGCAAAGTTGGACTGAGAGCTAAAAACTGTGTGTGTGTGTGTGTGTGTGTGTGTGTGTGTGTGTGTGTGTGTACGGAACATAATCATCAATTGATCACTGTCTGCCCACTTGCCCACTCTCCTTCCACTCTTCCTCCTGAATTGTGTGTTACTTCTACACCTTCTTAATTTCCTTTCTACGCATACCCTTTCAATCACTCTAAAGACCCAGCCTTTAAGATGGTGCGACAAAATAACAATAGCCGAGAAACAGGTTGCTAAATGCAACAGCAGTATCACATACACATGCCTTTGGACCTCGCTTCGATTTCCTCCACCACTCAGTTTTTTATTCGCCCTCCCCCTTCACACACACACACACACACACACACACACACACACACACACACACACACACACACACACACACACACACACACACACACACACACACACACACACACACACACACACACACACACACACACACACACACACACACACACACACACACACACACACACACTATACTAACCATTTGATCCTGGCCAAGAATTACCACCTCTTCATCGTCAAAACCGAACTGCAACGATAGATTAACTTTAGAACATAGTACCAGTCACGAAGAAAGTCTATGAAATGGATGTTGAAATGCAGTATATACTATTATTTCTGCTACTGATCTATGGAATATACAGGAATAAAATCTCAGTCAAGTAAAGGTGAATGGCGTGAAGATACGTATGCATGACTTCGAATTTTGATTCTCTGAACACCCCCTAAAAAAAAAAAAAAAAAAAAATCTAGTTTTCCATCACCTCAGGTCACCGGGGAGACGAAAACGAGAGAGAGAGAGAGAGAGAGAGAGAGAGAGAGAGAGAGAGAGAGAGAGAGAGAGAGAGAGAGAGAGAGAGAGAATTCTGATCGTCGAAAAATGTTCAGAAAAAGTTGATAACAAAGGAGCAGGGGGTGCGAGTATAATAATGGGTGCCAGAGAAGGAACAGAAAGAGAAGGAAAGAAAAGGAAAAAAGGGAAGGAGGAGGGGGGAAAGGGTGTGGAAAGAAAAGTGAAGTCACGGTAGAGAGGAAATGGGAGCTCTTTGTGACCAGGTGAGAGAGAGAGAGAGAGAGAGAGAGAGAGAGAGAGAGAGAGAGGTGTGAAGGAATATGGAGTCAGTACCCATGAAACACCTGACCGCAGCGTTTACTAAAATCACACACGTTACATGAAAGCTGCTTGACAACCTTTCGATGCTTCAGTGTGGGTCTGTGACACAAAGATCGTCCATCGTAAACTGAAAAAAAAAGAAAATCGAAACTGCTTATTCTCGGCGAAAACCTAATCCGTGATAGTTTTGAATAATATCTGATGTCCTGAGGCTGCCTTGAGCATAGTAAATTCATTTGACTTTGCCCGAAATAATAATAATAAAAAAGAGTACAAAATTTTTTCGGAGCCAAAGGAAAAGAACAAATCAAAAGGGTGTTGATAGAAAGGAGGAAAAAAAAACGCAGATATATATTATTAACCCGTTCGGCCCGACAGATTTTTCATTTTATTCATGCTGCGTCCAGACACTCTTATTTAGTTAAGGAAAGTCTATGGCACTGAATGAATTGAGCAACTTTAACAAGGCGATATCGAACCCATATTCTTCCAAAAGTTTCTCCAGTGTTGAACATAATTGCCTGAAGGTAGCGTTTGTATAACAGGGCAGGTCCACCGCCAGGTCATACCGGTGCCACCAGGTGAAGGTGCCCCTCCCCAACAAGGAAGGTTTTATTCAAGGTATCTAACCCCTCCCAATCAGAAAGTCTCTCCATAGATGAACGTAAGCGTCTGAAGCCAGCGGAAATTTAGTGAAAAAATACGCCATCTGAGTGAAGACTTAAACCACTTGGGCACCTCGACTGCCGCAGCTGTGAATCATTCAGAGGCAGGCGGCATCCTCAGCTTCACACCATTCATTATACATGGGAAAATTTATGAAGGCTGGACGGTTATGCCACCATTGCTTGATTTTTAAGCTTACTATTGGCCGTCTCTCGTTATTACACCCGCGCTCGCGACATGATGGGTTATATGTTTGATTTGATCCGTCTGTCTGTCTGTCTGTCAGGAAGATTATGAAAGCACTACCGAATGGAATGGCACCAAATCTAGCATAATGTCTAAGGAGCATAAGAGTAACAAGTGATTAAATTTTGGTCGAGAAAGGTCATATGTCACATGTCAACGGCCATATATCGCATGTCAGCTCAAACAGCTTTGGCCTAATTTGATATCAACCCAGATAGCGAGGTATAGGATCAGGAAGGGATACAGTAATTCAGTTTTGAGAATAATTAGTCAGAGGTAAAGGTCACTGGGCAATACCAAAGTTTCGGCCCACTAACTCAAATGATTTTTATTTGATATAGGCCAAACTTGGTGGGATGGCTTTAGGTCAGGAACGAATGAAGTGATTATATTTTGAGAACAGTAGGTCAGAGTGCAAGGTCAAAGGGCAAGATCAACTTAAACACATTTATTTTGAACAAAACCTGGTGGGAGGCAGCACAGTCACATTCCATACAAGGTTTACATATTCGCAGGAGGAATAAATACTCAACCTACCCACTTTTTTTTTTTTTTTCAGATTATATATTCCGTTTACCTCCTTATCCCCAGTTACTGATAAGAACTTTACCGAAAACATATGTTTCCCTTCGCATAGGTTGGACTTCAGTGACCTCCAGCAGCAGGAGAAGGGTCGTCGCCCTCCGCATCACCCAACACATATATATATATATTTTTTTTATAGCGAATTCCGTGAATATTATCTTTTAATATTGCCACTGTCCAATGAATGTATTATTGTTTTTCTGTCAGAAGTTGGACACTCACAAAAAATAATAAATAAAATAAAACAGTCATTGGGAAACCATATGAACAACTTTTACCTGATGTTACTTTTAGATACGACCTGTATGTTAGCGCGTTAGTGGCTTGTTACAAAATTTCAGCGTAACAGCAACTTTCCCAACGCCAGCCAGTGATAACACGGCACACTGGGTTGTTATTATGGCGGTATACGAGTATATATATATATATATATATATATATATATATATATATATATATATATATATATATATATATATATATATATAGTCTTTATTTATACCAGTATTTAGTTAATTCTTTCATGTTCTTGTAACCCATTCTCATCTGAAAAATATCATCCATCGTTAGCTGGAATGAATGCTAGAGTTGTTCTGATCGTGAGTGAGTTAATCGTGACGGTACTTTCACTATGAGGCTCTTTTCATTTGCTCTTAATGAAATTATCTGCTGTTGGCCTGAATAAAATGCTCCAGTGTTCTTTCATGAGAGTTGATATTCTGTTTTCCACGGGGTCAGCACCTCAAGTTGCTGCGATAATTAAAAAAACAAACAAAACATGGGCAACAAAGAAAAAGATGATAGTCCGTTCCCGAAACCTTGCAAACAGTCATTAGGTGAAAAAAAAAAACTGTGTGTGTGTGTGTGTGTGTGTGTGTGTGTGTGTGTGTGTGTGTGTGTGTGTGTGTGTGTGCGTGTGCGCGCGCGCGCGTGTAGGATATTTACTAAAATGGCCCTGCATAGGATTTCGCATCCCACTGCAGTAATTAATCCTGGAAAAAATAGATCTGGCAGTATATGGTGCAGTGCCAACATCAACGGTGTTATTAAACGATGTCATTGATTATATGGAAGTCTTTAGAATAATTACAACAAATGCATTTTCAATCATGACTCTCCTAGTCACTCTGCAATTCAAACTTTGCTTCTTCAGAATAAAAACCGTATTATTACCACTCGGCAATACCCCTCTTACGAAAAAAAAAAAAAAAAAAAAAAAAATATACTGACTGAAAGATTTCCACATTGTCTAAGGTAATATAAATTTTACTAAGATAACCAAGAACGAGTAACAAGATTAAGGTCCGGAGAAAGAGATGAGATAATTGAATATGGAGGAGATTGTATAATGGTATATAGTTTTATTACATTGTCAGATAGATATACAGGTAAAAAGATACGGATGTCAAATACGCAGCTCAGCGAATGGTCATAAGCTAAAGTACGTGGGTGTGGGGACAATTTTAGACATTGCCTTGTATTCCCGTTGCTGTGGGAGACTAAGTAAAATTTCTTCCGTAGCGAATTGGTTAACAAAATACAACTTAACATGCTCTTTTACATTACTTCCGTCATCGTTTTTATCGACATATTTTTCACCTTTAACATACACGGGGATATTAACATGCAATAGGTTCAATAAATGGCTGAGGAAGAGGTGTTACGAACGTACCCTAAGCCAGCGTGAGTATGGTCCAGCGGCGCAGGTGTTTGGGTGTAATTACCACGGCCTGAGAGTTCTCATCCCCTTGTCAATCAGCTGAGTTAAAGGGGTACGTGGGAACGAGCAATTGACCACTTGCAAGTTTGGGATTACAAGGAGTATGAAAATATCGATAGCAATCATTTTTGAGTGTTTAAAATTGAGTATTTTCGTGTGAAAATAGCATTGACATTGTAGTAAGTACTTGCTGAACAATGTTATGCTTTCAGTTTTGCCGTAAATATTGAGGGCAGCGTTATCGAAGACTGTCCGTTTTTACATAGTGTTTGAGAAATTGCTTATTATTCTCCTTATTTACTACAAAATCGAGGCATAAATGGTGATGATATGTCAACGCAGTTTTCACACAATATTTGTCAATCTTGCACTCGATGTACTGTTGCCGTCAGGAATATTGCTCCATTTTCTAAGATGAACAACTAGGAAACTCTTACACATTACTCTGAAAAATTTACTGGGTCCTGAATATTGTCTTACTAGGTTCCGAAATTATTGTTCACTTTCCTGTTATTTATCGTAATAAAGTGGATCATTATTAGTATCCGCAATAGTGTGTTGATGCTACGAAAATGATCAGTGTCGATATTTTAAAATTAATTGTCGGGCAAAACTCACAAGTGGCAAATTATTATTCGTATGAAAGAGTGAATGTGAGTGAGGAGGAGGGGGCGACCGAGGATAAGTTGGAGGGATGAGGTGAGAGGTATATGGTGGAGGGGGAGACCGAGGATGAGTTGGAGGGATGTGGTGATAGGTATATTAGTGGGGGTAGTGTGAGTTGGAGGGAGAACAGCAAGATGAATGAGGACAGGGTGACATGGAGGCTATTCGTTTTTAGCTACCTCTTCCTGGATTAAACTGTTGGCTATAAATAGAAAGAGTTAAATAAATATACGTACTGATAGACAGACAGACACACAGATAGATAGACTGAGTAGATGGAAGCGAATCCCAGTACGACTGTGGGCGCCTCAGCTCAACTTTGCCTATCGTCGCAAACAGAATCAGCTTGACCGTAAACCTAACAGGATTAAAAGGACACTGAGTGAGGGAAGTCAACGACCTGCAGCCTGGGGTGAGGCAGGAGAAAGCGTTTTGAGAAGTGACACAAGGAATAAACTAAGATCAGTCGAGGAGAGAGAGTAGAGAAGTGGAGTGGGACGAAGTGTTGATATAGAAGAGTGTAGTGTGAACTGTGAAGGAGAGAATAAAAGAAGGTGGACAGCACTCACAGGAAGGAATTCTAAGAAAATTAATCCTTTCAATGGTTGAAATATGTCCAGACTTCCATGCCAGGAGAGAGAGAGAGAGAGAGAGAGAGAGAGAGAGAGAGAGAGAGAGAGAGAAATGGAGATGGAGAGAAGGAATGATAAAATGAAAATCGCCAGTCATGAGAAAATGTAAGAAAGGGAAACGCGGTAAGAGAACCAAGTGGCCCAATGAATCAGGTCCGTGAGATATCGTTCACCGTTGTTTAACCAGAGGCTTAGAGGATTAAAGCGAGAGAGAGAGAGAGAGAGAGAGAGGGAGAGAGAGATTGAAAGTTGCATGCTACTAAATAAACAAGAAAATAATTTGCAGCATCACTGGAAAAAGCTGATTTTGCACAGAACTCACCAAATACAATCGGAAACACAGTGGTATGCAAACTACCTCGCACTGTCCGTAGAACAAAAGAGTTCGCTCAATTTGTGTTTACATTCCAATCTTCCCTCCTCACCAGTGATTGCAGTACACGAAGGGGAAGGGGCGTTGGAGGTGAGGAATGAGAGGGGCGGTGCTGGGGTTGCAAGCTGGGGAAGAATTATTACACGACTGACCCGAGGGACTCAAAAATAATCTGGGGTTGAAACTTGTGGTATGTAAGGGTATGCTTAGTATTGTGTTTAGAAAGTGGATTCGACTTTCAGTAATATGATGGTAAGTTTTAATGAGAAGAATCAAAGGCTGGAGGCCAGTAAAAAGTTGTACTTTCCAGGGAAAATTGAACATATAAGAACCATAACGTACATCTTTTCATTTTGAGATGCCTGGACTCATTGCGGTTAAAACACTTGGGGCCGTTGGCAAAGGAAAATCCATACTGAGGAATACACCTCCAGTGGCGACCTGTTGCATACATACTTAATTCTCTGATTGTACCACAAGTGCATAATGGAAAAATAAACGATAGCTTTGCATTCATTATGATTATTGGGACTTGAATGTTGTACTACATACTAATGTACCTTCAAGCTTCCACAAAACACTGTATTGGCATCTTAGCAAAATGGAGATATCACTGAAGCCAGATAACACATAACCCCATATTGTTAACTGTATCAACCAGTGCCATACGGAGTTAAGTCATTCGTAGACACAGACAAGAAGAATTCCGCCACAAAATCACACTAACATACTAAACAGACGTAAAGAACTGGATATCCTTGAAAAATAACATCTGCACACAACTTTCAGAATCTCTAGCAAAAAGGCCAGCCGAATATGAGGACCAAGCAACATTACTGAGACGAAACGAAAACATGGAGGGCATTTTTCCCCATAGAGAGTGCGAGAAAAAGAAATATGCTTGCTGATGTGGCAAGGCTGAGGTTAGGATTCTGGGATTCAGGAGTCACATGGAGGAGAGTGAAGAGAGCTGGAAAATGAGAGTGAGCATTGGTAATAAAGGTGACACGTGTTGGAGTGGAGAAGGGTGTTAGAAAATGAGTGTGTGATATGTTAACGAAGGTGACATGTGATGGAGTAGAGAGAAGTATTGAAAAATTATTGAGAACTGGCAATGAAGGTGACACTTGTTGAAAAATGAGAGTCACAGCCGGTAATGAAAGCGACGCAAGGAGTGATGTGATGAAGATCCAGAAGGGCAGAAAAGGGATATATATTTCCAAGGTGAAGTCGATTTTAACCCTTATTGTTTATTCAGGAAGGTCGAGATTAGGCTGAGTTAGGTTAGTTTGTTAGGTTTTGGTGAAAGACAGCCTTCTCACGAAAATATTCCTCAGTTACCGAAAAATTAAAATTCTGAAACCTTCCTGCAGCAAATATTATTTTAAACACACATCATGCTAAGCGTTGCCAGCTACAACTAATTTGCTGTAAGTGGGCTCTATCATGCATATAAATGTCTGCACCATATTGCCATGAGACATACGTAATGATTCTTTGACGTATTTTTTCATGTATTTTTTGAGTATTTGTTATCTAACTGGATATCGCTGTTTATGTACGCTTAGATTTGTGAATAAGTCGAGGCAGAAAACTCTTGTCATGCAGGCGCCCTGTCGCGTCCTCATTTTTGCCTCAGATATTTAGGATGTGGTTTGTTATTTTTGTCATCATCCCATCACCCCATTTTTGTTTGTTTCCAGAATTTAACTACCGGTAGCTATTGCTGCAGTTGTTGGGGGAGACAGTGGCTCAATCGGTAGAGAGGTGGCCTGCGGTTCTACCGAACCCAGTTCAAATGCCCTCTGGGGCAGGGAACGATTCAAGGATTTTAATTTCATGTAAAGCAGACTTTACCGATCTACCGGAAGACCCGCCGACATGTCGTAAAAATACCCCCGCTAATACCAGTACACCAGTCCTGTATGAGACAGTCTTAGGATGTATTCAGTATGGACGGTGGATGTTAGCTCCGAAGTGGTGACATGTAGAGATGTATGATATGCAGGAGGACTACTGGGCCTTGGGAGCCGGCTGTGAAGCCTATGCCCAGAGTCGAGCAAAAAAGAAAAAAAAAAAATCCACGGTCACTTGTGTTCAGGAAACGGTGAGATAGATAGATGGATAGATAAGTAGACAGATAGACAGGTAGAGAGAGAATGAAAAAAAGTCACAAATATATAGAGGTTTCAGTCCTAACTAGTTATCCCACCAAGGTAAAGAATAAAACAAATGCCAAAACAAAACAAAAATCTGCCAGAGATACTGGCAGATTAGAGCAGCTGATAGTGTCCTGATACAGAAGCAGGAAATCAAGGAGTGGGAGAGATAGACTTTATCGGCTGTAGCCCTGTAGTTTAACGAATAATTTAGGAGTTGTTACAGCCCAGCATTATATAAAGATGAAGCGATGGCAGTTGTAGGCCAAGCAAAAGTGGACGGAGTGGTGTGTGTGTGTGTGTGTGTGTGTGTGTGTGTGTGTGTGTGTGTGTGTGTGTGTGTGTGTGTGTGTGTGTGTGTTTGCTTTCGTGTGTGTGCGCGCGCGCCAGGTGATGGAGACGCCGGGGTTAATATCATGGCCTGAGTTATGGCATGGGGCGGCCCGAAAGGTGAAGGTGAGGCCGAGGGGAGAGGCTGTGAGTAAGAGACGAGCGTGAGGGTGAAGGGTGAGGGTGAAGGCGAAGGGCAAGAGTGAAAGTTAAGGGTGTGATGGCGAAGGTCAGGGTAAGAGTGAAGGACAAGCATGAGGCTGAGGGGAAAGGCTTAGAGTGAGGGACGAGCATGAGGGTGAAGGATGAGCACTGAGGAAGAGAATGAAAAGTAGCTCTCACACTGTCCAAAGAGAGGATGCTGTAGTGTACCAGGCTGGTGGATGGATTCTCTCTGTTGTCTGCGCATGTCTCCACCTGGAAAATATAACACTCAGATAATCTTAAGTCTGTTCGTGATTCTGGTTTTGGTTAGTGACAAGATTGAAAAATAACAGAGGAACTGGATATATGAGTGACTGTCAGATATTTCCTTCTTCCATTTCACTGGCTAATAAAGCACTCTCTTTCTGTCTATCTGTCTGTGTCTGTCTGTCTGTCTGTCTTTCTGTCTCTGTGTGTCTGTCTGTTGTCTGTTGTCTGTCTGTCTGTCTGTTGTCTCTCTCTCTCTCTCTCTCACGTTTTTCTTTCTCCGTCTTCATATATACCAATATTACAATAATTATTACCACCATAAATTTAGATTAATGTTCGAAATGGTGTTGATATGGGTGTGCTGGAAGGTATTAAAAACGAGGGGAGAATCTAGAAAGAAAGATTAACTAGTAGAGTGTATGTGAGTGAAGTGGGGAGGGAGAGGGGGAAGGGGAGACCGAGGATGAGGTGGAGGGATGAGGTGAATAGCATCAAACCCAAGTGCTTATCCAGTGTTACAACGTAGCATTTTAGATGGAGAGATGACAGTTTTAGGCCAAACCAGAGTATAGGAAGCACAGTATCATGCATCCAGTCCCATCAAGTACAGGTATACGAATCTCACCTCTTCATCTTCTTCTCTGTCTGCCTCTCCCACTCCTCATCTTTCATCCTGGAAAATATCTATTCTTCTCCACTCTGACCTATTGCTTGTCAGTGTCTTTCATCCACCTCTAATAAATAAGCGTATCTCATCTCTCCATTTTATTCTCCGTCTGCCTCTCCCACTCCTCTCCGTCTCTCCTAGTCTCATCTCCTCCTCATCACCACCGCCACTGCAAATGGCCCAAGTTCCTACACCAAATGAAGGAAGTTTTTAAGGTAAAGCCGGGCACTTTACACCAGGGAACATGGAGGGAGATTTTGATGATGTTATTCAGTGTTTTTTAATTTGAGAGAGAGAGAGAGAGAGAGAGAGAGAGAGAGAGAGAGACTGCTAGCGATATTATTTAGTATTTTTAACCACTTGAATCACAGCTGTTTCTCCAAAGCTGAATAAAATCGTCTGGCATTAATGCAGAAGTTAAATTAGAGATCGTTTTTAACCCCTTCACTGCGAGAGACTGTCCGTAACCTAAATAAAATCGTCAGAGGATAGCAAGAATAAATTAAACTTTGTCTTATTCTGGTTAAGGAATAAATTACATCATAACGAGGACGTCTTTTTTGTTTTTTGTTTTGTTTTTTTACTTGTACTTTTTCCAGACGGTTTTATTCAGCTTAGGAGTTTTTCGCATCACATGAGTTAGAAAAAAATATTCTTTAATCCATTCCCTTAGAGAAAGCTAACCTAAACTCGAAAAAGTCGTCCCAGAACAGGAATAGTTTAGCAGCGAAGACGCCTTAAGGTTCATTGAATTAATATGATCTTTTGATGAGGTGTTCGTTAAAATTGTGTGATTTTTCAAGACTACAGCAGGCTAACATCGATGCCTCCAGTCCATTCATGTATTATTTATTCTTGCTACAACTTGATTTTATTTAGTAAGGAAGGAGGTCTAGTAGCGAATAGGGTAAAGGATGGCCACATGCCACTCCTCTAGTCCGTAAATTATCGCTTAAGCTGAATTAAATCGTCTGAGTAGTAGTAGTAGTAGTAGTAGTTTTTGTTGTTGTAGCCCCAGGTTCATCTAAAATACGAACCCAGTGCAAAATCCTCCTGTTGGGGGATAGGGAGAGAGCCGCCTATTTGTAACGGTGCCACTGCGTGAAGGCGTCCCTCTACACACCAGATATTCTGAAGAACAAAAATAGATTTTATAATACGCCTTGGAATTAATAAGGATTAAAATTATAATGATCTACCAAGAAAAATCATAATATAATTTTCCGGCCGCGCCAAATCCTCACGAAAAACACTCCTCCTTTTAGTCTGCTTTCACAAATTACGTTTATTGTTGAAAGAAAAGAGTGGAGAAATGCGAGATTAGGTTGTAATTAAGTATGCATATTTTTCCAGCTAAGTAAATTCTGCTTGTCGGTGTGCCTGTCTGACTGTCATCCTCTCACGTTCACTCCCTGACATATTCTGTCCTCGTTCTGTGTAGTTCTTTCCACTTCGGTTTTACTCTCTCTGTTTTTCATACCTCTACATCCACTCCTCCATTGCACTTCCACATACAGTACTTTTCTTTCCCCCCTGGGATGCAGAAAAAAAGAGAAAAAAGATAGAGAATAAAATTAAAGAAACAAAAGGCGGAGAAAGGATTTAACACGGGATAAAACGGAAGACAGAAAAAAAAGAAGAAACGGAAAATAATATAATCCGAAATAAGTTGCAGATTCTGTAATACATATTAACCCCGTGAGTTCCAAGATGTATGTTTTGTTGCTTCTTGCTACCTACAGACGATTCTAGTAAGTGTAGAAAAGCCCAGTATGAAAAGCCTCTCCTAAGCTGAACAGAATCGTCAGAAAGCAGCAGGAATTAAAAAAAGAAAGTCGGACTCTTTGGGTAAATGTGCTTCGAGGCGTGCTGTGTTGGAGGCAGAGAGGAAGTCGGGAGAGGGAACAAAAACCAAACAAGTGAATCTGCTTTTAAAAAATGAAAAAGAAATGCAGGCGTTGTCTCGTCAGCTTAGGAAACTGGTTAGCACCTCATTCTTAGGGATTTATTCAGTATATTACACATTATTTCCAAGAATTCTATAGTTTTTCAGTATCAACATAGTTCCAGTAATAAACAAACAGGAGAATAATCACTTGCCAGTTGCAAAAATATAATGGTAAGGATGAGATGCTACAGAATCACCATCGCAGACGAAAATTTGGTTCCTGGTCTGCCACGGAAGCAATAAACACGCCATTTCCCTCTGGGCCCGCTACACGGTTCCGTCCAACAACCTCAATATCCGGCAGGAGCGCATTTCAACTGTCGACGCGGAGACTGGAATGGGAGTCATATCAGAGAACACCGCTGCACAAGAATGCCGTTGTGGGTTTGGAGTGATCTCATACCCACCCACCGCCCAGCGAATCCTACACCCATCCATTCGTTCAGCCATCTCACACCCACTCATTCAACCATCACACAAATACCCATCCACTCAGTAATCTCATACCCAACAGGGTATCTCACACCCACTCATCCACTGGGCCATTTCACACCCACCTGTCCACCCAACTATCTCACACCCACCCAGTCACCCAGCAACCTCACACCCTTCCATCCATCCATCCATCTCACAACCACCCATCCACCAGACCAACTCACACACACCAACCTAGCCATTTCACACCCGCCTATCCACCCAATTATCTCACACCCATCCAGCCACCCAGCTATCTCACATCCAGCCACCAAACCATTTATTGAGACCTGGTGTTGAGACTGTTATATGACTATGTGAAAAAGGAGTCTCTGACTATGTATTGCTAACTGCACTTATAACACATTTATTACTAATGATAATTGAGAGATTATTAGATAAAAGAACTCAGCAATATGTAGCAGCTTCATGGAGCTAAAGGAGTTACATATTTAGATAAAAAATGTTGAGGAAAGGATACAGACTCATTAGCATATCAAGGTGGTAGTAATGAGGAAAGCCATTTACATTTTCCAAACGCAAGATTTAGGATTTCTTCATTTAATCAGTTCTTAATAAATGCTATTTGTTTCCCATTCCCTCAGGCCAGTCCCACAATCGTTCTTCTCTTATTTCCAGTAATTCCCAGCTCAGGCTTCGCTCGTCCCTTCCCCTGCAATGGTGCAATCACTGGTGGGAAGGGAGAAATGAAGTGTAAACATTACCAGAGCCAAGTGTTCAGCGCCGAGATTTGCTAAGGTAAGTGAAATCAGAAGTTCTGTTCAACACAGCAACTTACTTTTACTCATGCCACGTTTGGGATTGATGATTCCAGTACTAAATTATATTTAGTATTTGCTTAATAACATTACCTGCTTCAGCGCGCGCACACACACACACACACACACACACACACACACACACACACACACACACACACACACACACACACACACACACACACACACACACACACACACACACACACACACACACACACACACACACACACTGTCACTGCACTTCTTGCTTATTGTATAATATCACTGACAGTGAGTCGTCTACCCTGGTACTACTGCATTCGAATTTCTTCCGGTTCATACACGCTTCAACACCCCTTATTCTCTGTTGACAGAAATAAAAGAAAATGCATAGTAAAACAGAAGGCTTTTTCCTCCACTCTCTGGCCGTAAACCGTAGGGGAAGAGTGGCAGAATAATACCATACAGGCGTTGTATGCTTGAAAGAAATTTTACACGGATATTTTAGAGTTATAGTAAAAATATAACCACTAGTTATGTGCTTTTAAATAACAGCGAACTAAGCTAGTGAACACAGTCTTTGCCGTAGTGTTTTAAAGCAAGAAGTATAACTGCATTGCATAGTATGGCTAAGACTAGTCCGTGGCTTTCTAAATATTTGGTCAACAGTTACTTCCAAAACATTATTTCCGCAACATATATTTACAGGCGTTAATTAAGAGGATATTGTAGCAACGCTTCGCTGCAAAGTTCAAGGGCACTTCCGTGGGATTATTATCATAATCACTGTAATCTGTCCTTCGCTTTGGATGACAGTGGTTGATATTAGACTGAAAAAGATAAATGAAAAAGAGTTGACATGCTGTGACCCCGTCTTTTATATGTGTTAATAGCGGCTTCCTGGACGCTTACCCTATGTTCCTAATCTCATATGTAGAAAAATGCATTGTGCTGTCACAAAATTCTAATTCTGTAATAAGAAATTTAGTTCCCCAGACGTATCATCTTAAATTTATTCCATAAAAAATTAATAGGTTATCCATCTCAGAGCTGTTTCTAACTATATAAACTGCCTTTAGTGTGTATTGCAATGTTTGGTTACATTTTATATGTACAGTGTAACTAAAGCCATAGGGTGGAGTCTGTAAAGCTGCGATGGCAATAGTTTAGCATGTTTTCTCCATGCCAACATCTCCCCCTCGTCCCTCGCCTAACAAGCACCTCTCTTAAACCCCTCGCCAAATATTGACTTAGAGAATCACTAATATGACGGCTGCTGTTGCTGCTGCTGCTGCTGCTGTTGTGTGTGTGTGTGTGTGTGTGTGTGTGTGTGTGTGTGTGTGTGTGTGTATTCTGTGATTAAGTGGCGTACCATCACATCTGAAAAAAATTAAAGGTGGATTATCCTCTAGAAAATTACAAGTGAAGTCCACTATCCTCATGGCACAGTAGCTCACTGTCATTATAAAAATGTATATTCTGTAAATTGGGTAAGATCCTTAAAGCTACGACAACATGGAGGCCAACTTTCTCTCTCTCTCTCTCTCTCTCTCACACACACACACACACACACACACACACACACACACACACACACACACACACACACACACACACACACACACACACACACACACACACACACACACACACACACACACCTGCCAAACTTGTGGCGGACTGTGGCGCAAAAAGTTTCTTCGTCGATAAACATGCGCCGCTAATTGCATCTCCATTCCGTTACACACTTTACCTTCCGCATCTCAACTCCAAAACTTTAATCACGGGCTTTTTAACCAGCGCTTGAGTCTAGTGGTTTGTGTGTGTGTGTGTGTGTGTGTGTGTGTGTGTGAGTGAAAATTGTCCCGTAATATGAATAATGCTTCCCACACCTGGTCCTTCCAAACACCATTTATTGTACGTTATTTGGTCACTATTGAACTCTTGCATTGTCGTTAATATTTTTTCTCCAGTGTGTGGTTATTGACTCCAGTTCTGCATAATAATTTCCCGGTGCAACAGGGTAACACATGAAGCACTTGTGGGGTGATGGTAGTGGTGGTGAGGGCTTCATTGGAATGTTAGTGTTGTGAGTGGTGGTACTGTTGGTAGTGTAGATTAAGGTTCTGTGTAAGTATACAGGAGTACAAATGTATTTATAAAGACGTCGCCACGAGTTGGAAATATGGTGCTGTGGTATGGTGTCACTGCATATGCACGCTTTACAGTGCTGTGTCATGCGGAAACCTCGCAATTTCTGCAAAATACATCACCTAGTATAGAAAACTGTCATTCAGTAATGAGTTTTTATATCAGAATATAGATAGAATATTAATATCAGAATATAGATATTACTGATATTGAAAATAGCTTCGATTTTACCAAATGTAGTAACTGAAATATTGCGTCATGAAACCGTGGACTTGTTTTTCCAGTGTTAAGTAGGGCGACATCTGTGTGTGGAAGAGATACTTGGGTTTATAGACAAGACTGCATTCGAATCAGAACAGACAACATACAGCAGAGCATACAGTTTTAGCAACATTCAGATCCCCAGACTGTCCCCCTTCTTTAGCTGTGAACTAGTAGATTATATACGGATAGAAACAGAGAAGGGGCGGAAAAATTGAGAGAGAGAGAGAGAGAGAGAGAGAGAGAGAAATATCAGCAATCCATGACAAAGTCAGAGAGAAACACAGCGAGAGAAGCTATTGGCCCAATGAATCTGGCCGGAGCGATATCGTTCTCTATTGTTTAACCGGAGACTTAAAGGATTATGGCGGGAGGGAGAAACCGGGGTTGGAGAGAGAGAGAGAGAGAGAGAGAGAGAAAGGGGGGGGGGAGTCAAAATATACTGCGGGGAACATAAAGGGAAAAGGAAAATGAGTGCAAGAAGCTGTCACAAAACGGGCTACAAAATGAGCAGGAAAAAATATTACAGCACTGAATCTGCAGCGTCCAATATCGTCTTTTACCCGCTGAAAAGAGTATGGGGGACGTGAAGGAACGGGAAAAGGGAAGGAAAAGGAACGGGAGAGAGTAAAGAGAGGAAGAAGAAAATTGAGAGAGGAAGAGCAGGAAGAAGGAAAGACGGAAAGGAAGGAAACGTGGGAAATGGTGGAGATGATACGGGAAACTGTGGGAAAGGAGGAAGTGGGAGGTTATAAGGAAGGGAGCAGAAAGACGGAAGAATAAGATGATGATGAAGATAATGATGATGGTAAAGATGAAGAAGATGAGGATGAAAGGAAAGAAAATGCCAGAATGAAGGAGAATGGAATGTACAATAATGGATATTAAGAACAGTGAAAAGACTAAACACAGTAAAAGAAAGAAGAAAAAACCAGCACGAAGAAGGGTAAGGGGGTGAATTATCAAGGAACAGAAGAGAGTGACTGCTGTAACAAGGGAGGGAAGTTGAAAGGAAAAGAGTGTAAAAAGCAAACTAGAAGGAAGGGGAAAGCAAAAATGCTTTTAAGGCAGTGAAGAAGGGAGGAGAGGGATAAAAGAAGAGGGAACGGAGGTAAAGTTGGAGTAATTTTAGCAGTAAGATACGCAGACTGGGTAAAAGGTTCAAGCTGTGGCAAGACCTAATCCGATAAATGCAGAGGTCAGATGTAAGCAGCTCATTACGTCGGCCTTTTTCCGGATATATTACACTATTGTCCAATATATCTGAGAAAAGTTCGCTGCATGTATGGGAACCTCAGCCCCCTCCCCCTCCCCCCCTTTTTTTTTTTTTTTTTTATAATCCAAACGCTGCAAGCCAGCAAAATTCTTTCCGTTCAAAGAGAGTCAAACATTGGGGATAAAATTAATCAAGATCAGTACATTTCGAGATTCCCTCAGTATTCACCCAACAAACTGTGCCAGCCACAAGCCTGCTTTAATCTGACACTGTTCAGTTCTCGAGTTGTACTCAGTTAGACATTTACTCCTCAAAACAGCAGTAGTATCATCTGTCACAAAGGAGTGGAACTAAAAATGAAAAAGAACGTACAAATTCTGCCAGTCACAAGCTTCTTTTAATCTGACTCTGTTTCATTCTCAATTTGTACCCAGTAAGACTTTTACTTGTCAAAACAGCGATAATATCATCAATCTCAAAGGAGTGGAACCGAAAAAAAGAAAGAAAGAAGTACAGTAAAAGAGATCTAGTCACAAAATATCAAATGGATTATTGGAAGTATTACTATACAGTATAGGTATCTGTGTATTTCATTTCAGTGGAATACGTATTTTATTTTACTACTTAGACATGTGTAAGTCGTACTGTGTAATCAGTTACTTGGACGGCATCAGGATGACTCAACCACTCATTTCTGTGCATTGATATTTTTTGGTCTTGTGGATTGGCGATTAGGGCGTTGCAGTCTCAGAAAATGGACCACTTGAGTAACTCGTACAGTTAACGTCTAATTACTCTAAAACTGCATTCATTTGTAATACCTCCATTGACGTACTGTGTGAAGCTGTGTTCCGTTCAAGTAGTTTTCAATATGAAGTTAAATGATTGGACTGATATACCTGTGCTGAATTTGCCAGTTTTGTAGGTTGTCTTAAAACTACCAGTTCTTTGTAGTAAATGGCTCTACATTCATTTTCATAAACTACTTCACTTATTTTGCAGATACGAGTTTAAATTTATTTGAAGTTAGGTGTTTTTAGTGTTATTTCTTTCACTTTATTTTTATTGGCATTCTTCATGTACAGACTCAGTGTCTGTGTTTATTCTTATCAAATTCGTTGCATATTTCAGAGGTTAACAATATCTTATCACTAAAACAATTCTCTAACAGGACAAATGAATGTGTGTGTGTGTGTGTGTGTGTGTGTGTGTGTGTGTGTGTGTGTGTGTGTGTGAAAAGGGATGGGGGAATGGTTACGGGAGAGGCTATCAGGAGAGTGAAGGGGGTTAGAGTTGTTTACCACTCCAATCAGCTTGCAACCCATTACTGAAAAAATGCAGTTACGATCATCAAAGATTTTTTCAATTAAAAAAAAACTTTTTCTTTTCGTTTTGTTCGGGGGAGGGTCAAAAATGCGTTGTAAAAAAAATAGAGTCTGTAAAAAGCCTACATTCCGCCTCAGCCGCCAAACATTCACTAATATGAGATAATTAACCTCATTTGTTTCCTGATCCGAAAGAAAGAGAAAAAAAAGTTTGCCACCAAAGTCTCTTCATTATTTTATTTTACTACTGGTGTTTTATTATTATTATTATTATTATTATTATTATTATTATTATTATTATTATTATTATTATTATTATGTGTAGTAGTAGTAGAAGTAGTAGTAGTAGTAGTAGTAACTGTTGATACTGTTGCTCTGCTGTCTACAGTACACTATTCCAACCATTGTTCCATTGATTAGTGTTCTAGTAATCTTTCTGTAAACTGGAACCATAAGTGTTCAGTGAAAACATAAATTCTTAGTAAATGTGTTTAATGTATAATGTTTGATGAAAGTTTGCTGAGAGATTATTATATTGTTTGTTTTATAAATACTAGCAAGAAAACTCTGACATGACCCCGTTCAGTAGTGTTATGTAAGCCTCTTCTCCTCCAGGAAGTGTTATCTGTTATTAGAAAATATAGAATAGGTCAGTTATATTTCCCTTCTTTGTGGCTTTACTGTATATATATATATTTTTTCAGACTGATCATTTTGTCCATATACTGAATAGCCACGAAAATATAACGCATCCGTACCTCACTCCAGTATTGGTACAGAGTTTTATCTACCAAAATACCACCACCACCACTACTGCTTCCAACCACTACTACTGCTACTACTACTACTACTACTATTAATAATAATAATAACAACCAAAACATCTCGAGCAACAACAACTTTACAGCATTTATCAGCTTTCCTTCCACACTATTATATGTAGCACCTTCTACGGCATTCCCGTTTTCTCCTTGTCATATGCATTTTCCAGTTCCATCCGTGCCATGAATATTTTCCAGACTCTCTCACATGCTCTCTCTACTGTCTGCCTTCCTGAAAATATGCATACATCGGCAGCCGCTGCAGGAACCACACTATTCGTTGCTCTTCAGTTTGTATAATATTTGTCTTTATAATTTCTAACACTGTTTATCTATGTATCTTGTTATATTTCTTGATGGTGTTGCCTGTCACTGCGGTGTGTGTGTGTGTGTGTGTGTGTGTGTGTGTGTGTGTGTGTGTGTGTGTGTATCATGTCAACACTGTCTCCTTCAGAAATTGTGTACGAGTATTAGCGGGGGTGTCCAAGGCAGGAAGCTTTAACCGCAACGAAAAACAGTACGTGGCCAACATCAGAGTTGAACACACACACACACACACACACACACACACACACACACACACACACACTGAACAGATTCAAGATTCATGGGGTTATATACGAAACGACACAAAAGCCTGTTTAATTTTAAAAACTCGCTCGAGGGGGTAAATAAATCAACGCAGTATCGCTCTTCAGGCGCACTTGCTCAGATGTAAAGTGAAAAATAATCTCTGTTGCGTTCCGTGTTAGAGGAAATGGCCCCCACAGAGGATGTAAGGATGGCTTATGGAGTGCTTGCGAGAGAGAGAGAGAGAGAGAGAGAGAGAGAGAGAGAGAGAGAGAGAGAGAGAGAGAGAGAGAGAGAAGTGATGCAGGAGGAAATCTAAAAATGGAAGAGGAGCAGAAGAGAAATACTAATGAGAAGAGTGGTAGAAGGTCTAATATATGCTTAGGAATTGAAACTAATGTGAAACTGTAGGGAGAAAAACATAAGAAAGTAGGTACGAAGAATGGGAAAAATCCAAGTAAAATATTTCCGATACTGAGAAACCAGGAAAGATCACGGGAGAATATGGATAGAGCTAGAAAAGGAGAGGAATATCGGGACCAGAACCTGCGAACTGAAGTGGGTGTGCGTATACTTATACTACAATGTTGCACTGGTTTCGGAGATATGTGGATCGCGAACTTTCATGAGTATGAGGGTGGATTGAAAATATGTGGCAGACTGAGTAGGTGGAGTTCTGAACACTGCCTCACGGGGATTGCACCCTGTTGTGTCGTGTAGCGTAATATTTGGTCCCACTGGTCAAAGCGCACAATGCTGGACAATTTGTGGTTGTTATTGGAAGCCCTTGTGGAGCTCAGGATATTGGCGATGGTTCAGCGGTTTTGTTCACATATAACCTTGACCCCTCAGCGTATCTCCGTGTATCACCTAAACCAGTCACGGACGTTGCGTATATTCATGCCAGCTGTGTACGAGTAAATGACTGGCACCAAGTAGGCAAAATTTACTTGCGATATGAAGTTTCTGGACGGAGTTTCAACAGAGATTTGTGTGTCTTGTTCCTTGCCTTGGCAGGTACAGCTGTTATGATAAGAACATGTCAACTATATACTTGTTCGAGCATTATTCCTAAGGTTGACCCATGGGCGTCCCTGTGGTCTGGATTTTATGGCAAGCAATACTGATCAGTCCCAAGTCTGCTTAGCTCGCTGTGACGATATTAGCAAACTTTTCCAATAAGTCTAACCTTTGCTTCGGTTGGGTGGGAATGAGACAAACTGGGATTTCTGGCAGGAAAAAAACAAAAAAATGCCTTTCAAACTGTAGGCGAACTGGTACAAGAGGAAGAGATTCCAAGTGCTGTTAGTGGAGGATTTTAAGCAGTGTGGTTTGACCCTCTCGCAGAAATGCAGGGGCCATGGCGGATAATTCGCAGGAGTAGGTTTGGGTGGAAGATGGATACTGAAGATGCCGCACAAGACATCGAGATGGGTTCCCATGCTTCTGGGGAGTTTTCCTGCATTATGAGAGGAGTGCTGGATGATGAGATGGCTGGGGCAGATTGAGGGGGTGGGAAGGCTCTTGGTTATAGCGTGTTTACTCTTAACCTGACGAAGATCTTTAAATCTCTGCAGCTTAGTTGGTGGCCGCGTGTAGTTAGATTGGAGAGCCAGCTTGCCAGAACCCAAGGAGACTCATTCCTACCTCATATCAAAGGCTCATCGATGTCCATGCAGCCAAGACTTAGTAATTAAGTTTAGGGAGTGGTGCAGATATGTCAGTTGAAAACAAAAAGATCGTATTCGACCCTAGGGAGGCCATATGTGAAGTGGATCAAGTCAGTCATTTGGTGGAACATATCTTGTCGCAGTTATTCATTACTTGGTTCATCGTCTGCAGTGGAGTTTATGTAGTACGAAGCGTTCATGGTGATGCTTTGGATGCTGGTGACTGGTGACCAACTTAGTACTCTTGTGGCGTGGCGAAGTGTTGTGCATCATAGCTGTATAATGTGAGATTTGCAGCTGTAGACAAAATTACCATCATTTTTCTTCATAGCTACCTGAATTAAACAGAAGTTGCAAGATTATGGGTAGGGAGTTGTAATTAAAGGACTGTCTTCAATATATTTTCTTTATTTTGGCATTTTCATCAGTGTTTACTATATAAGTATCTCAGCTACCGGAAAGTAAATGTGACTGTATTTTTTTTTCTTTTTGCTGAAATTAAATACCAGCGAAGAAAAAGAAGGTATTGAAGAAGATGAAGATGATAATGAAAAGAAAACGAAAAAGAAAAGGAAAAAAATAAAGAAGAAGAAGAAAAAAAGAAAGAACAAAAGAAAGGTGTCCGCAATATCTCCACCTTCACCTCACCTCACCAAGATATCTAAAATAAGAACCCTGGATGACTCCCGATTGTATCAGATGATCACTGGTGGTGGCAGTGGTGGTGGTGATAGTGATAAGGGAGACTATTAGAGGTGGTGATGATGATGATGATGGTAGCGTCAGCGGTGGTTGTGGTGGTGTTGTTGTTGATGGTGGTGGTAGTAGTAACATCTGTGGTGGTGCTGGTGGTGAATGACGCTAATTGTAGTGGTGGTGATGGTAGTGACGGTAGGTTCTGCAAACGATGATGGTTGTTGGTGTCAGCAGTTGTGGTAACAGTAACAGTGACGGCAAAATACTCTTATCTCCTAAACCTGGCATAAAATTGCCATATCTTACATTTTTTCCATCTTATTTCTCCCTCCCCTCTCTTCGTCCTTAATCCTCTCCTCCGCCCCATCTTTGACGTAGGGCAACAGGAGAGGTGAGGAACGGACACGGGAACAAGAGAGACTGATTAAAGCTGTGACGCAGAGCCGGGGTCAGTGTAGTGTGGTGGTTTATGAGAGAGAGAGAGACGGGGGGGGGGGGTCGCTGCGCCCAATGAGAGAGGGAGAGAGCAGAAGACGGTGAGAAAGAAACATGGGAGACGGTGTGAGACAGGAATGCAAGTGTATAGCAGAAGAGAGAGAGAGAGAGAGAGAGAGAGAGAGAATCGGACTTGGAAAACACACACACACACACACACACACACACACACACACACACACACACACACACACACACACACACACACACACACACACCGTTGACGACCTGGGAAAGGGAATTGTAGAACGGTAAGGGACTGTGATGAACTTTGCTCCGACCACTTTAACTCGATTTAGAATTACCATCTCTCCACCTTGAATGCTGAGTTGTAAGAAGGGCATACACTTGTCACAAAAAAGTGCCATGGAAAGGGCGTAGAGCTGTGGTATTGTTTTATTCTTCCATAGAGTTAAGTGAAGTAAGCTGCAACAGGACGAAAATGCAACTAAGCTGAGGTGGATGATCTTAAAGCTGTCTGTAACAGTGACGTTAAAACTTTAGTCAGGGTGTAACTCTTAAATCTCTTAAACTGAAGTACACTGTCAGTCCAGAAGTAGAAACTTATATAATGCTGAATTAATGCCCAGGCTCCCATACCTCACTTTTAGCTGAATAATATCGCATAGCATTAGTTATAATAGTACTCGTATAATAGAGTTTTCTTCACTTTTAACGGTTAACAGAGACATTATTAATATTCTCATGGTACTGTGACCTACTCTATGCTGCATGGAATCATATGGCGTCAATGAATGTAGAATACTATATTGTCCCGACTTTGAGAATGATAAGAAATATATATAGTTATGTGCGTATGTATGTTTGTATGCATGGATGTGTGCCTGTCTGTCTGTCTGTATGGGAGGCTGAATGGTTGGCTGGATGGTTGTTTGTATATATGTATGTATGTATGGCTATATGTATGTATGTATGGCTGTATGTACGTATGTGCGTGTCATTAGCAGTAACAAGAACGTCCTCATATCTTGGTGACATACAATGGCAGTGTTCCAGGACAGTAATAGTTGCTCTTACTACCTAATGGCCGACATTAATACCTGTTGGCCACCCCATTCTTCTCCACCTCCTTCCTCTTCACACTCCCTCCCTGCTCACTTCCTCCCTTCCCTCCACACTCCCTCCCCCAGCACTTCCCTCATCCTTTGCACATTCCCTGACTTCATCTCCACAGTCCCTCCATCTCCTCCACGTTCCCTCTATCCACGCTCCTGCAGTCTTCTCCACACTCCATTCATCTTAACACCCCCTCCTTTTCACACTCTCTCTACCCCTTCCACACTCCCTCCCTCCACGCTTTATCTCCTCCATACTCTCTCCATCCACACTCCCTCTCTCTCTATCCACACTCCATCTCCTAAACTGTCTCTCTTACTCACTCCCTCCGCCGCCCTTTCCACATTCCTCCCGCCCCATCGCCGCCGTTCCAGTCGATGGCTTTTTAATATTCTGTGTGTCCTAGTCGGCTCTCCTGCCTCACATCCATTTGTTGTGCTGGATCATCTATTCCAGGGTTCTCCACCATTTACTACAAATAAAAGCTTTACCTGTGTGCACGACCATGTGAGTCTGGGGCCACAACAACAAAGACAGTAACAATAACAACAGTAGCATCATCATCATCGTCATCATCATCATCATCATCATCATCATCATCATCATCATCATCAACAACAACAACAGCAACAACAACAACAGTTATTTATCTTTCAATCCTCGAAAATTGAAATTTTGAAAAAAAAGCTTCTTATGAAATATTCAAGTAATGCTTTGTTTTGAAATAGCTTTGATTGAGAAATAGCTTTGTTTTCTCTGCCAATAAAAGATTCGATAACAGCTATAACTCACACTGATATTCCTCAGAAAAGCAAAAGCTAGAACCAAAGCTAAAAACTTCCCCTTGACGGCATTTTGGCAGAGCAGTTGACCGAGTGCAGACGGGGTCGTTCCAGCGCTAACGGAGATATCTTGCCACAACGAGAGAGAGAGAGAGAGAGAGAGAGAGAGAGAGACAGCAATAAACTTCTGTGGCTTTAGTTGCAATAAACTAATACGACTACAGTTGTCTTGATCATGAAACTGTTTAATCCAGAACTAGAAATTGGAATGGAAAAATATACTGGTGTACCTGAGAAGGCTTAAATCTGCTTTGGACGCGAATATAAGTGAAAGACTAATGATCCTCGTGGGGCTGATTGGCAATAGTTTTTCATTCATTCCCTTTTCATCAAACGTAGGGGAGTGGAAGCAAAGTTATCAGTACTGTACAACCTACACGTACCGAGTGTATTTGGGAAACGGAGATGGAATGTGTGTGTGTGTGTGTGTGTGTGTGTGTGTGTGTGTGTGTGTGTATCAGGTCAACATTGTCTCCTTCAGAAATTGTGTACGAGTATTAGCGCGGGTGTTTCTATGACATGTCAGTGGATTGTGCTGATCAGTGAATTTCGTTTTGGCATAATTAAAATAAACTGTTCTTTACTACAGCCAAGGACCAAATGCCATTTCTCTGCTCACTTAATCTCCCCTTCCACCAAAAAGACAATCCATTCATCTGTATATTGCCTGTACCAGTATATGCCTTGGATTATAAAAGATGGTACAACAATAGAATCTGGAGATATTTATGACCTCATCTAACGACAGTGTTTTTCCACAGCACATAACCACCATCCCACATACGCCATTTTACATCCGTCATAACATTCACTACAGCGATCACGGGATATGGCTGTGGGTCCTATTCTCGTTGGTAAGGGAGGTTTCCTGACATTTCTTCCTCAATGATTTGTTTTTGTCTGTTTCACTTTTGATATTCTCTTGGAAGATTTCGTAATACTTCTTTATTTTTCTTATTACACTTAGCTTTTGAGATTTGTGTCGACGTTAAGTAGACAAAAAATACACATGAGAAAATATTTAGGTGTCCCATTACAAAATCAATCGCTGAGGAAAAACGGCTACGAAGACTCCTCCCTCTGCATGGGATATCCTAATCTGAATTGTCTGTTATTTTTGGCTCAGGTAGACGAAGCCTTGTTGAATACAGCACCTTTAAACAAAAAATCAGCACCTCCATTTTTCCAGTTTCTGTAATCATCGACACAAGTTTTTTTTAATATTCAATACATCTTCCATTATACTCGGTCTGTTTTATTTCTGTGATCCATCATGGGAACTTAGCATTTCTTGCAAAATCAGCTTGTCAGAGCCTTGACCTACAACACTTGCACTCATAATAATTACAGTCCAAATTCCTCTATCCCTCTCCCTATCCTTCTCTCTACCTCTTAGTCGCTCATCTTCCTCACCACTTTCTTTCCTTCCCTCCTTTTCTGCCTCCCCATTAGATATCTTGGCAGAAATGTAGTCACTGGAAGTTTACTGTTTAACCCAAAATGGCATTAAACACAGAGAGAGAGAGAGAGAGAGAGAGAGAGAGAGAGAGAGAGAGAGAGAGAGAGAGAGAGAGAGAGAGAGAGAGATTTGTCCCATTCCTCTTGTTTCCACACAGGCAAAATCCGGTGGGACAATGGAGTGGTTCAAACATATATTTTACCTCGTGGATTATACAGCGCTATCCAACAATATACTGTGACGACCACCACACCACAGCCAGCTGAGAGGTGGGGGAGAGCTGCATGTGTGTGTGTGTGTGTGTGTGTGTGTGTGTGAGATCAGGAAAGGGAAGAGGTCGGAGGAAGGACTACGGACTGAGTATTATAGTTTTATTTTATTTATTTATTTATTTATTTATTTATTTTTTAGATACGAAAGGATATCTAGAAGCAGCAGCGTCCTCTTGTCTCTCACACTATTAAGATGCTAGGTACTTCACACCGTAGACTTTAGCGCCACAGCACCACACAAACTCACCTTCCCAAACCACACCACAACACATGCTCACCCTCCTACACACCACCACACAAACACCCTCCCACACCACACTACCACATAAACTCACCCTCCTACACACCACCACACAAACACCCTCCCACACCACACTACCACATAAACTCACCCTCCCACACCACACCACCACATTGTATTTGTTCTTTGATCCGGCTGTGCAGGTTGTTAGTCACGAATCATTATCTTCAAAATGAGTAATTACATGATGGTTTCACATTCACAAGTAAAAGTGTAAGCATTTTGATGTACCCCCCCAAAAAAAAGTTTCGCTTTTTCCTGCACCTTATCTTGTGTACGCGAGCATCGTGTCACTTGTTTTTCCCCAATTTTTAAACCGCCTTTGTTTCTGATATTGCCATGTTGTATCATGCTCCCCGGGAAGCGGCTGTGTGTGTAGAGCAGCTGTTGTGGTGGTGTGGTGCTGCATGAGTGGCACAGCTGGTGTCAGTGTTGTGGTGCTGTATGTTTGTTACAGCAGGTGTTAATGTATGCTACAGCCGGTGTCAGTGTTGTGGTGTTTCGTAGCTGTTTTGGTGTTGCCTGTGCGGTGCCAGTGGTCTGAAAGGCAAAGTGATGTACTGTATTTGTGAGGCAGCTGTTATGATGTTGTGTTGTTGCATGTGTGGTGCAATTAGTGTCACTGTGGTGTTGTATGAGTGATGCAACTGGTCTCAGTGTTCCCAAGGCAGGTATTGTGATCATTTTTATCCCTGTGTAGTGTGTGGACTCGCAGGCGTGGCTACATTCGCTGAATGTTTGTTTGTCCGGGTGGTTGAATACAGCCCCCTTGTGTCTCTTGCCGTGCAGCAACCTTATCAGTGTAGAGACCATGATATTGACAGCGAGGTGGAAGGAAAAAGATGGAAGTGGAGGGAGAAGAGGCCTTGAAGGTTAGGGGGCGGGCTGGGATGGATATTGAGGTGAAGTGTACGGATAAGGCGAGGTGATGCTACGGGGAAACGAATATTTGTAAACAACATAGAGTAAACGAGGGAAATTACTGGACATCTGTAGGATAAACTAGGGTGCAGGATGAACTGCGACGCCGTGAGTGTTACAGGACAGGAGACGGGTCGGACAGATAGTGGAGGTACTACGTAGGAGGCGGAAGGAAAAGGGTGGGTATAATTTCCATGTGGTAACTAGCGGCCTGCTGGTGTTTACAAGTTAACTAAGAAAAAAAAAAAACGCTCATCTCATTCTGTAAAGGATCTTATTTCCGGGCCTGTGGTGCCAGCGCTTTAGACGTACTTTTTCGCCATAACTGCGTGGGGAGAGGCGGTGGAGGCAGCAAAATAATGTAAAATGTAAGTGGAATAGGAGGGAGAGCGGCTGCGAGGGCACGTATGTATTTAACGACAAAAAGACTTGGGCACAGGAGAGAAACGTGGAGCAAAAGATTGCCAGTGTAAAGCCGTGTTGACATCTACACTTTTTTGCAGCAATTTAAAGCTAAAAGCAAATTATTTAATGTTTTTTTTTTTTTTTCTAATTTTATCGTCGGATATGGCCACGAACCAAAAGGTAGGCCGATTATTTTTTTCTCTCTGGTGAACATGACGAGTCTGGAAAATGTCCAAAGCTGTGATTGTCACACGGGTTAAGCTGACGTCACAGTGGCACATTGCCCCGAAAAGCTGGTCGAGTAACAACGCTTTGCTATTAGCAAACTTGTTTGGTAAGCTGCCATGTTGTTACACTGGCATCTTGGTGTCATCCTGGTAATAAGTCAACACATGCTCGCCGTAGCGAATCCCCAAGACAATGCCACACCAGTATATACTAAAAACGAATGTATGCGCATGAAGGTAATACTCACAGAATAAAGACTGTCTGAATTATCCTGAAAACCCACTCCGTAACACAAAATTCAGCGAAACATTCAACAGCTTATCATTCAGCAACATATCATTCAGTAGAATATACAACTTTACATTCTGCAACACAACATTCAGCTGCACAACTTTCTTCTGATCAATAATTTGCAGTACAACAATCAACATCATCACTTCCTGTAGCACGAAATTCTGCAGCACATTTTGGAGCACAAGAGCACTCTACAGCATAAGATTCAACACATACTGCTGCATAATCCACTCTGCAACAAACCATTCAGCTGAACAACATTATGCTGCATGACCCACTTTGCATTAAAGCATTCTATAGCATGATCCACCCTGCATCATAACATTCTACAGCATAACCCACTCGTTATCAAGACATTCTACAGCATGACCCACTCTTTACCACTTGTGCATGACCCACTCTTTGCTAAAGCATCCTGCAGCATGATCCACTTTCCACCACATAATTGTGCAGCATGACTCACTGTGCACCACTTCATGCTGCAGCATGACCCACTGTAGCAAAACATTCTGCAGCATGACCCACTATGCACCAAAACATTATGCAACATGACCCACTCTGCATCAGAACATTGTGCAGCATGACCCACTCTGCACCAAAGCATTCTGCATGATGACATACCCTTTACGAAAACATTCTGAAGGATGATTCACTCTTTACCAAAGCATTCTGAAACATCACCCATTCTTTACGGAAACATTTTGTTGCATGAAGCCACTGTGCACCATAACACACTACAGCATAAAATATACTCTGAACCAAAACATTCTGCATCGTGAATCCACTCTGTAGCACAAATTTCTGCAGAGTGATATACTGCAACACAATGCACTCTGCAATTCTGGCTACACAAGGGTCAGGACTTTACCGCTAATGAAAAAATATGGGAGGTGGAATTTATGTGAAGAGCCGCGGTAGTGTTGACTGAGTACACACAGTTTATGTTGGGCCGTGAGTTTGTGTGTGTGTGTGTGTGTGTGTGTGTGTGTGTGTGTGTGTGTATGTGTGTATGTGTGTGTGTGTGTGTGAGAGAGAGAGAGAGGGGGGGGAGTTACAGACGACCCAGACTTTATGGTTCTTTCTAGGTGGGCCAACTTTAGACTCATTATTTGATTGCCAAAGTTTCCAGGAGAGAGAGAGAGAGAGAGAGAGAGAGAGAGAGAGAGAGGCGCTTGTGAGTGGTATTGTGGGTGTGGGTGTGGGTCTAGTGTAGGTGAAGAGTGACTGTAGGTAATGGTATAGAGTTTTTCATGGCCTGCTTTGTCCACTGTCACAAGGCCTAAAATTGTCATCTCTCACTCCTGAACACTAATCAACAGGAAGAGATTAGCACTAGAAATTGATGCTAGTCACGAAAAAGTGCTGTGGACAATATTCTTTCTTCTGTCACTGTGCTGGAACAAGTTGTGTACACTGGAAAATGGCGCTATATCCTTTTTACTTTAACTTAACCTGATATTGTCCCATCTCATTACTGAATGTTGGGCTGGAATAATAGATGAATATTAGAATAATCTTTTTGTTACTAAGAGGTGCAGTGGAAAGGATGTAGAATCCATTGATATATTGTGCATAAAAAAGGACGAAAATTTGGACCCACTTAGGAAAAAATATATATCTAAAGTTACACAGAAATTTTTTGGAAAGGATATACAACCGTAGTATTCCCTAAGTCTGCCACGGAACTACAAGAAATAAACTGCAAATTCATGAAAAATTTCCACCAATTTCAGGTGAACCAACTATAGTGATGCTGTGAATATTGTTGTGGTGTGAGAGTGGAGTGGATATTACTGTGATGAGGGTGAAGGGAGAATCGTTTCAAGTGTAGTGGTCTTGGAATAAGTGTAAGAGTGTTGATATTGGTGCCTCGATGGTGTAGAAGGGAGAATGCCAGGTTACGATGGTACTGGTATTGTGGTGGTGTAGGGCAGGGCCGGAGTTGGTATTTATATAGTAGTAATACCTGTGTGTTTGTTTTGGACTTGTGGTTAAGTGGGTAGTATAGGTATAATAGTGATATTTTTACTTAATTTTATTTATTTATTTGTTTCTACCAGCAGTCTTCCACTGGTGACAAAACGGACAGATGCCTGTATATTTCATTATCATACAGCAATTCGTTTTCGTGTCTCATTCAACCTTCACCTTACGTCATGAATACACATTTTATAATCTCGTCATTTACTTACATTGCCACATTCCCCAACCTAGCTACACTGTTTCCATTGTTAATTTTCAGGTAACGCTGCACGAAAACATGAGCATTACTAAAATAATTTCAACCACACACTAATATACAGTTGAATTCCACCCACGTTCCATTGCTCGTAAAAATTCTCTCCTCTGAGCCCGGCCCAGCAAGTTACTTTTCCCGTAAGAGGAGAGAAAATGAAGGAAAACCAGGAATCCGCGAACGAGGCTAAAATATACCAATGATATCTCGCAGCTCCCTCTCCTGTTATGTAATCCAGACTCTTGCACTGTCTCCCTGCCAGTTCCTATTTTAGTTTTTCACGACCCAGTTCACGATTCCCATTTTTACCGTGTCAGCGAGTTACAGCTGCCACAAACAACAGCCTTGTCTTATGGTAATATTATGAAGCATCTTGGGCTTAAGGTGTGTATAATACCGCGTAGTTATTTCCTAGTCTTTTCTTATATAGCGACCACACACTTTGCAGCGAAATTAGACTGCCGAAGTAAAAGAATAAATGAATAAATAAATAGAAAAAAACGCTGATAACACTTTACCAGACATTTATCCATCGACGAAATTTGTGAAAATTCTTAATAAATAGGATCATAGTTCCTCAGCCCTCCTCCTCCTCCTTCTCTCTCTCTCTCTCTCTCTCTCTCTCTCTCTCTCTCTCTCTCTCTCTCTCTCTCTCTCTCTCTCTCTCTCTCTCTCTCTCTCTCTCTCTCTCTCTCTCTCTCTCTCTCTCTCTCTCTCTCTCTCTCTCTCTCCTGTTTTAGCTTTGCATGACCCCCACTTTTACTCTCGGGCATTGGATAGTCGGTGGTGTATTGGTTAGGACTAGCTCACACCTGGAAGAACCTGAGGTCGATTCAAGAGCCGATAGGACTCATGGACAGTCTTTTCCCTCCCTTTTCTCGGTTTACCCGAAAGTACCATTTGGTACCTGGAGATAACGTAGACGATTGAGTGTCGAATTCTAAGCGATGATTGATAAATAGTAAAAATATTTGTCTGACTTAATGACCTTCGTGAACTGTATAGGCATTCATCATCATAATTATTCTCTCGTCGTCGTCGTCGTCGTCGTCGTCGTCCTCCTCCTCCTCCTCCTCCTCCTCCTCCTCCTCCTCCTCCTCCTCCTCCTCCTCCTCCTCCTCCTCCTCCTCCTCCTCCTCCTCCTCCTCCTCCTTTAACACACGTGTCAAGTAAAAAATGATAAATGGGAGAACTTGGAATATCAGAATTGTAAAAGAAAAAATGAAGTGAGAAGAAGAAGAAGCACTTGAGGGGAAGAACCGCATGTGGAAAAAATTTGAAGGAAATAGAAATGGATGAGGGGATGGTTGGAGAGAGAAAGACCTAGAGAGAGAGAGAGAGAGACGTATAAAATGTATTGGTATTTATATCTGTCTGCTTTTGTTTGATTTTTTGTTGCTTGTCAGTGTTAATGTTTTTTTGAAACTCTTGTCTGGATTATTCAGTGTTTGGTGTGGCTGTTCGTGCTTGCTTGGATGTATAGTTTTGCCTGAATTGACAGTTTTATGTGTGTGTGTGTGTGTGTGTGTGTGTGTGTGTGTGTGTGTGTGTGTGTGTGTGTGTGTTTGTGTGTGTGTGTGTGTTTGTGTGTGTGTGTGTGTGTGTGTGTGTGTGTGTGTGTGTGTGTGTGTGTGTGTGTGTGTGTGTGTGAGAGAGAGAGAGAGAGAGAGAGAGAGAGAGAGAGAGAAATATCCTGGCGCGCGCCTTCCTCTGTTTCCATATTACGTCGGGATGATTGCGTCCGTGTGTGCGTGTGCGTGTGCGTGTGTATGTCTGTGTACGTTTGAGTGCGAGTGTGAACTTGGTAGAGGTTTAATATTAAGATTCCCGGGATACGAACTGAGTACGTTTGGTGATTTTCTGTGTGTGTGTGTGTGTGTGTGTGTGTGTGTAAGAGAGAGAGAGAGAGAGAGAGAGAGAGAGAGAGAAGCACCCAGAATGTTGTGGAGCAAGTTGAAAGGAAAAAAGAACACACACACACACACACACACAAAAATATGGTGAGGAAGAGAAATTCTGGGGAATGATCAAGTAAAAAGAGGCTTGTGTGTGTGTGTGTGTGTGTGTGTGTGTGTGTGTGTGTGTGTGTGTGTGTGTGTGTGTGTGTATACCTGAATGTGTGTGTGTGAGAGAGAAAGAAGAGAGCAAAAGAATGCGGAAAGATACACCTGAGTACAGAGAACGTGTGAAGTGTTTATTGTGGTGCTATTATATCTTCCGGGAAGTGAAAATGAAGAGGTTAGAAAAATACGGAGTAAATGCGAAGCAGAGAGAGAGAGAGAGAGAGAGAGAGAGAGAGAGCGAGAGAGAGAGCATCGAATTCCCGGTATTGTACGTGACTGCAATATCAAGAAAACAGAGGCGAGAGCAGCGGGATAAGACAGAAGGAAAGGAAGGAATAGAGGGATGTGGAGGTACACTGTATAGAGGAGGAGAAGAAAGCGAACGCAATGATGGGGGAAAATACAATGATACTTCAAGGGTAGAAAACCTGAGAGAAGGGAAAGACGCGGGAAAGGAAACGTAATTACAAGTAGGATTAGTTCATTAGCCAGTCACACAAAAGGTAAATTATTACTAGTTGTTCATACTTTTTTTTTTTTTTTAACATAAAGCCTATATTTACATGATATTCTTTAGTGTGATTCAGTGGATGTTGATAACAATTTTTGTCCGAAATATGTGCTTTTGACTATCCAGTTTCGATAATGGAAATAAATGCTTCCATTGCTTATGGTTTGTTTTGGGAATTTTCAAATGGATGAGTAAATGGGGAGTGTGTCGTCCTGTCTCGGCTACCTCCCTTTCCTTGGGGGAAGCAGCCTAGGTATATAGATAGATAGAGATAGATTTCCATTATGTGTTGTATTACCCGGTGTATATAAATTTGTTTTGCTAAATGTTCATCTGTCATTTGGGTGTAGGTAACTGCTAATCCAGACACAAAGAAAAAGACAATTGGGATCTATCTATTCATCTATCTACCTCCATCTGTCTATCTATCTACCTTTATCTATCTGTCCATCTGTATGTCTTTATTATGTGTGTGAATGTGTGTGACTTTGTTTTAAATAACACTTCCTAATTTTTGCCGTGTATTAGGCTTACAGCAAGATTGAACCCGATAAAAAAAAAATTCTGAGTGGGCACAGCACTTAAGGCCGCGAAGTGTTTATCCTGACCCGTGACCTTAACATTTTATAGCTTAAGAAAAGGAAAAAAAATCGAATAACTTCCTCCCAGTCCCGCTGGCACTGTATATGGTAAGGCCTATACAAATAAATTAGGTGTTCGGGAGATGTTTTGCAGATATATATACACAAAAGCATAAACAGAAAATCTTCAGCGTCTCTAACGATACCCGAAATATCCTGGAGGTGGTTCCTGAGTAAGGAGGTATGAGTAATGATGCTTGTGTATGCTTGACTCTTCCTTATAAATGGTTTGCTTTAGCCTCTACATAGCTCATCTTCTGCAGCTAATTGCCCTTGTTGGTGTGTGTTCATTTTGTGACAAGTGTGGATGCATGATTTCTGTTTCTGGCGGCTTGAATATGTTTCCGTGTGTGTGTGTGTGTGTGTGTGTGTGTGTAATTCACCGGGTCGGTCAGGATCACTTGATGGTCGTGATCGTCAGCTTTTACCCTCCCGGAAGGGAGCTGAGAGCTCATATAGTCCGATCTAAGGGCAAGGCTGTGACCTTCACACACGCACACACCCGTCCCCTTGCTCGAGGGGGACAGTAACCACCCGCTTCGTCAGTGAAACTTTTCGGAACCTGAGCGAGGCGCGAACTCCCGTCCACCAGTTGGCAAGCGGGAACGTTACCACTGCACCAGCGAGCGGTGTGTGTGTGTGTGTGTGTGTGTGTGTGTGTGTGTGTGTGTGTGTGTGTGTGTGTGTGTGTGTGTGTGTGTGAAATATCCTAGTGCACCTTTTTATCGGCTTTCATACTGTGTCGAGAAATTGCTCCTGTGTGTGTGTGTGTGTGTGTGTGTGTGTGTGTGTGTGTGTGTGTGTGTGTGTGTGTGCTTTGATATTAAACTTCTTCAACTTGAGGATGATTGTCTCTTTTATTCTGGCAACCATACATACGACTGATGCATATAAGGAGCCCTCTTGTAATGTATGTCACTGAGAAAGAAAGCATCAACAAATCGTTAAGCTTCAAGCAAAGTTGGAATGATAGAGGGAGGAAAGGAGGAGAATTGGTTGGTGAGGAAGCAAATTTCAGATGAAGGAACGTGTGAAAGAGTGGGCAGTATTTTGGGGCAAGGGACAATCACAAACACATACAAGAGCGGCTGAGAAAGAAAACGCCTAGAATATTTCCCCAGAATACGACACGCAACTTTCGATTTACATCCAAGTCCCAATTCTCCCTTTCTTGTAACACACAGAGTGGGTTATGCTACAAACCAGGGAATGCTGCAGACTGAGGCATGCTACAGACTATGGCAGGCTACAGACTGGAACATGCTACAGACAGTGCATGCTACAGACTGGGGCATACTACAGACTGGTCATGCTACACATTAGGGCATGCTACAGACTGAGGCATGCAGCAAACTAGAGCAAAGGAGACTCTGCCCAAATGTCCCGTGTTTTCCCCGGAATTCGAACTTAGATTCTCACACTTGCTTGACGAATTGGCCTCCGGTTATATCACTGCTACCCCGAGAGTCTTGTAGTGAATGTGCTAATGAAGGATAGAGTTAACTCCTCCAGTATGAAAATTAATCTTAAAGTGAATAAAATCACTTGAAGATTATATGTTTTTGTTTCAGAGAGAGAGAGAGAGAGAGAGAGGAGGGGGGGAGGGGGAGGGAGCGGTAAGGTCTTAGAAGGGTCCACCAAAATAAAGGGCTCGTCTTTGTGGTATAATAAAAAAATAAATACCCTTCACGAAGAAACAAAGATGATTTGGGCAAGAGAGAAGCAAAAATTAATTACGAAGAAGAGAGAGAGAGAGAGAGAGAGAGAGAGAGAGAAAGATATACTCGTGCATCATTTACGCAATAGAAGTAAAGCAGAGTGCGAGTAAAAATAACTGAAATGGTTGCAGTAACTATTTTTCAGCAGTGTGCGAGAGATAAATGTGGGAGGGAAGGAGAGAAAGGAGTGTAGAGATCTGAAGGTACAGTGAGTGTGAGGGAGGGTGGAGGACGAGAAAAAGGTAGACGGACTGATAGTGGAAAAATACAATGAAACTGTGAGGGTGGAACACAAGAGATAATGGAAGAGCGAGGGAAGTAAGACACGGGAAGGGAAGTTATATTTCAGGTAGCGTTAGTTCAATGGATACTTAAATAATCGCATAAATAACTAGATAAAGCAAATAAATTAATTAAAAAACAATAGCTTTCATAGCAACCTTCCCTTTTGCTCTGTTTGTCTGAAATTTAATCCATACCATGTTGTTGTTGTTGTTGTTGTTGTTGTATCACACTCATCTTGCTGTGAACACAATGCCCTGCAAGAATCCGGTCACTTCAGCCGTGTGCTCCCAGAGATCTTTTGTTGATTTTACGTTGGTGTTTGTGCTGTGATAATAAGATGCAAACGTGAGTGTATTGTGGTGTGAGAGGATGCAGTAAAGGTAGGGAAGAATGGACTGTTGTTGTGTTCTATGGTTCACTTACCCAAATCTGACGAAGATCTCTAAAAACCATTTCAGCGCGGTTGATGAACGAATGTAGTCAGATCCGAAGGTTGATTTGATAGGCAACCAAGGACATTCATTCCTACTTCGTTACTAAGACTCATAGATTTTCATACAACCACGATATTGTATTCAAGTTGTGAGCTTAGCGTGGTGTCTTCAGGCGAAAATAAACCGAGTGTAACTGTAACGTGAGACAGTTTAGTCAATTCTGTTCCCTTTTAGCAAAGATTCATTAGATTTTACTTTCTGCTTCAATTATATACTGAATATGAAAGGTTTGCTCCCCGGATATCAAAAACTAACAGGAAAATATTTTGTCAGCGTACTTGGTCACCTCTGTGCAAATTTCACGCTCCCTGCTCAAAGAGTACTAGAGATATCGGGTGTAAAATCAAGCTGCCAGAATTGCAAGTAAAAGACCATTCAGTGCGTTCCGGTGTAATAGCCGGTGAGAGAGAGAGAGAGAGAGAGAGAGAGAGAGAGAGAGAGAGAGAGAGAGAGAGAGAGAGAGAGAAAGAGAGAGAGAGAGAGAGAGATACATTTCGAGTGAGAGGGAGGAAATAGCATACTGTTGGAGAGAGGAAGGAAGAGACTGCATGAACATAGGAAACATTCGGGAAGAGAGAGAGAGAGAGAGAGAGAGAGAGAGAGAGAGAGAGAGAGCTATGTAATTCAAGTGAAAGGGAGGAAATAGCATACTGATGGAAAGAGGAAGGAAGAGACTGCATGAACAAAGGAATCATTCAGGTGAGAGAGAGAGAGAGAGAGAGAGAGAGAGAGAGAAGGAAAAGAAAAGAGAGATGTCCAATAACGAGGCCTTGCGAGGCGGAGGAAAGTGACGACCAACAAGGGGAAAATTCCAAGAGGCCAGGAAGACCATGAAGAAGAAGAATAGGCGAGGAGGAAGATAAGGGGAGATAGGCGGTAAGAAAGACAGTACGAAATAGGCGATGGGAATAAAAGAAGAGAAATAAGAGAAGGAGAGATAACGGTAAACAGAAGAAAAAGAATATAACGTGAAACAGAGGGGAAGAAAGATAAGCAAACAGGCAGGGAGAACAATAAAGTGAAACAGACGATGAAAATGATGACACAAAGGAGGAGAAAGAGCTAAAGAGGAGAGAAGGGATAATATAGAACCTGCAACGAGAAAGACGACGCGAAGCAGACGGAGAGAACGATGAGGCAAAATAGAAGAGAAAAACAACGCGAAGTAAGCCAGGAGAAAGCCAATATGAAATAAAGGAGGAGAAAGATAACATGAAGTAAAGGGAGAGAAAGATAAATGAGGTAAAGGATGAGAAATGTAACCCTAAACGGGGAAGGAAGTACATAACCCGAAGAGTGGGAGAGGAAAGATGATGCCAATTAGGGGAGAATAAAAATAGAGAAATATGAGCAATAAAGAAGGGTTGTATTTTATTCTTGCTACACCAGGCGAATATTTCTAGTTTAAGGGATATCTCTTACAGTGAAGGGGTTAATGAAGGCTGTGTCTAATCCCTTCACTTCGAAAAATCTCTCAAACAAATAGGTCTCTCCAAGTTTTACACCTTATTTCCCATCAGGTGCGTAGGGGCTCAAGGCTAGGCTACTCAGGTCCAAGTACAGGGTGGTCCATATATAACACTCCACTTTCACTCCGCCGGGTGATTTCTCGTGTGTTGTAGGGACGGCTAGTCAGTGTTATCAGTATCCACCCTGCATCATTCATTCATATCCTACTCCCACCGACACAACCACGTCCACATTAGCCGACTGAGCGGTCCACACAAGATACTGGTACGTGTGTTTCAAGTGGAGCGCTGTTTACGTCTCTCCCTTTAATTAAGGCAAGAATAACCAGTCATTCTTCTCTGAGCAGCAAATATATGAGCAATGAAACACAATCATTCCTTGAATTTTAACCCTTTATTGGCCACATCTGGCTGCAGTGCCTTAAATTATTAGACTAACAGATATTTATTTTTTGATCATTGGTTTAGGAAGTACTGGGGAAAAATTTGTGAGCGCTCAAGTGGGGAATTATGACATTATTATTATTATTATTATTATTATTATTATTATTATTATTATAAGTTTAGGAAGTACTGGGGAAAATTTGTCAGGGCTGAAGTGGGGAATTATGATGGTCCCTTCAGCACTTTTTCAGCTACAGGAAATAAGGTCGGGGGTACAGAAGGTTTTATACAGACCTAGTATATTAAATTATAGCTCGTAAAGGCCAGGGGTCGTAATGCAGGAACTCGTTTATGGCAATTTATAGGCGGCATTTGCTTGCTCGAGCCGGGTCACACTTTCCTCATTACATCTTTCCTCTGACATATACCTTCATTTACTGTTCCATTTGTTAGTTCATTTATTAAATCATTTACATTGGATGAAATCTGTCAAGTTTATTTTTGCTGGTACCAGTCGACTTTCTCTAGCTAAGGACAGTCCTATTTTTTTTTTTTCCAAGTGGAGGACAGTGAGATTACCAGCCTCTTTAAGTTACCTACGATCTGCAGAGAATATGAAGGTAATATTCTTTCCCCTTGTCCCATGCTGAGCCTGAGGGTCCCATGGGGAGATCTCCCTACCACGGCGAGGGGAGGTGGACCGGGGAAGCAACAGTGATATAATAGGAAAAACATTTTTAGTTAAAGCCGTTTCATATATTCTCTGGTAGCTGTGTTTCATAATTACGTAAATAGGATAAGCGTGTGAGAAATATATCCATGGGCAGAATTATAACGGCATGACTACCTAATGTCATTACTTATTTATTTTTCTAACTTAAGAACCCGGCTGGTCTAAACAGGCCTATCAGAGAACTTATTTTAATTTTATATCGCATTCTGTTCGAGGATGATTCAGCTTAATACATGAATAAGTACTGACAATGTCGGCTGTTTGGACTGCAGTTCGAAGGTGAGGACTGATCAGTTTTATTTATTTTTTACTTGTTTTTACTTATATATTTTGTCTTGTCACCATACAGATGAATAAATACTTTAAATTACAGTACCTAGCCCAAATGAACCTCTATACCCATTTCACTCTAACTTGGCCTAAAATTGCCATCTTTTCATCTTGAATGCTGAGTTGTATCAGTAAATTAGCACTAGAATATGGTGCTAGTCAAGAATAAGTGTCATGGAAAGGATGTAGAGCCTTAGCATTATCATTTTGTACCACTGAGCTGTGTTAAAAAATGCAAAAGGACGATAGTCTGATCCATGTCAAAGTGATAGAATATAGTGCCACATCTGTCAAAGGCTGGGAACTCCAAAGTCAGAGGGAAGGTTAGGGGTGTGGGGTAAGAAGATCAAGAGGGGGTGAGAGGATTAAGGAAAGGGAGATGAGTGAGCGGAAGGATTAGTCAGAACTTTGCTCTTTCCGGGTAAGGCAAAAGTTGCTGATGAAGACTAACAGCTTGGACGAAGAGTTAGATTGAGGGGCTGAGGAGTACCACAAACCTGATTATTTTGAGTTAATTTTATTTTCTAATGTCCCTAATCGGAAATGAAATTTTGCACATCAAGGTAATTTCTGTGGAAGTAGAGTAGAGGGAGTGGCAATACGAACAGTTATTCAACTTAACTTGGTGGATATTTTCGTCCTTTTGCAGCATACATTCCTTAGCTCAGTGGCAGAATAAGACGTGCCACGGCTCTACATCCTTTCCATAGCACTTCTTTATTACTAGCCCCATCTTCTAGTGTTAATCTCTTCCTTTAGCTCAGCATTCAGGATAGAGAGATGCCAATTTTACGCCTAGTTAAAGGGAACCGAGAATAGGATGTATCAGGTCGGTGGGGAGACAGTCTGCAGAAGAAGGTTGGTAGTGAGAGTTGGCAATATCTTTACCCTAGAATATACAGCAGAGAGCTGAAACTTTATCCCTATTGACTCTACGGAGGTCATTTATTTAGAAAGTGTATAACATCCAAGTCCAAACCTTCCCCTAGAAAGCATCACATAGAAGTCAGTTTACATATACTTCCCCAAATGTAACTCTGGGGAAACGGACAAGGGAGAAACAAAATGAGTCCACCAGCCTGACCCGTGATGTGTTCTGAGAATTACTTTACCTGCCGATTCCGAACCATGATATCCGCCTGAAAATATGCAAGGTAAATGTGATCCTGTCAACCTGTGCTGTGTTATCCATCTCTGTTTGTGTCCTGGTGCTTATCTCCCTGTCCGGCCGTTTATATGTTGCCTCTCTCTCTCTCTCTCTCTCTCTCTCTCTCTCTCTCTCTCTCTCTCTCTCTGTCATGTCTGGCTATCTGTTTCTTGCTCTTTCTCTATCAGTCTGTCGCAGTCTCTCTCTCTCTCTTTGGTTATCTGTTTGTTATTGTTCCCTTTTTGTCCCTCTGTCTGTCTCGCTGTCCATGTGCCAGTGCTGTCTCCTTGTCTGTCTTTGTCCATGTATCTATTCATAGTTGCCCCCACTTCGTTTATCTCCATTCGACTGTCGCTTATGTCGCTAGTTCCTCTCTATCTGTCTCTCTCTGGCTGTCTGTTTGTGTCTTTCTGTCCGGCTGTGTATCTGTCAGTGTCCCCCCTCAGCCGTATATCTTGCATATTACCATCCCTTCTCACATTAGTCAAGCCTTTTTTCTGTAACTTCCTGTGCACATCACTCCCATCCTCCATTTCTCTTTCGCACATTCTCTGCATTTCCCCTCTTCCTACACAGTTCACCCCAGTTCTTTGACTCCCAACATCGCTTATTCCCCTATACCTTGATGCGAAAACGCTTTACTTATTTCTTGTGTTGTTCCACTGATCATCCATTGTGAGGGAGTATATACGGTGGAAATATAAAGACTATGGCATCAAACTTTAAGTGATCCAGCCTTAGTGCACAAGTTTCCTAGGTCTCTCAGTACACCTAAACGAGTACAGAGACGTCCTATGTTTTTCTTCAGTTTGACGGTCGTAGAAAATTTTATTCATCTAAGGAAAGACCGCTAGAGGTGAAAAGTGTAGAAGCAATGGCGATGCGTTATTTAGTTTTTAGATTAGTACCGACAGATTATCTAGTTCGGGTTAGGGAGATCTGTTGTAGAAAGTGGTTAACTATTGCTACTGGAAGGTATAGTTACTGCCAGTGCCGTGCAGTACTAGGGACCTTCGGAGTGTATAAATGGTGACATGTGAAGGTAAGTGGTACGTAGGAGAAATGCTGGACCTTAGGGAACGGGGTATCAAGTCTATGTCGAGATGTCGAGGGTCGAACATATTATTAAAAACAAAATATTTTGGGCTGCACTACCACCTGCTCGCAGATCATACCTAGATAAGTGTGTGTGTGTGTGTGTGTGTGTGTGTGTGTGTGTGTGTGTGTGTGGAACGTGCCTGAGATAGAGTTCATTTAAATGTAATGCCTGTGTGCATGTCTGAGTGCAAGGCAAATATCCTCCCGCACGCAATCCACAGCTTCCACACGGCGTAGGAAAAATTGTGTCCGCGTGTGCTTGCAGATGTGTGTGTGTGTGTGTGTGTGTGTGTGTGTGTGTGTGTGTGTGTGTGTGTGTGTGTGTGTGTGTTGCTGTAAGAGCGACACAGAAGACAGTCGGGATCCGTAATGAGATTTCCGAGATAAGAATGAAGGGGGCCTTGTGTATGTGTGTGTGTGTGCGTGTGTGTGAGAAGAGCTTCGTCTTTGTTCTTGTGTGTGTTCGAATGTGCTTTTGTGAAGGAGTAGAAAGAGCAAAGAAGAAAGGAAGTAAAGATATATTATCATATGAACATTTCTGAATCAGTGTGAAGTGCTTTTACTTCTACAAGAGAGAGAGAGAGAGAGAGAGAGAGAGAGAGAGAGAGAGAGAGAGAGAGAATACCAATAGGAGATAAGGAAAATTGAACATAGGAAGGAAAGGTGAAAGGAGCAGAGGAATCCAGAGATAAGCGCGGAACAAGGGAGGAAGAGCAAGTAGAAGCACTGAGGAAGGAAAACTATGATGACACTGTGAGGCTGGTGCACGAGAAAGGTAGAGCGCAAGGTGAAGTTTTCCTCCTCCAGCAGTCCACCATCCACATTTTGGGGATAAGAAGGGAGCTAAGGGACGTTTGTATACCAGGGCAACGGAATCGACCATTGGTATCGATGCCACTGCGAGGCGTCCCCATCCAGACGTAAAACACGGGGAGAGGAAACTGCATTCCAACATGCAGGGCTAGTTCAGAGTGTTGTTGAAAGAGAAGCTTTGAGAAAGTTAAGCTACTCTGACTTTCAGTTCCGGCTTTGGCAGTGCTTCTAGTTCGCAAACCTTAACTTGGTGGAGATTTTCGTCCTTTTGCAAGTTATTTTTCGGTGCTTAATGGGAAAATGACACAAAACTAGAGCTTTATATCTTTCTTATAGTACTTTTTTGAGACTAATATCATATGGTAGTGTTAAAGTCTGTTGCGACTCAGTAGTGAACAATACAACGGCTCTACATCATTGCCTTGGCACATTTTCGTGAGTAACATCATATTCTAAGGTTATTTTATATTTAACATCACCATTCTGAATAGAAAGATGTAAGAGCTGAGATATGATATTCAACCTGACCATAAAACAGCCAGAGAAAATGACAAAAATGTAGTCCTTCCCACTGTGGAACAGCGTAGGGGAAAGCGGTGTAAGGGGGAGATGTACTGTTAAGTTTTTCAGTCCAAGAGCATAATTTTGACTTATATTTTTACCACTATCCAACGATTTTGTTCAGCTTACCACAATCCCTGGTTGTGAAAGGGTTAATATCAGCTGTATCTAACCCAACCAGTTCGGAAATTCCAGACTGAATAAAACAGAGCATAAATAACAAGAATATAATTAAAACTACTTCATGGTGCTGAAGTGGATAAACTGAACACAGGAGACAGGAGGAGTAATGGGAAGCAACTGGACTGGAGGAGAGGAGGGATCATTACATAAAAAATATCGAGTAATTGAGGAGTAGAAAGCTGAGGAGATGTGACGAGCAGTAGTGAAAATTCAGAGAGCATTCTAACCTTCTCCAGTGTCTGGTTAGGGATATATTGTGTCGTATTGTACATGGCTTAAGGGGGTTCATTGTATTTGATCTTCATTTATTTAGCTTGTTCCACCCTAGACCGTTTTAATGCCGAAATACTTTGTACCAATTCCATACAAGAGGATACTGAGGCGTAATTTGCAAGATAAATCGCTAAGGATAGGGTAATACAAAGCCTCCTATGTCACCTAGAATTAGACTATATTTTTTGACACCTCTTTCTTTGGTGAAGGCAATAGATTAACACTCTTAGTTCAATTTGTGGGGTCTAAAGTCACCACAACTCCCACGTAGAGACTCAACAGCGATTAACTGGATGACAAGATGAGCCCTCAGGATTATCACGAAAGCAATATCACCTCACTGCATACACACACACACACACACACACACACACACACACACACACACACACACACACACACACACACACACACATTTAGCCTGGTCTCGTCTGAATCTTGAACTCCACCCCTGTGTGTGTGTGTGTGTGTGTGTGTGTGTGTGTGTGTGTGTGTGTGTGTGTGTGTGTGAGCTTGCGTGTTTTTCGCTCCACCTGTCCTCATTCGTCTACTTCATCCCTCCCACCACCCTCCTTACACCAACCTCTTTAACACTGACGCTCCTTTCTTTCTTTTACTCCCAGCCGAATAAAATCATTGACTTTACCTGGATGAAGTTATAAGAGTTATCCCGATCGAGAGAGGGTTAGCGCTACACTTATTAGCACATCAAATCCCTTCCTTATGCTTCTTTCATACCCTCTTTATATTTATTTATTTTTGTGGCCATTTTCTCAAGTGTTTAGCCTATGCGTTACTGTCCCCTCACGAAATTCCATCCTTTCAGTTACATCCCTGTCCTCGTGAACACAGTCTGCCCATTCGTTGCCACATCCCGCCCTCCTGAAACCAGTATCTTGGTGCACATCATTTTTTCTCATATTCACCGCCCCTTCGTTTGTTTTTTTTCCAGCATGTCAGCTTTATATCTTCCCTTACGTGGTTCATGCAGTGTCATATTCATTGTATTTTCTCCCGGTGCACCAAAGTATTCCAAAAATCGACTTACGTGTTTGTTTGTCTATCTGTTTACATCTATGTGTGTGTGTGTGTGTGTGTGTGTGTGTGTGTGTGTGTGTGTGTGTGTGTGTGTGTGTAAGATTGTTTGAGTAAAATGGTAGCGAAAAATAATATAAATGAGAAGTAATTCCAAGCGCGTAAAAGTGGTCAGTCTCAGGGGTGCTGTAGGCCATAAAGGAATACTGTTGAACTGATACTGCCGGAAATTTTTAACAATGAAACTCGTGTAATTACCCACCTGAATGACCTGGCGTTACCTGAATTATAGAACTCGAGCTTGTTGTTGATAGATTTACGAAGAAATTTTGTGGATATTTGCAGTGTATGAATGTACTATTGCAACACAAAGTTCAACGAAATTCATGCGAATCTGTTTTTTTACCTAATTTAGCGCTTAGTCAGATTTGTACACTGGTTTTAATAGCTATGATCTAGGTTACCTGTGATCTGTTTCAAAATCACGTCTTGGGTTATAGATTTACATTGCATTTTTTAACGTTTTCTACAGATTCAATTTTTCTAATAACCAGAAATAATCCCGACACATAATGTATAAATAATACATAGGCCTGATTTTGATGATGCATATATCAGAATTTCAAAAAACGCAAGAGCAAGCGGTTATGAAGGAAACAAATTTCAGAAGTTCATTGCTCTGATGATAACAGTTCTAAAAGATATTACGTATAAATGTTTTGGAGCATTTAACTTTCATTTAGTGTAGTTATTCGTACATCATTTACCATCACATTTTTTAAAATGCAGCAGTATGTTATATATAAGCTATTAAAACTTTAATTAGAACAGGTGAATAAACACGGGAAAAAATATGTCAGCTCCGAACTGAAAAATAATTATTTAGAGGAGTCCGATATTAAAGTTCAGCTTTCACTATCGTAGTTACTGGAATACCAATGACTTTGACATTTTTTTATTAATGATAAACAGGAATGCACGGATGAGTGAAAAATGCACCACACTTGCAATATCCAAGGCAGAGCTGAGGACATGTTACGCCGGCCACATGGCGGGAAATTCCTTCCGCATTGCCTCCACAGAATTATTCATACTTACACAGAAATATCCGATTAGGTAATGAATATGGTAATTATGAGCGGCAAGGAAGAAAATAAAAGAGAATTACTACGCAGTCCTCATCACAACAAGGCAGACAGGAATATTAATTTTGATGATGTAATAGAGTCTAATGAATTGTACAGCTGGAAGTGGCTACCATAATACGTACTGTATTTCAAAAGCGTATATATATATTTTTTTTTCATTATTATAGGGCCGAGTTTCCCCTCCATGGTATCAGTATTAACACGGGTTTCTATGGTTTAGTCTTAGCTGAATAAATCGTCTGTGATTATCAAGAAATACTAGAGTTACCCCGACCATGAGGGGGGTTAACGCCACCAAATTGTGTAAGTCAGCAAAGGGCCAAAGTTCTGTAAAATATTGCACAGTCAGTGTTCATGATTATTCGTGAAACTTTACTAACATAATGTAATTCAAGAAACAACTTAGTGTGTGGAGATGAAAGTTGGGAAGAGGAAGTCGGGGCGTAAAATGTAAGTGGCCAAAAAGAAGAAGAAAAAGATAATCCGGAAGAAGCCGAGGCCGAGAGCTTGATAAATGAATGAGGGTAAGCTGGGGGAGAAGGGAAAAAATTTCTCAAAGGAAAAATAGTGGGGAAAAAATAGGGTGAGGTAGGAAAAAGAACAGAATTACAGAGCAGGAGAATGGAGGGAAGGGGGAGGAGAGAGCTTATTGAGCCCCTTCAGCACGAGTGCGTCATTGATGTCTTATCTTTGCAGCCCCAAGATGAATATGTAGGAAAGTGAAGGAGTCCAGGTTCATCTGAAATGTGAGCCAAGCCGATTGCAGGCTAAAGTTACACCTCTCCCGCAGTCCACCATCCTCCTTTAGGGAGATAAGTGGGATATGAGGAACGTTTGTATAATCGGGCAGTGAAGCCTCCCAGTCATATCGGTGCCACCACATGAAGGCGTCCCTCTCCAGCAACATCTCTAGTGCTGAAAGTGTTAATTAAGGCTATAGCTAACTCGTCCAGTTCGAAAAGTCTAAACTGAATAAATTTTTCTGAAACGAGCAATAATGTAACGAAAAAGACGAAAGATGTCCTCTGGCTGAACGCTTTAAGAAGGAGGAGGAGGAGGAGGAGGAGGGGGGGCGGGAGAGGGAGGAGAAAGAAAAACAAGGAGACGAAGAGGGAGTGCCGGAGGAAAAGAAAATAGTGAAAACAGACTAAGATCCAGCAGAGGACCAGAAAAATGAAGTATGATATTTGAGAGCAAAGGAAACAGAGAAGGAGCACGAAGAGGAGCTGGTGAGATGGGATGCAGAATTTATGATGAGAAGAAGGTCCATCTGACAGAGGAAGCTGGTGAGCGAGAAGGGAGGTAGGAAGATGAAAGAGGAAATCAAATATGGTGAAATAAGTACATGGGAAGAAGAAGGGAAGCAGCACAAGAGAGAGAGAGAGAGAGAGAGAGAAAAAACAGGAGGATGAGAAATGAAGTCTAACCGCTTCTGTCAGATAATGTATTTTTCACTTTATTCTTGATATTTCCAGACAGTTTTATTAAGTTTTTGCTAGGCTATAAATTTTCCTTTTGTTTAGCTTCATTAATTGTTAGTTCATTTATTTTCAGCTATATTGGACAGTACCTTTTTACCCCCACGCCTGGCTCATTTAACATTTCGAGGGTAAATTTACCATTGTAAGAACCCGTCCTCTAGTACACCCTCCAGTTATTCAAACTACGTGCCTGTATATCGCAGAGTCAGGTCACGCCCCATTTTACTTTTTGATCAGTGTTTTCCTTGTACCACCCCTGTCAAGAATTTCTGTTCTCCTGCAACAGCTAAACGTATGCAGTCCACATTTTACACACAAAGGCGGCCCAGCAATGGCGGAAGGAAAGTTTGTCTATTTGAAGTTGTTTAAGCAAGAACTGTCGCCCTGCTCAATGGACAGCAGTGGGTACCTTTTGTCGTCCACTGAAGAAGCCGACAGTTGTATTTGGAATAGAGTTTTCGTCTATTTCTCGGTCATCCCTGGAAAACAGGCCACTTCTGGATTATGGTCACCTCCCAAGGGGACCCGGAGGCATCACTGTACTGATAGCGCATTTGTTCTAATTGTTCCATCCTGAAGAAGATCCATAACCCCTTCCAGTTCAGTTGATACCCAGGTGTTATCAGCCTGCCGCATTGATTTTTGACTGGTAACCGAGGAGACTTATTCCTACCTCACAGTTAAAGTTCATCGAGTTTTATGCAACCACCGCTTGGTATTCAGGTTCTAGGAGTGACAGTTTCATCGAGTGCAATAAACTCACTCGAGACATTTCATATCTTAAATTTAGAAAAAAACGTGGGTAGCGTGTGCGGTGAGTGTACGTTTACTGCCGGGAGATAGGAAATATATATTTATCCTAAGTCCTGTTTTCACAGCCCTTACCCTGACATAACAAATTTAACGCTTTATCAGTGTCTCCAAGTGAATCCTTTTGCAGTCGTTTTACTTAATTCCTCCTCTGAATGAGGTGGTCCAAAGCGCTAGCCCTTTTTTTTTTTCTTTCTTTTTTTTCTATGGGCTACATTATTTTCGAATTCCTCTTGACACATCCATCTGTTTTCTGTCACTGCAGCAAGATATACACATAATCTTTCACCAGTTCAGACCTTCTTCCTGTTAATCACCCCACAGACTTTGACTACATAAATGTGGTGGATCTCTGCTGGCATGTGAATACTCATATGAGCCATATTAAAGTTAGCATTCGAATAGTCGCAACATCTGGTTCTTAGTGATTTATTCCGGAAATGACCCTGTTATTTTCTCTTAAGTGATTTACTATGCACATAACACATCGTCAGTCTCTTATCCACAATAATTATAGTATCGTCATAGTTTGCAGTAGTTATGTATAAGAGAATAAAAAGATGTAAGAAAAAAAATTGCTGAGGAAGAAGTGCCACGAATTCTGCAACGTAATGGCGTAGGGTGCACTAGAGTAAAATACTTAATATGCAAAATAAATCGGTGAGGAAAAAGTGATACGAAACCTACTACGCGACCAAGAATACGACCCTAACTCCCAGCACCAACGAACTAAGTAAATCGGTGAGAAAGAACTGCTACGAAACCCACTACTCAATTGAGATTACGACTCCGACTCCCACCAACAACGAGCTTCACCCGGCACCCAATTCTCCATAATCAAGGAGCCTAATGGAGGTTGGGGGCCGCCTCATTCACCTCGGGATATAACTCATTTCGGTTCTTTGCCCTGGAGGCCGATCACGTCTGATAAGGCTATTTATTACTGCTAGATCTCGGTTCATCCATTACCCCGCCCACTAACCCTCGCACTCTATTTCCAACCTCCACGTCTGAGGCCTTTATTGCGTCTACTGTGAAGCCCTTCTCGCCTTCTTCTGTCATTCTCTGTGGTGGGAAGTGAGGGGAAGCTAGTTGTTAAGTGGTTAGAGAAGTGGCCTGCTGTTCTGTAAGACGTGAGCCGGATGCCAGGCTGTGGCAACTAGTTTCGTGATCTATCGTCCACAAAAAGTACCGACATTTGCTAGAACTTCGGGAACAGATTGTCAAGTATGCTCCTTTTGTTATAACAAGTCACCGTTCTCCACATCTTTTATTGTCCCTTTATTTATTTCCCGGTTTGAAAATAAAAGAAAAATCTGCCATCAACCCTACCCCTCTCTCTCTCTCTCTCTCTCTCTCTCTCTCCCTGTCTTATTTTCACATTGTTATTGATATCATACCCTTCACTTAACTTTCTTTTGGAAGGAAAAGATTCTGCATATGTGTAGTTTTGCTTTCTTCGTTCTGTTTAATAATTGAATCTCTCCATACCTCTACACCTCTTATCAATTTTTGCATCATTTCCATTCCTTTCAGTCTCCACAATTTTCTCTCCCATCTTTTCCTCTCTTCCTCCATCTTACATCCCTTTTATTTCTCTCCGACCCTGTTTTCGCTGATATCCTCCTCCTCCGCCTCGTCTTCTCTTCTCTTCCCACTCACCAGCCTTCCTCATCCCAGAAAATAAAAATATATATAAATAAATTCACACAATGAGGTTATATTTTCACAGCCTCAAAGCTATCTCCGACCCCAGACGAATCGCAACACACAAGAAGACCAAAATTAAAAATACAGCGACTTCGTAAATAGCATTGGAATTATATTAGAGAAGTGGAAGTTGAGGCGGCGAGATTAGGCATATTAAAGGTTAAGTGATCATTTAAGAAAGTATTGCCAGTAATTCACCGTGTGTGTGTGTGTGTGTGTGTGTGTTAGAGAGAGAGAGAGAGAGAGAGAGAGAGTTGCAACACTGCAAGGGAAAAAAAAGAGAAAAGAAAAATAATTACCCCAGATCCACTTCCGTCACTGTTACGAACCTCTCCCTCATTTTCTTCCCTTCCTAATTTTCTAATGCCTGATATGCCTATAATATTTCGTGATAAAATATTCGAAAAATATAATATTCATATAAAAAAATGTATATAATCACTCAACACTAACGTCATTGCAGTGCTCGGTTCTGTCCCAGGGTGAACAGTGCACTTAAAATTGTGCTTCATAATAACAGTAGGAAAGATAATGTAGACGTGCAATTGAACATTTCTCAGAATTTGCTGGTCAGAATTTACCACAATATTTTTAAAACCAAATTTATAACTTCAAACGATTTTTTTTTTTATGTTAGGGGATTGAAATTTGTGACAATATTTTCATTTTTTCCTATTGTGTGTAAATAATGAGTACAGGATGATTTGGTATAAAAACAACTTAAAATTTCGAGACATTTCACGGTTTATTGAATTATAGCCAGTAAAGGGTCACGGCGGTAATACATGACCTCGTTTTAAGAATTTATAGGCCCGCATTTGCTTGGACGTGCCGGGTCACACTTTCAGTTTATCTCTAACTGCAGAGGCATAAAATGTAAGCTAACTTTTTTTTTTTTACGTAATGCATGTTTATTTGTGATGTATTTAGACGTGTTGCGACGGCTTTGTGTATTATGATTGTGTATATATCTATATGTACTTGTTGATCATTATATCAATCTATATCTAACTGTACATGTATGAGTATAATATATCCATTTTCTTATATCTATAGCCTATCTATACGAATATCTTTGTCAATATCTATATCTATTCGTCTATCTATCTGTCTGTCAGTCTATGAAAAGGGCGAGGGAGTACCTTTTCCCCTCTTCTCTGACTAAATTATCAACTGCGGTGGTCATGGCAACAGCACACACACACACACACACACACACACACACACACACACACACACACACACACACACACACACACACACACACACACACACACACACACACACACACACACACACACACACACGATTTCACCGCAAGAGGTGCGGAGTAGGATTCTGTAGCAATTAGTTCACTGTGTCGTTTAATCTGCTAACTTTTGATTAAAAATTTCTTTTGCTTTCAGCCTTTATGCCTTATATTATTATTTACTCTCTCTCTCTCTCTCTCTCTCTCTCTCTCTCTCTCTCTCCTCTCTCATTACCTTCCCTCTGACTTCCCCTCGTCACTCTTGGGTATTTTTTTCTCTGGTAATGACGCCACCAGTGAGGATACGAGCTTGTCCACATACAGCTGGTTTTATTCCTTTTTAGATACTGTGAACATATCTTTAGCTCTTTTTCTGCTAGGATTGGAAATTTTTCTAGCTCTTTAGTTGTAGCGATCTATTTTACACACTACACCTCACCCCTACTTTGTGATTCTTGATGTTTGTATTAAATCGATTGAGATTGCATGAATGGTCCATGAATACTTGTTACCGTCTCTATGCGGGGATGGCCCGGTCTGCTGGTGTGGTCATGGGAGGGGCAAAGGGAGTAAGAAATGCAGGATATGTACAAAACCTTCTAAGCTGACGAGGGTACGAATCTTTATGGATGGAGTGGTTTTTATAGCCGGAGAGAGAGAGAGAGAGAGAGAGAGAGAGAGAGAGAGAGAGAGAGAGAGAGGATGGATATAAGCCACGGGAGCGGACAAGTGCTGGCGTTTTTATGTGATGTTTATGAGGGAAAATAAAAATACTCGAGTGATATTTTATGTGTGTTGAGGGAGGGTGAAAGGTTAACAAGAGGTGTGTGTGTGTGTGTGTGTGTGTGTGTGTGTGTGTGTGTGTGTGTGTGTGTGTGTGTGTGTGTGTGTGTGTGTGTGACTGGGAGATGATGTATGTTATATTAAAAGATTAGATATTAAGTCTCTCTCTCTCTCTCTCTCTCTCTCTCTCTCTCTCTCTCTCTCTCTCTCTCTCTCTCTCTCTCTCTCTCTCTCTCTCTCTCTCTCTCTCTCTCTCTCTCTCTCTCTCTCTCTCTCTCTCTCTCTCTCTCTCCCTGCAAAAGAATACATAAAATAATATATGATAAAAATCTATGAAAACGGGTGGAGGAGAGAACACAGATTATGGTGTCAGTCCCCCTCCCCCCTTTGGCGATAATGGTTAATTTTCTTTGATACACGAATATTATTTTTCAGTTTTCTTCGGGAAGTATTCTTCGAAGCTGCGTTGCCTTAAGAGAGCAGGCTTCTCCCACGACGTTCTAAAAGTTTGACGCAACATAAAGGAAATTGTAACTTTGGTGAATGTTTACGGATGTCTAAACATCAGGTTCATGCTTACGCCATTTATCAGATTAGCTAAAACTCGCGGCAGCACTATATATGTGCTTTGCAGATTTTTGATGCATCTGTTGTCCGGAAATGTGCGTTAATGTTTTTTCCTTCTTTCAATACAATTACGTGGCGATAGCTGGTCATAGGAACATCGGGTCAGTATTTGTGAGAAATATTATGCCTTTATTTCTTTTGTGGTCCTAAATATAATTTTAGAAATTAGTGGATGCAGACAGTCTGTAAACAGATAAGTGACTGAAGATTAATTTCCCCTTTTAAGATACGGAAGCTCTTCCGGGAGGGGCTCTGTCGTCAGTTTCTCACTAGCGATCTTCGGACGCGACATGCTTCACTTACGCAGACTTCAAGGACTGTAACGTAATCTCACCACACCACACCACCCGCTCACCCGACATCACACAAAGCCACTCTTTTGCCCCACACTAGACCAAAAGCATTAACTGAAGGACCTTGAAGCTTCATTACTCTTGTACTTGTTCTTAGATGACTTTATACACTTTAGGAAAGACTTATACTAAACCTAGGGAAAGACTTCAGTTTTGAGTGGTTAGATAGAGCGTTCATTATCCCCTTCAGCAGTGTGACTCTTTCCTAAGCTAAATAGAATCCTTTGTAAATGGTAAGAAAAATGGAAAAACGCACCATCTGAGGAAAGGGGTTAGAACTGAGAGTGAGAAGAGATGAGGCCTTACATTCTGTTACTTGTTAAACCCAAGAAAGTCAGTGAATTTGGCCTCTATACATCGCTTCTGGTGCTGGAGAGGGACGCCTTCATGTAGTGGCATCAGTAAAAGTCATTATAATACAGGACATATTGATTTCTACTGTGGCCGATGTGGACGAGAGTCTAACTGATCTTGAGTTAGAATATACGTCCCTCATCACTATCATCTTGTTTTAAATACTAATTATTCAGTCTCTTAGGAAAAAAACTTAAAATTATAATCTAACATATACTGAGACTTCACTATGACGAACACCAGTCGATTTTGTTCATCAGTATGGTAATTTTAGCAATAAGATATTAAAGAATCATTGAAGAAGAACAGGGAGACTTGGACCTTCTCTGGTTAAAATGAAGTGCCGCCGTGAGAGCTCTGCCCCGGAAGGCACTAATGGTTCCTTTGTGTCCATGCCTCTCCCCACTTCCACAATGCTTCACCCTACCCCACCCCAACTTCCCCACCCTGCCCACACCCTGCCCCCACCCCACACCACCCCGTCCAGCCCCCACCCCTCAACACAACAACACAAAGCAGTTTGGTAAGTAGGGTGGAGTGGGGTGAAGGCAGGTTGGCCATTAAGGTGTGAGTTGCTGGTCTGACGTGGGTGTATTTTAGGAGAGAGATTAAGTGCTCTGTTTGGCAGGTGTATGTGAACTCCACCCATAGAGAAAAATACCCCCCAAATGGATAGATACACACAGATAGATAGACAGATAAATAGATAGACAGATAGATAGATAGATAGGCAGACAGATAGGTAAATAGATAGATAACATCAGGACTCCATCTCTTCCTCTTGAATTCATACCTATAGCAAGGGATTAATACGCATAAGTGATGCTAGTCACGAAGAAGTGCCACGGAAAGAATGCAGTGTTGTAGTACTGCCCTATCCGGAAATAAGCTGCACAAAGACGAAAATTCAGGCTGAGTTAAAAGGCACAAACTACTATTGGCATCCGCGAATTCGTAACGCCATTTCATTAACAACTTATTTGGTTTAGCACACTTTAATAATCTTATATATTACCGGTAGAAACTGTGTTGATATTGAAAAGACTTAAATAACATACGGTTAAAAGTAAGTTGTAAAATAGAAAATAAATCGCTAGAGAAATGGCAACACAGGGAACGGGTCTAAAAATAAATAATGGCATCACACACTGGGGCTGTCTCAGGGGCGGCTGGTTGGAGAAAGGACCTATTTCACGGTGACCACGGGTTGAAAAATTGCCGGAATTAAAGAAGAGGGGCGGTATTTCTCTCTCTCTCTCTCTCTCTCTCTCTCTCGTGTGTGTGTGTGTGTGTGTGTGTGTGTGTGTGTGTGTGTGTGTGTGTGTGTGTGTGTGTGTGTGTGTGCGTGTAAAATATGATGACATGGGAAACGCTGATATAAAGAAGCTTCAGAGAATTTCGGGAAGAGGAATGAGAATAAGGAAAAAGTGCTGTTGGAAGGAGGACTGAACAGAAGAATGAGTTACACAGAGACCTTACCCTTACCATTTTTAGAAGAGGATATAGGAAGGTAGGGAGGTAAGAGGGGGGAAAGGAGAAGCTACTGACTATGAGGAACGTAAACAAAAAATATGGGACAAGAGGGCTTCGATACCGTTCTTAATGTTTCACGCAACCTCTTTTATAATGCATAGTCAACACATATTCTTCGTCAGTGTTTCACATTATTTCATACGATATATTTTCTTTGCGATGTTGTGTTTTACCGTGTGTATGAGAAGGAAAAAAAACGCTGAAAGAAGGGGCATACCTGTGAAAAAAGGGGTATCCTAAATAAATGTAGAAAGAAAAAGAATGAGATATAGTTGATTTTCTTGTGTTTAAGACGTTAACAAAGAGATGTACGAGGAGAGTAGAGTGGGAGATGAAAGCAGAAGCAGACAAGGGACAATGAACACAGGGAGAGGGAGACACAAGTGGAGAGATTATTGTTGAGGAAGATACACATAAAAGCAGACAGGGGATGAAGACGGAAGACAATGTAAGACTTACCAAGACGTCACTCGAATACATAATCTAAAACGCCACTTTAGTCCAGACCCAGTTTCTCACACCGCATCACAATGTACAGTACGTGGTTGATATTAACACCCAGGTGAAGGTTTGTGAACTGATGAGCCTTGAAATTATGCTGCCTGCCCGATCTCAAGAAAAAAAGAAAAAAATGAAAAAAGGAAAGGAAAAATAGCTCAAAGGCTAAAAAAGAAAAAAAAATCATTTGGTTAAAAAAGAAGGACGGTTAAGTAAATGCAAAATGGAAGACAAAGTATGCAGAGAAAAACAAGGGGATTGCAGAAACCCGGAGAGTGAACAGTCGCCTTCAGTTATGGCTCGTAATACAGGATGGTCTATATATTACGCATCTCAGTTCTCAAGTGTTTCGGGGACGGCTTAGTATTACCAGGGTGTGCATAACGTCACATTCTGCATCCCATAACCTGTTGAGACTTTATAGTGTGTGATGCTTTACGTCGAGTGATTACATGGTTGATTAGTAATTGCTTGAAGTAACTTAAGTATCAACGCTCCTGACGCCAGCAGACTGAGCCGTCCCTGCAACACACAAGACAGGAGGACGCCATTGAAAGCCACTCCGTATTAACCTCATCATTTTGCCAACTATCCCTCCTCCAGAGCCCTGATATCAAAGGCTTTATCATAATGAGAGAGAAGCCCTTGTGAGGCACTGTGGCTCGGGAGTACATCATTAGTAATGCTGGAATGCAACACAAATCCCCCTGGCTTTGACTATCTCATTTACTTAATAGAAGTGAGTATAATGAAATTGATAATCACTCAGGCTGGGACGTAAGGGAAGGGTTATTTTAGGCGCCTAGAAATTATGCCATGTAAGCTTAATATTTTGGCTGTGAAGTACCTACATTGCGGTTTCTTCCGGCTGGCGTCAGACAGTTTATGCCAAACAGAAACCTCCGTAAGTGGGGATCTCGCCATCGCCTTCACTCGATGCAGTGATGTCCCCGGGTGATTCTGAATTGAGTGACAAGCCAAATGTTTTTTGTACACCAGGAAGTCATTTACGTTGGGTGGTAACCATATAAGCCAGTGCCACCCGATGGTTTAGTAATCTAAGGCATTGCAACTGGATTTAACCTGTAAGGGTTTACATCCGAGGAGTGGTTGGTGTTTTTTGTTCACATAATACAATTCAGGGACGGGTGAATGCTGGTCATCTTTGTCTTAAATGCCGGAACTGACATGCCTAGCTTCAGGCTTTTGTGCCACTATTGAGGCAAAAGAATTCCGCGTGATTGAACGATAGATAGATTTAGGTAAGTAGATAGATAGATAGATAGACAGTTGGACAGCTCGGGCAGTAGAAATGTTTAAAAACTATAAAAATGAATCGCTCTGGCCGAAGATAAAGAATTTCGTATTACATTCTAGATTACAAAGGGTTATAGTTGATTCATAGAAAATATACCCAGCCAAAGGAGTAAGGAGAAACTGTACTAGATTAGCACATTACCTTAACACCTTGAATCTGATGACGGCATTTACAGGTTAATTCTTACTGCTGCCAGACGATTTTATTCAGCCAGGGAGAGCACCTTAATACTGAAGGGGTTAGGTTAGTGAAGGCCATATTATATCCTTCCTGTTCGAAGAGTCTCTCATGTTTTTTATGAAATCTAGAGATAAAGATAAAATGGATAAAATATCACCGTAGAGATGGGGCCGACATATATGGGGAATGAACCCGACACCTATACACGCACGCACGCACGCACGCACACACACACACACACACACACACACACACACACACACACACACACACACACACACACACACACACACACACACACACACACTGAAAAAACAGGAGAGAGAGAAAGTGGCTGGTTCAGACCTCATGTTGGTCAGACTTCGTAAAAAAAACACAAAAAAATGCCACATCCATCTTCTTCACCTTTCTTCCTTTTACTTTATTCTCCTTCTTGTCCTCTCCCTCTCCTGTTACATCATTATCTTTGCTTCTTTCTTTACTCTCCACCTGGACTCAAATTTATCTTCCCTTTCTTAATGCTTGATTCCACTTTTTTTTTCTTTTCGCTTCTACTTAGACGTTCCCTTCCTCTTCATATCCATCTTCATTTTTCCTTTTTCTTCACCTTTACCCATTCCTTTCTTCCTTCATTGTTTTCTTTCACGGTTTCCCTTCATCTCTTTGCCAACCTCTTCGTAATCTTACACTTGCTTATGTTTCTCACTTTCTGTTTTATTCCCTGTCCCAATTTCTCCCCCCCCCCTCTCTCTCTCTCTCTCTCTCTTCCTTCATGGAACCCACACCCCATCCTCTCATTTCTTCCTCCCATTCCCTCTTTCCTCCTCCCTCCTTCTTCCATCTCTCCCACTCATTCTGTCTCTCCCTCATTACTCCTCCACACACCCCTCTCAGCGGAAAAAGGACGGCATCCCACTTCGCAGATTAAGTATGGTAATACAGTATATATATTTTTTCTGCTCATTTTGTCGCGTGTTCTGAGCCAGTTTCCTGCACTCGTTTTGCTCCCTCTCCTTTATGCTCCTCGTGGTATATTTTGCTCTCTCTCTCTCTCTCTCTCTCTCTCTCTCTCTCTCTCTCTCTCTCTCTCCATCCCAATAATCCCTTAAGTCTTTGGTTAAACAATAGGGAACGATATCGCTCGGGCCAGAGATTCACTGAGCCAATAGTTTCTCTCGCTCCGTTTCCCTCTTTCTAATTTTCTCATGGTCTTTGATTTTCCTTTTTATCTCCCCCCCCCATCTCTCTCTCTCTCTCTCTCTCTGGCAAATACGAAATGCAGATACATACAGAGGGATCAGTAGTCTGTAGTCTTTTGGTCATTGCAGAACGTCACAGTCTGAGTATGTAAATACCTCAAACATTTGCACTATTGCTCTATGTCTTCATCATTTATTTACGATTTTGACTTAGAAATCTAAAAATTCTATGAACCCTTTGGGGTCGGTCTTGTTAGCCAGCCAGAACGCCAAAATTCATAACTTGCTTTTGTCCACATACTGCTGTGACGTTTTTGTGTCTCGGAACCCAGCACATGTAGCTGCATATGTTCCTCTGAATATACATGAAATCTCTATCTACACCACCACCAGTACCACAACCAACACTACCACTACCACCACCACCACCACCATAACCACACAACTCTCCATCACGGCACCAAATCCTTCCCCACCAAAATCACCACCACCACCATCACCACCCCTAGCGTCCCCCATGTCTTCATCACAGGGAAGTTTTTATAGTGTACAGTACTGAAGAAAAGGAGTTGGCAGGTATACGAATTACGCAAACTAAAATGCATTACTTATTAATAACAAAACAGGAACTGAATACAGTGTTGATAGAAGCCCGTGCGGAAGGCATTGTTCAGGGAGGCTTATTACACACACACACTGAAAGCCGCTATTTCCGTTCGTGGTGTTACTTGCCTTGTACACTCTCAGACCAAAGGACTGTTTTCTCTTAACACAGTCTGGCGCGCGCGCACACGCACACGCACACACACACACACACACACACACACACACACACACACACACACACACACACACACACACACACACACACAGACACAGACACACACACACAGACACAGACACACACACACACACACACACACACACACACACACACACACACACACACACACACACACACACACACACACACACACACACACACACACACACACACACTATAATTCATTTTTACCATTCCTTCAGTAAAAGAAAAGTATCGAGACATGCCCAGTGTTGCATCCCTAAAATAATATCGAACTACTTGACTTCTGTGGTCGGGTATTTTGAGATAAATGCCTTTCATGTGTTGAATGTGTTGTATTAGGATGCATAGAACAGTACATCGTTGTAAGAAAATATCATCATCATCATCATCATCATCATCATCATCATCATCATCCTGCCTTTTTTTTTTTTTCTGCCTATGGATAGAGTAAGGGCGAGAATAATAAACTTGATTTTAGAATTCAGACAGTATGATATCATAGAAAACAATTGCTAAAACCATCAGACGTGCAAATTTTTCGCCAGTTTGTTACGCATCAGCTAGCTGTAATGTTCCACTGATACCGATTAAAGCGTCTGGCTACAGATACTCGTAGATAGATAAGTAGATAGATACCGCTGTTGACGGAAATAAGAAAAGCTATTTATGCGTCAGTCTGTCTGCCTGTGTATTGCCTAACGTCGCATCTTGTTCAAGGTAGTCAACACGAAATAACTCCAGGAATTTCCACCCAGTCTCCCATCATCAGTGTGCAAATTTCAACATCCTTCTTTGACAGTAACCTAGTCATTGCATTCCCTGAGGTCCAGCAATTTTTCCACTTTCAACAAATGGTACCACACACACAAACACACACACACACACATCACAGTCAGGTTGTCCAATGCTCTCCCTTGTCCTGTAATGAGGTTATCGCTAATTAAGTAACTTGTGTGGCTGCTTCCCCGCGAGATAGCGAGCTGGTACGGTGTCGCGTCGACTTGAAATTAGTTCCGGCATGTCCTGTTCGCCAGACTGCCTAATTAAATTGTTATCGGGTACTTTGTCTACTGTGGTAATTAGAGCTTAGTACTGTATTATTATTAAGCCGTATTGGTAAATGATTTATGTCACGCCTACAAGAAGGAGGTACAGTTGCGGAAAATAATATCGGTCCGCTCTTTAGGTGAACATTTACGAAACTCTTACTTGATATTCTCATAACTTTGGCTCCGAGAACACGTTACTGATTGTCTATAATCATTGGTTACTATCCCGTTTATTTGTCGTTATGCAGTGTATTGTTATTAATTCTGAAACTGTACATTCGACCAAAAAAGTATACGTCCACATCCCGACCGAAATATTCTGACACGACAGACGATGTATGTTGCAAAGTGCCCTGTAATCATCTCCCTGCTGTCATGATGATGCATAAAATCGCTTGTTAGTAACATTTTGCATCTTATCCATGGTAAGTATTGCCTTCATATTTCGCACACAACATAATATTTTAAATAGCCTTTATTAACTATTCCAATACAAGAGGTTTTCCGTGAGCTGAATAACACTGTCTTGCAGTAGCAGGAGTACAATTAATACATTTAATATTGCGTCACCTGATTTAAGAATCTAAACTCATCCCAGCAGCCGTACCCACAACGTTTCTGTTTATCCCACACCATCCTCATCCCCAGACCCACGTCACACTCGATCTGAACATTCACCTCTTACCTCCATTTCCCTTAACCCATTGGCTGCGGTGGCGTCTGTGAACTGAATAACATCGTCCTTTGTAAGCCGGAACAATGCGAAGTTCTCTGTTCTCGGTCAAAGCGTTGATTGTGTTTGTTTTGGACAACACCGATGCTGCTGGAATTATTTCGGCTAATCGCCTCGGAACAAAAGGGTTAAGATTATCGGAGTTGCTCTTCACAATGGCCTCATCCCTGACCCCCATCGCCCACCGCCCCGCTCCACCACGTTGAAATGCAAAGTACCAAGTATTTAATTCGCCTCCAAAGGGTTAAGATATTTGTGTTTCTACTCAGACTAACCTCACACTTCTCTCCCCATCTTCCCAGTCCCCCATCCCACCCCAATCCTTATTCCCACGTCTCCCATCTCCCTTCAGCTGACCTTTTCAGGGAGGATCATGGCCCGCCACACTACCAAATTGACCTCCGGAATATCTCGGCGGTGCAGCTCGGCCCCGCTACCAATGCACCCGGCGAGGCTTTAAGAGGCTAAACTTGTGCACTTTGGCGGAGGTGGTGGCGGGGGTCGATACTGATAGCGACTTGGGAGCTCAGACGGGAATGTAACTATATCCTTTTCACCTTAACTTGGTCTAGTTTTTTGTCCATTTACGGCTTATATCACATTGCTCAATCAGGGAAAAAGACAGTGCTGCGGCTCGACATTTTTTCCATAACACCCCTTCGTGACTGGTTTTCTATTCTAGTGTAAATCCATTATTGATGCTCAGCATTCAGGTTAGGAAGGTCACAGTTATCTTCTTGCACAAACCAAGTCTGTACTAATGTACATGACACACTGACATGATTAAATTAAAAGAAATGAGCAACAAATTTACCACCATGTATCTTTACACACGCGTACAAGCTATGTTTTTGTTTCCCTTTTATGTCAGCTGAATGCAGGAAAGTAACCCAAATATGTGTCGAATATCATAGAAATGACTCGTAGGAATGTAACGTGGTTTAAGTTGCATATCCCTTAATAACAAAAACTTTTTCAGGGATATCTTGGAGAAGATTATTTGTTCTAATTATAAAGTTTTTACTGTGCCCCGAGCAAATTCGTTCATACAGACCTTCTACGAATATTTCATTACAATTCCCATAAGGATTTTGATTCCTGCCTCCTTTGTCGGAGATGGCATAGTGTTTATTGGATCACTGTACTGATATTACACTAACTTGGCCCCAAATCACGATCTCTCCATCTTGAATGCTGAGCTGTAGCAGTGCGTTAACGCTAAAATGTTATGTTGGTCACGAAGAAGAGCCATAGATGATTAGGCCAAGCTGATGGCCATGCTGTACCATCATCATCATCTTTTTTATTTCTTATATCTAAGGATGAAGTGAGGGAGGATCCGAAGCAAGGAAAGAGAAAGTATAAATATTGGTGAACTATAAACTATATGTCCAGTGAAGTGGGCCACACAATCTTTCATCCATAATTCAATCCCTCGGAATTCAGACTTCTCCTCAGACGCAATCATCTGCACATA